>NC_054055.1:45160961-45464211 GCF_017639655.2 Falco naumanni
GTTTTAACTCATGTTAACATCTCTGACTACAGCACGTATCTCAAACCTTGATGGTAACATCTTATGTGTTGCTATAATGCTGTAATTTCTGTTATGGCTTCATAAATAGAACTATGCCTCCCTCTGCTTTGCATTACTCAGTATTTTCAATATGTGAAATAATTACTTTATTGTGATGTCTCTTTTTTTTTTAATGGGAACAACAAAGAACAGCAGAAAAAGATAGAAGAAATGCTGTCTTGTTCCACTATCTCTGCTTACTCCACAACGATCTCCATTTTCTCTTGTAACCTATTATTTTAATTTTTAGGACCCCTTTTACATTGCTTGAGAATTCTCCAGTAATTCTAAGCACAGTCATTAAAAACCACCCCCACAGAATTCAGTGGGAATTTCACTTTTTTAAAGAAATGCAAGTATTTGTTAGGGTATACATGTGTGTGCACTGCATGCACATTAAGCTGAATTACTGCAAGAAGCTAAAGAATATTTTACCATTGGTTCCAAACATATGCAGCACCTATAAAAGCTGACTGTCACTGTCATACAACACCTGCTGCTATTCTAGCAAATCCTGATCTGCAGATCAGTACATAGCTTTATTACCTGACTGCCACTCAAGTTACTTTCGGATTTCTTAAGTTTAACAAAGTAACATGGGAATTTCTGAGTGCGATTAATTAAAAAGTACCCATTTTATACATAGTCATGTAATTAAAGCGACTGTATGACTACAATTAGGTTTTATAATTTCCATATTCACAGTAGTATAAAAAGGATATACAAGTCTAAAGCCTAACACTGCCAGGGTACTGCAGATTTCATCTCTCTGTCAACGTAAAAGTTAAGTAAAGAAAACATTTATTTCATACAATGTTCTCTTTCTCCTCTTCATTTTCAATGTCATCTTCATTCTGGCCTTCATCTTGCAAGACTACTGAGGATGGTGCCACCCATTCATCTTTTGCTAACAGCTCCACAGCTACAATATCTTCATGAACTGCTCGGTTTAAGTGTTTCAGTCCCTGTATAATTATCTGGATTTTTAAGAAAACAAAACGAAAATGCTAGTATTTATGATGATAGCAACCGAAGACGCAAGTCAAAGCAGTACAACAGAAGAGTATACATGTGTAACAGGCTCTGCACTCTTAAATAACATTTTAAGGCATGTTTGTGATGCATTTTTTTTTTCCTCTACTGAAGTTACTTTCAGTACTGATGATATAATTTCAGGATTCCAACTGCCTCTATAAAAATAATTTGGTTTCCCTACACTTTTTTTTTTTTTTTTAAAATCAGACAATCCTTTTATTTTTGCAGGCTAGGAGACTCCACATACTACTAAGAAATAGGAATAACAGGAATGGAGAGCCACAGAAGTACCTCCGGCTGTCATCACAAATAAGGAGGGAGGAGGCAACAGCTGCTGCTTAGAAATAGTGTCTGTACAACTGTACCAACAGAGAATCCAGTAGGCAGATGGATGGGTTAGCTGCTTGGAGGGAAATGGTCCATATACTTGTCACCAGGCATGAAAATAGGAGAGGAAATAAAGCAAAAGAGCCCCACAAGGACTGAACACAGTTTTTCTGAAAAAATCTTCCTACAAACTTGTTTCTCCATCTTTCACCATGTATTTCACCACACAGTGTCCAGCTCTGAAGCCCATAATATAAAAAGGACACGGACCTGTTGGAACAAGTCCAGAGCAGGGCCACAAAGATTATCAGAGGGCCGGAGCACCTCTCCTATGAAGACAGTCTGGGAGAGTTAGGATTGTTCAGTCTGGAGAAGAGAAGGCTCCAGGGACACCTTATTGTGACCTTCCAGTACCTAAAAGGGGGCCTACAAGAAAGCTGGAGAGGGACTTTTTACAAGGGCATGTAGTCACAGGACAAGGGGGAATGGTTTTAAAATAAAAGAGGGTAGACTTAGATTAGATATTAGGAAGAAATTATTTATTGTAGAGGTAGTGTGGCACTGGAACAGGTAGCCCAGAGAAGCTGTGGATGCCCCATCCCTGGAATTGTTCAAGGCCAGGTTGGATGAGGCTTTGAGCAACCTGGTCTAGTGGAAGGTGTACCTGCCCAAGGGAGGGGGGCTGAAACTAGGTGATCTTTAAGGTCCCTTCCAACCCCAGCCATTCTATGATTATTTCAAACTAATAAAAAAAAAAAGGTGTTATATTAGTGTCAGTTAAAAAACTATCAACAACTAAGGTTTGACTTTATTTTACCAAATACTTTATCAAAGCACAAAGTATAATATTAAACACATTACTCTCTTTTCAAGAAGAGCACAGTCAGCATTTCAGTAGTCTATATCCATTGAAATAAACAAACAAAAAAGAACACAGAACAGGAAAAATTACTATAATGCTCCATTTTAGCATACATCACCATGAAATAATTACTTTTTAAGTGATTACTGAGGCTAGTTAAAAGTTCACAGCATGAAGGCAAAATGAAAAATCTCACCTCTTTGTTTTCTTCAGCATCTCCATGAACCCAAACAGTAGCTTCAAGATAATTATCTCTGCTTGCCCTGTAAGTTCCTTGGAGGTAAATGCCAGATTTTATTCCTTGCTGCAATTTGCTAAGAGGAATATGTTCTGGGAAAATTATTTTTCCACTTTCTATTTCTTTCTTAAAATAAAAAAAAAAATAAAAAAAGGACATTTTCAGTCTTTTGTATTCATGATTATTCCAAAACCGATCTCAGGAACATGAACACTCAAAATACTCCAAAATTGTAACTATGCACAGTAATGAAAAACTACTAATATGTAGCAGTTTTTCTAATGAAGCATAAAACCCACAAAGAATATAGAAACACAGCAATTCTAGGAATGCCTGCCTTTCTTTTCCAGTTTGCCTACAGTTACTTAAAAAGATACTGCACAAGTGAGATACACTTTTCTCTTAATTTGGATATACTGACTAAACATATTCTTCACGAAGAAAATATTAGCATAGTACTACATAGTAAAGAGAATGGCATGCAGTGTTAAGCATATACTGTAAGTGATATAAAACATTATGAAAATACATTACTGTGACTAAAGTTTGGACCAGTCAATTACTTAAAGTTGAATGAACTATAGCTAACCACTAAGAAGATGAGCCGAGCCCTCCACTTTCTTCCCACTCTGGCATGTCCCACTCCGGCATGTCCCACTCCATTCTGTTCGAACTAACTCTGATGAAATCAACCTTTCCATTTTTTGGTGGTATTAGTTTTCACCTGTATCAGTCATATATAGGTCTTGATTCTGATAAACACAAAGCATGATGAAATAGAAGATGATGTAGCTCATTTAGCTGCAGCCTGCACTTATGTCAACTTAACTGACCACAAAAATCAGAGCTTCTGATGGAAAATGCTTTTGATCAGTAAGGAAACATAAGCTTTCAAATAAGACACAAACCAAAGATCTAAATGGTTTGCAATACACACTTTTGCAGTCTTAATTGTTTCCATTATTTCTAATACTTATACACTTTCTTTAACTAACTGTTACTATTCTCATCTTCATTTATCTAAAGCAAGTGGCTTTTTACAAATGACTGGACACCTACTAATAGGTATATAAGCAGGACTGAAAACAGCTGCAATATTTTCTTTTTTCTTTCCAGCTGCCAAAATAGTAATAAAGTCCAGTCCTCGTATTCTAAACTGATGCTAGTAGCTAGTGTCCAATAATACACTTCAAACCATTTGTGACTAATTTATTTTATAAAAAGAAAATAAAAACATACCCCTTCATCAGATACACAAGCAAGACGATCTACAAGTTCAGGGTTAGCTATCAAGCTTTTTATATACTCCTCACCTACAAAAGCACAAACAAATATTTATGCAAGAGATGCACAGGATCAGGTACGAAGAGACTGCTGAGATTTTTTACCTGAGCAATAAATTAAACATACTTGTCTTTTCACTTACATGTATAAGCAGTTATCCCTTCCTCTAGAGCTTTCTCTTTATTTGTTCTGTCATTTGTTAAAAAGATAACTTGAATCTTCTCCTCATCCTCTATTTTCTTCAAGTGTTCATTGTACCATTTCACTGCTACCCGAATGGCTCTATCATTGCGGTCATTAGAAGTTTCTCCTTGTGCTTGCTCTATGTATGTTTCTCTAAAAAAATTAAATAAATAAAAAGGGAGGTGGGGAAACAAAACAGAACAAACCCCATCCATACACACTACCAAAACTTTTCAGACAAACAAGATCAAGACTGTGAGGCCAAAAGAATCACTGCTGTACCAATTTCTGTGATAAGTGTAACACTCTACAGGCCACAGAGAGAAGGAAGGAATGAGGAGAAGAGTAAAGGAGTAAAGAGAAGGAGACAGAAGGGTAAAGAAAAATAGGAAGCAAATGTTAATTTCTAATACAACCTTCTCAGTGACAGCTGAAGAGGACCACATTCAGGATGCCAGAACTATGGATTCAAGATTCCTAGAACTATGATACTGCAGTATTGGAAATTACTTATGAGCACAACTAAAGGCACATCAACTGTATCCTCTTTTCTTAGAGCTTTCTATCACTCACTGACAGATTTTTGAATTCTGCTACAGATTGATCTGGCAATGTTAATAAAGTATTGGAGTATGTTTAAAAGGGACATTAAAATGGAAAATCAGTATTCCATTGCTCAAGTTAACAGTCTTGTCTGCAAACCTTACTCAATATTCAAATCAACTTCTCATAATATACATATGCTTATATTAATCATAAACCAGAAAAGCTTCTGGAACATGGAACTGTTTCCCAACAGGATTCCTTAGAAGTATACAGTTCTATGTACCCCAGCCTAATTTTTTTACCTAGTTCACATGTTCCAGTTCTGTTTCCCAGATGCTTTTAGTGGACATCAGTACAACTGTGTTATACTCTTTTCCACACCTTACCTATGATGTTCATTGGTGAAAGAATAGAAATGTTTTTCAGGGTTTTGAATCACATCCCTAATTCGCTTGTATACTGGTGCACTCCGATTCCTGACTTCTTGTAAGACTGTCTGTAGCACAATGACATTCTTAATAACAGGATCTTCAAGTATATCAATCTGAGGAACAAAATGGAAATGAATCATTGTTGTTTAATTAAATTAAATAATTGTTGTTTAATTCTATCCAATAACAGGACATTAAAAATTTGTTTGGCAACATGTAAAAAGCTAACTTGAGTAATGAGTTACACTACTACTGCGTTTTTCTCTCACCAAGGTGAAACTGAGCTCTGTATTAAGGTGCTTCCTCCTGCTTGTGGGCAAAAAGTTCAAATAGGATTTTCCAGCCTCTTTGTGACCTGAATTTTGCTGGAGTGAAGATAAGGACTTATTCTGACTTCCACTAAATTCAGCTGCAATATATGCAGGACTCAAAATTTAAGGCCAAGTGCATACTAGAAAGTTTGCTTACATCAAATGGGTTCTTGTAAATTATAATCTGTGTAAACAAAAGACCTCTATGCGTAATCTGACAGTAATCCAACATAATTTAAAGGCTGTCTGGCATATGTCTTTGTGCGCAATGCAAACCATAAAATAGCACCTGACCACAGTTACACAGCCAACATGGACATGCCTGTACACATGTAGGTTTAAGTTCTCCAAAACTAAACTGTTGTACTACAACTTTAATTTCTGCAGATTCAAATCAACTGGAATTGTTAGCTGCTTTTCACCTTTTCAAAGACTGAATCTTTTGAGCAAATGTGTTAAAAAGTTTGCTGCACACTTCTTTGCCAACTCCTGACAGCCATGGTGTGCAAGAGCAAGAAACGTACAGCAAAAATCCACACACCCTGTCAAGAGAAAAAGATGTGAGCCTCATTTCCTAGGCTTGTGGCAAGGAACTGTGCAAATGCATCTCCAAAATGAGACAGCAATAAGGCTCTAGAGGACATGGCTAAAGGAACTAAAAGCAACAACAGGCCATGCTTCTCTGCATCTGATGTTCAGATGACCTAAAAGATTACCACCATGCTCACAGGGCAAGAAATACAATATTATTCTATGTACAAGCTAAATTACCAGGCCAAGTCTTACTGTTGCAATCGTGATCCTGTTGCTAGTAAAACCTTTTCCTACTGTTACCAAGACTCCCTAATCCCTGCTGCTCCAGTTCACAGCAGCACATCCTGGCACATTCTCAGAGTGCTCTACAGTATACATATACAAACTTTGCCAACACACGCCAAGTCCAGGGGTAACAGGCTGAAGACATCCCCTGACTTGCTGTTTTGAGAAGAAAATCCTTACAACTTTTGGGGTGGGTAAGTGCCAAAACAAGTCAGTGTTGTGCCCCTCTCCAGAGTAATCCCTGTTAGGATCTTCATTAATTACTTCCACTCTCCAATGTCTGCCTAGGGCTATTCTACTTTCTAGAGAGGTATTCAAAAGCAATCAAAAAATCCCCTCACACATCGAGCTTGGGAATTCACTGCCTCCCAGCCCGGTATTCTACTGTCTGCACTGCCAGACTCAAGCCTTTGCACAATTAGCAATGAGCTGTAGAGTATAGCTCATGTTTCCAGAGCTGCACATGGGATGATTCTGCAGCCTCTATTCATTCCCCGAAATCAAAATCACAGAATAAAGAACCTAAGCCTACAAAGTCTCTGGAAAACAGAACAGGGGTTTAGGAAAATTCAGGCCGACCGGAAAATTCAGTGACCACCTGAAAATCCCGATCGCTGCTTCAGTCTATTCACTCTCCCCGCCTGCCTTTCCATACCCCTAAGAGACCGCAACAAACGCCACGAAAATGCTGTTCTTTACTCCTACCGTACAGGCAGCAAAACATAAACCCGAAATACAGTCTAAACCCAGACTACGCTCGGCGGCGCTGAAGGCCTCCTCTGCAGCCGGCAGGGAACGAAAATACCCACTCAGGGGCCAAGCGGACCCCAGTAACAACGGGAAGACCTAACCGCGAAACGCGCCCCTCTAGGCACGGCGCCCGGACCCCACTCCGAAGGGTGGCGGGGAACTCCCACCCACGCCGGCTGCCACCGGGGCCGGAGCGGAGCGCAAGGGCCCCACAGGGCGGGCGGCGGGGGCCCAGCCCGTGGCTCCACTGAGACGGCAGCGGCCGCCGCCCGCCCGCCCGCCCCGAGGCGCTCACCTGGTGCAGGAGGAGGTTGGTGTCGGGCAGGAGGTAGTGCGGCCCAGGGCAGAGGCTGCTGGCGGCGCCGCGGGGCTGCGCCTCGAGGCCGAGGCCGCGGCCGGGCCCGGCGGGGCAGGGGGTGCAGCGGCGGCAGGCGGCGGCGCCGCAGGAGATGTCCTCGCGCAGGTAGTGCTCGCGCACCACCTTCACCACCGCGCCCGCCCGCGTGCGCTTCAGGAAGGTCCGGGAGGTCTGCATGGCGCACCTCCCGGCACGCACCGCGCGGGGCCGAGGCTCCGTCTCCCGTCGTGCCGTGCGGCAGAGGGCGGGAAGCGGCGCGCGGCGGCGCTCCGGTCGCCGTGGTGATGGCACCGCGCGGCCCCGCCCTGAGGAAAGGCGGAAGGGTGCGCGTGCCGCCGGGCCCGCGGCCGCCGGCTGAGGTAAGCGCTTGGCGGGGCGCGGGGGGTCGCGGTCGCGCTGCTGGGCGCTCCTCTTGCGGCATGCGCGGGGATCGGTGGGCCAGGGCCGGCTCCCCCTCGCTGCCCCGCACCCCGCCGCTGGCCGTGGCTGCTGCCGGTGTGGCGGTTGCCCGCTGCCTTCCGCAGAACTGGGCGTCCGGCGGGCAGCACTCCTCCTCCAAGGTCCCCCTGTCCTGGGAAGCGGGTGGTGGCGCTGCCCTGTGGAGGCGACAGCGGCCCGGGAGAGCTAGCCCTCGGCAGGCTCCGCGCCTTTTGTGGCCGGGCAGCCCGGCTGATGCTGGCCTGGACTCCTAGCGCGGCTTCTCCTTTCCCTGTACGGCTTGGAACAGCGTGCGTTAGTCTGTGTATTTCTTAAGTAAAAGTTGTATCTATACCTAAGCGGTTGTAAAAGTATGTGTGACTGTCAAGTAAGTTAACATTTTAAGAACAATGGAGCTACTTCAGAGATAGTGAAGGCGGCCATTGAAGTATTCCTTTACAGTTTTCTCCAGCCTGTCTTACTATGTCCTTTATTGGATGTTCTGTGACACTGTGTACCTCATGAGTCTGGGAAGTCTTCTCTGTGTGTTCTGACAGTGTGAATGGCAGGTGTATGTCTTGATTTAGCTATGACATCTTACTAGTAAGCTTGATTCACACCAGTATTTAGCTTATTGCAGTCAAAAACCTTGTTAATAATTATTTAGGAAGAGAGTCTTCAGGCAGCTCTCTTTGGTGCTTCTCAAAATGTTTTTCTCAGGTGAACAAAAAATGTTCATGTGATGCTGAGAAGTGTTGCTCAGTGGTCTTGTTTAACTGATCAATTTTTCATAATGGCATAATGCCTTTCACTTAGTTGTTTTGATTCTTGCAGCTGATACTTCAGGAGACTCATCTCAAAGTATAACTTTAAGAAGTTTTTCAAATGATAGAAGAAAATGTCACGTAAAAGCTCTAAGGAAATCAGGAAAGTAAACATTTCTAGCTCTTTGGAGTCTGAAGATATTAGCTTAGAAACCACAATACCAACCGATGATGTTTCTTCCTCTGAGGAGAGAGAAGGTACTGTTAAAATCACTAAGCAGCTGATTGAACGGAAAGAGTTGCTCCATAATCTTCAGCTGCTTAAAATAGAATTATCGCAAAAAAACTTGATGATTGACAACTTGAAAGTAGAATATTTGACCAAGGTAAGAAGTGTTGTTCCTTTTGTTGTATGATCTTTTCTTGTTTCTGATGGTTTTGGTTTATGGCAAAAAGATCTGTGAAAAGAATTTCTGTGAATTACATGCTGGACACCTACTTAATTTCGGGATTGTTTTGAGGAGGCTTTGTTTTGTTGGGTTTTGTTTGGGTGGTTATCTTTAATGAGATGAGGAAGCAACAAAGAAATGGAAAACTTGCCTGACTTGTCCAATTCATTATACTTAGAAATGAATGAGGTGGGATCGAATTAGGTTTTCTGTTTCTTAAAAGAAAAAAAAAGGAAAAAGACCTGGTTTCTTACAGAAATGAAGAATAATTGTGTCACTGATGTAAGCGGCCTAGCAGGGCTTCTAACCTTAACTTGCGCAACACTAGAAAAAGTAATCTGCATACTATTCAATGCTCTGTTAATGAAGATGTGGCTACAATATACCAACATGCTAATAGAGGATTTTGTTGTGTACTGTTTCCGCTAAGATGCATGAAGCTAAGAAAGGTTTAAAAACTTTGCCGTGTGTGTGCAGCCCGCTTTTACAGCTTACAGTACGCTAACTGTGACTTTCACTGGCTTGCTGCTCTGAGTTAAGCCTAGTTTGAAATTAACTGAACAAGTAGCTATTTGGCTGAGAAAGAAAGATCGGTTTTAGAATAAGTGGGTTTTGGTTTTAGTTCATTAGGCCAAAATCAGTATCATATTTTACAAAGCCTTAGTGCATTTAGGTCTTGTTAGGCAATCATTGCACTTCCCAGGGCATTGGGTTCTCTACTTTTTTCTTTTAAGTTGCTCTTTTTGTAAAATATTTTTTTTTAAATTACCAGGATGACTTCGTTTCTTAATTTTATACTTAAACTTTTTATATTTAGATTGAAGAGCTAGAAGAGAAGCTTAATGATGCAATCCATCAAAAGCAGCTGTTGTCTTTACGACTGGATAGTCAGCTGGCATTACAGCAAGAAGATGCTAGGTATGATGGAAGTAAAACTAAGAACTTCATCTTTAATAACTTAGTTAATATGAGTTCAAATTAATTTATGGACAATTAATGGGAACTGATCATTATGAATTGCAAGAATAGGATTTCTTTTGCAGATTATATTAATATTTCCATTCTGAAAATTGGATTTACATATTTGATTTATAGATAAGTAAATCTCACTGGCTGGTATTTGTGGTTTTGGTTTCATTGTTACCTTTATTCAGAATTTAATAGGAACTGGGAGGAAGAATGTACTTAAAACCATAAACAGCAAAAGGCAGAGAGGGCAAACTTTCCTTCAATTTAAATTGAATTTTTGATAAGTCTGCAGCCTGGATGACATGGGAAGGGTAAAGGGATAATGTTTAGCACTTCCATTTAGAATTGCTGATTGGTCAGAAATGCTTTCAGTTGATGATGTAGAAACTTACTTTTCATCTTGCTTTTCTGAAGTGTTTTGAGTTAACCTACAGCTGAAAATAGACTTGCTAGCAGGTTTCTCAGAATTACACTGTCAATTAAATGTTTTAACACCTGTGAAGGAAGAGCATTACTAAATAGCCTCATGTTACAATAGAGGATGCACCAGCTTTCAGGATGTGACTGATTCGAAGTCAAATTCTGTAGTAAGCCTAGAACAGATTCAGGGATGTGAAGCCAGGCCTGAGATTAGTTGCAGAAAATCTTTCAACTAAGAGCAGTTGACTGATAGAAAAATGTCTGTCATTCTGTACAATTATTTGCACCAGAGCAGAATATTTTTATGTTGGCCGTACTTGAGTTATCTGAGAAGTGCTCACTAAAAAAGTAGCGATGTGCAAATGTTATTAATAGGCATTAAAAAGTTGAACTACTTTTCTTTCCCCAGTCTTTTCTTTAGTTTTCTTGTCTGTCTTTTACCTCACTTTTCGTCCCAGTTTAACAGAATCTTACACTGTGTGCAGAGTATGTCCTTGCACGACTGCTTTGCTGACCTGGGACTTTCTTCTGTCTTTTTTAACAGTGAGGCAGACATCACCTTGTAGTACTAGCTGGTATTTTAATATTACTTTTTAATAGTGTAGGTATTAACATGTTTTGAAGAATCATTTAATTTGAATATGTTTTCAAGAGTTACAGCTAAAACCTCCAAAAAAGTAGGTCAGTCACCTTTGATTTAAATAAAGAAGACACTTTGCACATCACTTAAAGATGTTTCAGTTTCTCTTGGTGTATAAATACTTTATCACTCATGATAATAGTAATGATAGTGTTTTAAGGTTGCTTGTTTAAGTCTAGTGGTGTTTGTGGGCCCAAACTTTGTATGTTGCTCTGGGTAGAAAATGAAGAGTTGTGTGTGGAATAAGCTGTAAGCGTGTGCTGAAACTTGGTAGTACACAAATTATGAAGATACTATTCCTTTATTTGGTGATTTACTAGTTCGTTGGGTTTTGTGTGGAAATATATGCTGATTTTTCATGTTTTTAACCTTTTAGTTGGTAAATTAAGAGTAATTTATAAATTCAAGTCAGCATATGTGGAGACTAATTGTCACTTCTTAGATTCAATTTTGTATTGTTGATGACTGAAGTTTCAGGCTTTTTATATATACTGTGTCTGATACAATTGTGTAACCATGGTGGTATACGCTTCTGTGTTAAATACCTAATCTCTGTAAATTTTCTTTACAAAATGAGCTTAACTCACTCCCTTGCCAGGGTATTGTGAAGGTTTGTGACTTGCGTTACCTGCTACTTAATGTCTTCTGTTTTCAAATTTTTCTTGAAGAAAACATCAGGCTCTAATGAAACAAGAAATGGAAACTATTTTATTGAGACAGAAGCAACTGGAGGAAACAAATCATCAGTTACGGGAGAGAGCTGGAGATATCCGTCGTAGTTTGAGAGACTTGGAATTAACAGATGATTGCTATGAGAAGCTGAAGTCTCTTCCTGAAGATCAGCTCTCTATCCCTGAATATGTTTCTGTGAGTATTGTGGGTTTTGTTGGTTTAAAATACAGCTGTATCCTGGGTCTGGCTGGGATGAGTTATCTTTCTTCATAGCAGCCTGAATCTTGCTGTGCTTTGGATTTGTGTCTAAAACAGTGTTGGTAACACACCAGTGTTTTGGATATTGCTGGACAGTGCTTGCACAGCATCAGGGCTTACTCTTTCCCCCATTCTGCCTCTGCTGTCCTCCAGCAAGCTAGAGGTGGTGAAGAGACTGAGAGGGGACAGAGCTGGACAGCTGACCTGAGTTGACGCAAGGAATATTCTGTACCATTGAGTATCATGCTCAGCAACATAAACTGGAGGTACAGTGAAAAAGAAGAGGTATTACGGTGGCTTCCAAGGTGGTTATTGCTCAGAGGCTGGCTGTGGCTGGGCATCAGTCAGCTTCTGAGGGGTGGTGAGAGATTGTCTTTGTGTGGCTTGCTTTTTTTTTTTTTTTTTTTAAAGTTCACCTCTCACTTTCCTTCACTAATTAAACTGTTGAGAAAACTTGACATCTGAATTTTCTTGCTTTGATTCTTCCTACTGTCCTCTGTCCTGCTCCCACTGGAGGCAGGAGTGAGTCAGCAGCCATATGAGTGCTTGGCTGCTGGCCAGGTTCAACCCACCCCAAGCTGTAAATGGCTTTTGTTTAGAATTAAAGGGATATGCATATAGTAAAGCCAGTCAATACTCCTAGAATTCTTATTCTTCCCCAACTAGAAACAAAGGACCTTCAGAGGCAGATATGCCTCTGGATCAGTCTGTTGTGACTGGATCCCAGTAAAGACGGGAACTTTTTGATCCCAGGCTCTGATGTCTTAAGGAGAGTAGAACTGCTGATTTATTTTCAGAAGGTTAGGCAGATAAAGTGTTACAATTAAATGGTGAGCACATGTTGATGATATGAAATACAGCAGGCTGAAAACAGGAATTTGAAAATCTGCTTGCCAGAACTAGAAGTTGAGATGGCTCTAGCAAACATCTCGTACCTTTCCCTCATGCTTTCCATTTGGCCCTTTCCTATCTGACTGAATGCAGGGGATACACTGCATCTTATAACTTAAGACTAATTTTCTTGATTTCAGAGCTTTGTTATTTATGGCTTATGGGTGGATGGAGGGGCAGGGATGTACTCTGTTTGCAATAAAGACAGTGCCTTCACAGGCTGTGGGACATGGCCAGAGCATTCTGGCTCAGTTCTGAGAATGAAGAGGATTTAGACATGTAAAGCTTAATTCACTAAAGTAGTAGTATTGTACTTATCTATAGAGGTAGTTTGTGAATAATGTAATGTTAAAAAGCCTAGTGCATTTGTTGAGGTATAAATGCTGCATGAGTGAGTTCTCTTGCTGGATGAAAGTCATGGTATGCTGTGCTCTAGATATGTACAGAGAAGTAAAACTTATCATTCTTATCTAAAGGATGTTCTTGGGGAACATATTTTTAAAAGTTCCAAAACTTGGACATTTGAAAGTACTAGGAAGATCTTAAGGCTGTGAGTGATAAACAAGAACACCTAGCTTGGGGCCTATTAGGTTATTACCCCCTAGCTGTCTACTGTACCCACTGCCCTCTGCAGAAGTATTTGAGAGGGATTTGTTGATTCTTTCACCACCATGGTCCAAAAATCAGATTTTTAACACAAACTGCAATCTACATCGGCTTGCTTGAAATTGTTTTGAAAGAAGCTCCAGAACTTCAGGAGCTGATTGACAGTACAAAAAAGACTCTGTAGCTGGGCAGGACAGATACCTGGGGTTAGTAACCTTGCCAGCTGCTTTAAGTGAAGCTGTCACAGCACAATTAGAGTGTATAGATTGTATCTGTGGGTAGAGAGAGGGGCTCTAAAAAAAGTTGTGAAGTGGGAGATATGAGTAACAAACACCTTCTACCCCTAATCTTCCTTTCTTTCCCTCTTGAGTTTAACCAGTAAATGCTGCTTTTGTCTATTAACTCTTAACTCTACTACTTGTGTGGTTAATGATGCCCCTTTCCTCTTTACACGTCACTTTTTGCTTATAAAGTCCTTTTTTAGCCAAATTAATTTTATATATTTTTTTTTCCTGGAGAAGATATTCTAAAGGTAAACTGCAGTAAGATGCTGTTTTCAGCTTTCTCTCAACTTCTTTTGGCAACAGGATCAGTGTGAACCTGAGAGTGTCAGTTAAGCTTAGTGATCATATATTATTACTTTGAGTTATGCAGCTGATACAGATACTGGGAGGCTACCTAACTGTTTTGCATAACTTGTCTATGCATCCAAATGGTTTCTGAAGGCTAGGAAAAGGATGCTGAAGAGAAAAAAACTATTTTTCTGATGCTGTTTTCTGCTTTGCTTACATAAGGAGGAATTGTGCATTTCTCAGGCAGATAAAATCTCTGGCTCCAGATCTATGTGCAGACTAATAGTATAGTCTACTGATAGTAGGATAAAATTTTCCTTGGTGAGAAAGAGTTCTGCTTAGAGGACTTGAGCAAGAAATTTCCACTTTTTTTTTTCCTCTATTTATCAATTATAAAATACTGCCTTACAGTTCTTCAGGATAGAAATAAATGTATATGTAATACTTACACTGTATTTGAAACTTGTTATACTGGACAAACAGCCGGAAGTGCCTAATGCAGATTTTGTATATAGAGATATTGCAAGTTTAAAATACTAGAATTAAAACAAATGAGATGTTTTTCACTGTGCTTCCACAAAGGGGTGCAATAGTGATATGTTACAGCAAAGACTAGATGGTGTTTAATGTTAGTGATGATGACAAATTAAAAAATATGTTTTAAGCATCTTTCTCATAAAATCAGACTTTTTTGTTTTGAACTTATGTGTAAAAATTTAGATTTTTTTTTAATGTTTATAAGGAAGATTTTTTTAGAAACAGTATATGCAACATTTTAAAGCACTTCAGGTTGCTGAACTGATGCTTGGCAGCTGCGTCACTTCATGTGTTCGGTAGAGTGAGCTGCTTCTGTAGTCCTTTGTAAAATGTTGTTTAAAAATGTTACCTGCAAATTGTGTTTGATCTGATTTTAATAGCAATATCTTTTAGTTGCATCATTTTGCTAACAACAGCATAGGTTTTTTTTGTTTAAGAAGGTAGTTAACTGATGCAACTAGTTTCACATAACTTCATTTAACAGAAGCCAACTTTCTCATCCTCTGCACCCACACATTTTTAGCTTAACTCTAGTTTTCCATTAAAAGTGGCAAACACATGCTAGGAGTTTGGGGTTTTTTTAATTGTCTAAAAGTGGAACTTTTTCCTTTACAGCACATCTGTATAAATTCGTAGTTCTTAAGATATACAGTTGTTTCTGAAATCCTGGTACAGTAATTTTTGTTTCTGCTCTATTGACTTGTCAAGAGGCAATGTGTGCTTTGACTGCTGAGTTACATGAATGTTTATTGACCATCAAGCAAGCTAAATAACAGTAACAGTTGAACTGCTGCTACAACCTTCCTCTCATCTGCTGCATTCATTTGCACTTTATTACTATGGATTGATCTTTTCTTGGGAAGGCTGTGCTTATCCTTGATACCTGTATCCCATGTCATCTTTGTTTGATACTGGGTAATCTGTTTTGAGGTCGTTGTGGTTTGGGAAGTAAATGTGGCATAATGACATGTTAGGTCTCCAAGGGAAATCATGGTAAAAATACAATAACTTAAGTGAAAAGCTAGGTTTGGTTTAAAAAAAAACCAAACCACAGTGCTTTAAATGTTTGCCAATTAGTGACAATCAAGGTCATTTTTTAAGAAAAAAAAATTAAAATTTTGTAAGCACTTTTTTGGAGAAAAAAGAGGATTTGATTGAAGTACAGATGTAATCAGACAAGTTCTTAAAGATTCTTAAAGATAGATGAAAACTGTAGTCAGCAAAAGCTGTAGTTAAGAAAATAAAATTGTACTTATTCACTGCTATACATGCACATTTCTAATTTTTTTCTCCTAAGGAAGTAGTTGAAGCCTGTTGTAGTTCAGAAGTTAGAAAGAAACCACAAAGCTAACTTCACTGCTTGATTTCATGCAAACCCATTAGAAGCAATGTGATTTCACAGGTGGATGTGAAAAAAATACTTAAATATTAAAGGAATAGAATACTGCAAGAAAAAAAATAGTAATGAAGCGGTAAAATAAGGCAATAATATGCAGTTAGTTCACTTCCCAAATAGAAAGACAATTTATAGTTTTAGTTATAGCATCTGATGGTTCAATTTGTCATTTGGAATTTTCAGAACATGAACAAAAAATTATACCTTGTTTTGGGTTTAATTGAATTGTAGTTTTAAAAACCATCCTTAATCTTATTCATTTTCTCTGTAAACTTAGACATAGCAAATTGAGAATCCCTTGTTACTATTAAAAAAAATAGAATAGCAACTATATTTTGTGAAAGTTTGCATTTTTTTTCAATAAAAAATAACTTTAAATTTATAACATGTCTTATTTTAGCTTATGTTTGCTTTGGATCTAAAGGTAAGGGTGAAAAGTCGAGCTCTCTTGCTGAGTACAACAAGCTCTTAACTTTCAACAAGCACAGTATTTGGAAAAACTTGAAAACAAAAACAAAAAAAACGCCATCACTTTAGAAAATTTCACTTCTCTGCCTTACTACTTATCTTCCAGTCATGTTGCACACTTGCTTTATTGTATAAAGCAAATTACACCTATGTTTACATCACAAATTTCCATGGTTTCTGTGTTTTTTAGAATTGTATGCTGTCAGTTACATGAACTATACCTGGAACTTTTCTTTTGTCTTCTGCTATTTACAGCTACCAAAAGAGACCTGTCTTCCTTCTGCATGGAAGTGTAGCACAGCTTGCTCTTGGATGCTTACTTCACCTGTGCTTTCTTGCTTGTATTTCTTCTTTAATCGTGTATCAAAGCAATAGTGATAGGGGGTGTGGAGTAGCTTTTGCATGAAAATAACACTTAATTATCTATTCTTTTATTTTCATCCCCCAAAACAAACATTTGAAGGTATCAAGTTAATCTGGGAGCAACAGCCTCTGTGTACGTGTGTGTGGGTGTATATCAAAAACGTTCTTTCTTCTTTGTCTCCCCTTGGTTTTTTTACTACTGACTTTGTGGTTTTATTGCTGTGTTTTCTAGTATTTTTTTCTGTTTCAGTAGAAATGTTCTGGAAGAGTTTTATGCACCTGAGACTTACTTGTCTGAGACTATGCTTATGACTGGAGTAGGGGAAAAGGGAGGAGTATGTGTTATAGAATGTTTTTTAAAAGACTTTTACAAGGCTTTCTTCTCCTCCCCCCACCACCCCCACCACCCCCAGTTTTAATGTAGTGATATAGAGTCCTTCAGAGGCTTAATTGCATGATGCAGCCAAATCCTTATTGCAAAATGTTACTTCCAAAAGCAGGGTTAGGGGGAGGCAGTGTCATGGGTCTTCCTGGTTATGGGCTGTTCCCACTTCCTGTGCTTGCTCTTGCATTTTTCTTGGTGCAGATTCAGCACACTGAACTGGCAGAAAACAAAACTAATCTCTTTCCATTTCTACAGAATCCATAAAAACGTGTATCAGCTTGGGGAAAGTTAGCAGGTTAAGCTGGTTTATTGCTAAATACACCTTTTTTTCCCTTTTTTACACTATTAATCAAATAGGTTCTAGAGTTAGCACAAGTAAGTGGTTCATTAGCAGCTGTATTTTTTCAGTTGGGCAGCTGACTGGGAGCTGCTTTAGCTGAACAGAAATGTGTATCTTGACCTTTATTCATCTTTTGTAATTCAGTGCCAAATGTAAATTGGTGATTTCTTTGCTGCTGCTGTCAAAGGCTGAAGAAATACACTGTCTTTGCTATAACATTTCTCCAACCCCAGCCATATTACTGGTATGCACTAGAAATCATTTGGTGAATTAATACCATAAACTATTGAATTGATTTGGTTTGGGGATTGTAGTTTTGTGGTTGCAATTTTGCTGGTCTCAAATTTGAAATCTTGTTCTTCTAGATCCGATTCTATGAAGTGGTCCATGCCTTAAGAAAGGAGCTAAGTGATCTACAGATGAAAAAGAAGAGCCTAACAGAAGAACTAAGTGGGTACAAATCCCAGCTGAAGTGTCTGACAGAGGTCTGTGCACCTTAATTATCTCGATTAAGAGACTGTGTAAAAATATATATTGCAAAAAGCTCATTGTCCACATATTTAAGATATGAAAGTTTTTTTGCTGTAAAAAAAGTTAGTGGGGGAGGAAGGGAGGAAGAGAAAGGGGAAACATGCTACGTGTGTCCTTTGTCCTTGCATAACGTCTAATTCTACGTTACAGCTACCCTGCAAGATGTTCAGTCATGAGACTGTTCAGGATACACTCTTACCAGCTATGTTGTGCTTTCTGAGGGCAAGGTTCAAGGCAGGGAAGCTGAGGCAGGACATCAGTCCACCAGTAGTTGAAGACGCTATGACGGTTCAGTGTATAGTGTTTGAGATGCTGATGTCTTTGTAGTAATTTGCCTCACCTTTTGTTTGAATGATATAAAAATGCATTTTTTTTAAGAATTCCTTGGAGTTGCATCATCTTTGTTATGCTTATCAGCTTTTATATTTGAATTTCCCTGTTTATTTCTATACTAAAGGAAAAGATAATTTGATTTCAGGTAAGGTATAAATGCCAGAAGTAAGAGAAACAAATTATCCAAATACATTTAATTTTTATTTTCAAAGAGTAAAACAGATGAAACAGTATAAGGAGTGTTGGTTTTAAGGTATTTACAAATATTTATAGTATCCTCAGTATGTAAACAGCTAGGAAGATATATATTTTAGCTTAATTCCACATAAATCTGGAGTTGTGATAAGACTGTTTCAGGTATCCATAGTATATTTATCTAAGTCATGGGTAGCGGGGCTTAAATGCCACTGTCATTTTACTGCTACTGAAATTATTCTTCAGTTACTACCTTTTTTTCCTTGAAATTAACTTACAGAGTAATCGGGTGTAAAGAGATACTCATTATACAGGATTATCTTGTGAAATTCATATTAGTTTCATTTCTCTTTTTGATTGAATTAGAAAAATTAGTCAATAAAATCTGTGCATTTATGTGCTTCAGCATCATTTTGTGTCAGCATCTTTGGTCATAATTGAAATTAAATCAATCCTGTTAACTCTGATTTACATGAGCATTTTTCTTCATTGTACTTTTAATGTGCTCTGATTTAATAAAATTCTATAGGAGGATTTCAGCCTTCTAAGATTTGACTGACATCTGTGTTAATTTTTGCTGAAGCAATTTCATGGGATAGTAGATGATAATTAAAGTTGTGCGAGAAAGATTTCTTGGTATGTTGACCTTTCCTCAATATAGAAACTTCTACTTTTGCCCTTTATGTACCACATGGTGGCAGTATCCACCTATCCCACTCATTTATTTTTTCAAAGTTTGACGTTTACTGTGCTTTTTCTCTTGATGCTGACGGGAAACCACTAGAATGTTGCTTGTGCTGAACTGAGGTGGTTCTTTGAATGCTGATACTCTGTGTAATCATGCTTAAAGCGAGAGACAACTAGTGAGAATTAATACCTTGTTTTAAAAAAAATACAGGAAAGAGATCTAGATGTTGAAATATACAAGAAGAAAGGTTTAATAAAAATTGTTCCTTAGGATTCTCAGGTTTCAGATAAGATCACTTACTACAGTTCTTCCATGTGTAAAAATAAACCCCAAACCTGAGTCTTCATTCTATGTGTTATGCACAGTGATGACGTGTTTTGGGTATTTAATGAAATGTGACCTGGTATGAGGTGTTTTATGTATGGAGAGACTTAAAAGTCTCTGTATTTTGCTTCTGGCAAGTTCAGATTTGACCTAGTGACTTGAGTGTCACTGTAACAAGGTACCTCAGGTTGGTTCAGATAGTAAGAGGAGCATCATCAATACATGAGGGTACTTGAGAATCTCTAATGTACTTTGTAGACCAAAGCTAACAACAATTCACATCTCTTGCAGTTTACAAAGAAGTGGTTTCAAGGTTTACTGTTGGCGTAACTTATTTGTTTGTGCTCCTTCAATAAGGTCAAGCCTTATTGCAAGTAAATTTATCAGTAGGAAATAAAGCAGTTTCATTCAGAGTCTTTACTTATTATACTCTTCTTTTACTGTTTTTGTGGTATTCCAATATTTATTCATTTCCAGCTACATGAAACATAGTTGCTGAAGTTTCTTGCCTGTTATTAAGTGACTTACATTCTTAAAATCCTTCTTCTGGTTTCCCATCCAGTATTCCTTAAATGTCAAGTTTTCTCCAACAGTTGCAGTATTTCTGTTTTCTGCATAGTTTATCAACAAAGTATCTGTTCTGGGTTTGAAACTTATTTAGGAAACTACTAATACAAACATTTGAAATACAGTCATCACTGAAGTTAAGACTTTTTTTTTTCCCCCCTCTCCTTCCCTCCGTAAAGAGCAAACCATTTCCTAAATAAGCATTCCTTTTTTCTAGTATTGCAGATAATTAAAGCCCTTCCTAATGAGTTTCAACATGGGTTTTTTTTCTCCTCTTTGTAGAACATGGAACGGAACTAAAATATATGCTTAGCCAAAATCTTTCTATTAACTACTGATGGCTTGGGGAAGGAGGATTTTGTTGGCTTTTCTGGCTGTTCATGGCTGACAGAAAAGGTTTGAGTAAGTTTTATATGTGCAGATATTCACCAAGAAATAAAGTCATGAGAAATATGAGAGAGTTGAGTATAGACTCATAAGAAAGTCTGTCTAGCCAACAAAGAATTTTAAAATTTTAAAGGAATATCCAAACTTGTCTAATATGTTAAGCCAACTCTGGGAAAATTTAAATGTGAAATTAATTCATCAGATAAAGACAACCATTGCCTAACATCAGCTATGTTATTTTGTGTCCAGATGGCTGTCGTCCTTTAATTTGGTCAAAGGAAATGATCTCTGATTTTACTGTTCTTGTTTTGGAGTGTGAATGTGAGACACTTTAATTATTTGGTTTTCTCTGCTCTTGTGCCTTTATGTACTGTTTTGTGAGAAAGCAAAGCAGCAGAGTTCTATTCTCTGAATGCTATTATGATGAGCCCCCAAACCTGCTAAATCTTTTTCTAGCTACATGCTGCCATATTTTACTTTTTTGTTTGTTTGGGGTTTTTGGGTTGTTTTTCGAGTGTTGGGTTTGGTTTTTTTGGGGGGTGGGTGGGTAGGAATACAGGAGACACAAAACAGAAGACAAACAAAACTCATTTTCGACACAACAGCTCAAGCCTGGCACAAAAGTGAGTGCAGTGGCCTGGTACTGTGGTCTGTCAGACATCTGAGTTTATAAGCATCCAGCTGTACCAACTAGGAAGCTTGATTCTGTAAAAATTGAATTGTCAGTGTAGCCTTGTAGAAATTAATTTTCTAAGATTTGACAAATCTACATGTTCTTTAGGCAATTCGTTAATTTGTATTAGGAAAACTTATTTCTGACTTCAGGGAATAAAAGACATGTTTAAAATGTTTGTCATCTGTATTTGTACTTTAGGTATATGAAAATATATTTTGTTAGGTCAGGAGGGGCAGAAGGTCCAAAGTATCTTATCAGCCTCTGTTAGCACTCATGTAATTCTTAGTAAGCTGAGGAGTAAGATCACTAAAACTCTACAACTTTCTAACAGAGTTGTCTTCTTGATGGTCTGTTGCTGCTCTGAGTTAGCACTTAATCAGTCTGCTGAATCTGTAACACAGACCCAGTAAGAGTGGGGAGCTGCTTCTGACTACTGGTAGCAGAGAACAGTGTGTGAGGACTGATTTCTAGCACTGGAATATCATCTGATAAACACAGCTACTGCCAAAAGATCTTTGTCACCGCTTTCTGTTCTTAAAGTAGTCAGTAAAGTGGTTCTGCAGTACTACCGCTAAGTTAAAGGCTCTCTGCACACAATTGTTGCATCTGTGATTTAGACCAGCATGGTTCCTCTGATTCTAGGTGCAGCAGCAACCCTGGGGGGGGTGGGTGTGGGGGGGTGGAGGGGGTGGGGTGCAGGCAGTGGAACTCTTAAAAGGAATATTCTTGTACTGCACTGCTGGCACATCTGCTACCAAATGCACAGTACACCTCCTTTTACAGTGCTCAGTAACAAAGTACAAATAATGTTGGCACCATCACCTTTGGAGGTACAGATACAGAAAAAAGTCCAGCTATAGTGTTGTATTACCAGGAGCTTCCCAGAAACAAACCCAACTTCTGATGTGTGTGTTCCCATGCTGAACATCAGTATACTATTTTCAGAGTTACTTGCTTCCAAAGTGGTTAGAATCTTCCCTCAAACAGATGTAATATACTACTCGTGTGTTTCTCTCAAGGCCAGGAGAGAGTCAGAAGAAAAATCTGCCCCTCTTTGTAGCTCTAGACGATTAAATATTGCTTTCTTCTTCTGGCTGTCTTGGCAATGTTTTTCTGGCATTTGGTCTTGATACAGTTTTATCAGGGCTTCCTTTATTATTTTTTTTTTTTTCTGTGAGGTAGACTGCAGGACTTGCAATCAAATTTATAGTATGACAGTTATCTAAAAGTTATGGTTAGCCTAAAGACAAAGCTGGATCTATGTAGGACAAAGATCTCTTCTAATACCTCATCTCCGAATTGGGATTAGTAGCTGTCAGGCTTTGCTAGACATACCTAACAATTTTCTCTATGATAATATTTCCCAGCTGGAGGAAAAACATTTCTATAGTCTTCAAAGAATGAACTAAGCTATTGCACTGAAAGGATCACTTGGCATTAGATGTATCTGAATGTTGTAAAATTGAGGCTACTGTTGCTACTCCAGAAGGACTGTGTTCCTTAAGATTTCTTTTGAAGTTTGCACATCTGTAATTAAAGACTGCATTCTGGAACCCTTCCCCTGCCCCCTGCCCCCAGTTCTTTCAAGAAGTGCTTTGATTACTTGGACTTCATGTCTCTAGAAAGGACAGATAAGGCCTCAGTCTTAGATGCCTTCTTTCCTTCCTTATTATTAATATTTATCTTGTTCATGAAAAAAAGCTGCAAAGAAAACTGTTCTACCAATAGCTGTTAGCTTGGGGCAGCAGTTTAACATTTGCCAGACTCAAGAAAACATGTATCTATGAGAGTTCCCTTTTCCATCCAGTGTCTTTCTACCCCTTTTGATATATAGCTATGGTTTGTATAGACTGCTAGTTGTTGTTCAGAAGTACCAAATGGCTAGTCTCTAATGCAATGATCTCAAGTATCCTTTTCATCTGAGAACATTTCACTGTGAAGGATCTAGTCAGCTCAGATCCAGAGAGAAAGAGCTTTTTATTCACCCTACTTTTTTTTGCAATAGAGGCACTTATGCCAAAGCTTTTCTTTCTTACCTTACTTGCAGAGCTTTCCTATTTTGGAAGTAGCTCAGCATTTTTGTTTGTAATTTTTAGTGGCAGATAATGTCCGTGAGAGATTACCAATTTCATATAAAAATATTAGAAGAGATGTCTTACTCATCCAGTTATGCATAACTTCTTCCTAATATTTGGGCAGTAGTATTCAAATAATGTATTGACTAATAATTTTTGAATGCATACCATGTAAACAGATTAAGAAAAATGTCACTTTACTAAGTAGCAGCACTTCATACAAATGACTTGGGGGAATTGGTTTTCACATCACAAAAGTATGGTAGCTTTACATTTGCTTAGGGGCTTTAGATACCTTAGGATATGAAAAGAAAGTGCTGGCTTGTGTAAATGACGTTTCACAGATGAAGTTCTTTTTAAATAAGCTTTTTAAAAGCAGGATCACTATCTTCCACAGGCTTGTCTGTATACAGTGTGAAGAAGTCATGCTACTTCTGGTCGATTGGCTGATTAATCTTTTCCCTGCATTTCTGTTGTTTATCTTCTTATCCCCAAAGGCTTTTTGAAAGATCATCTAATCCCTACCATGTATTTTATGTCACTAACTTCATTCAAAAAGTATGTCACCCAATTTTTGTACTTGAAATTTAGATAGCAGTCACTGAAATGAACACCTATAAGCTGCTATTAATTCCAGATGGAGGATGACAGTGAAGCTTAATATCATAAAACTGAGGTCTGTCATTAGATTTTTAGTTTCTCTACCAGTTTGGGTTTTAAGTGGTGCAGATCAGGCAAGTTCAGAATCTTCTTGCTTGAAACATCTGTTGACAGTGTTTGTAAAACCAAATGGAAGCACTTCTTGTAAGGACTGGTTTACATCTCTGTAGAAACCACCTGTGCAGGTTAATACTGGGTCTCTTGGACAGCTCTGTTAACAATTTCTTTAGGCAATGTTTACCTACCCATCTTGCACAGGACAGGTTTGTTTAACCACCTCATTTGTCTGAGTTGCTACTCTGCAGTAGCAAAAATTAGTAAGAAGCTGAAGAAAAGCCCTGCAGTGTTGGCAAGATCATTGCAATCACATTCCGTGTGAGGAAGCACTGTTTGTCCTTTAATTTTTTTAAGGTCTGTGGGCTTACTTAAGTTATTTTTATTTATTGGTGTTATTTCCAGGACCTCATTCACATCCTTGAAGGTGCTCTGAATCTTGATCCTTTTAAAGACCCCCTTTTTGCTTCAGCAGGACAAAGCTGTTTATCAGGACTTCCAAGCTATCTCTTGGAAATAAATTGAAAGATAAAGTTGTTCCATTATAGAGATCTTAAAATCAAGTCAGGCTATATGGACGTTGTTACAAACTAAATTAACTTCATCCCATGTAGAGCATGGCTTATTCTTCCTGAACACAGGCAGCTTGATTGTATGTCTTTAAGATGTATTGCTTATATAAGTCTAGAAGCTTGTGTATCTGCTAACTGGAGATATGTATACCATATAGGGCTTTTTGCATGTTAGCCTATAGATTGTTTATTAGCTTGCCTTGTCAAATTTCTTCCCGTGATTAAAATACGACTTTACACCTAAAAGATTAGGTAGTTGGAAAACAGTGACCTATGCAGTAGAATTAGTATTCTTCAAGAATTATAGTAAATCTTTAAAAACCAAACCAAACAAAATAAACCTCATTTCTTTAACTATCTGTTTAACAGTTTGATGCTTTAGGTATGTGTTAGTATCACTTTTCAAAAGTAGAATTTATCTTCCCTCCCCTTTCCTGGAGTTTTCATATTGTTGCATGCCATTAATGTGACATTAATAGCTGATCTGTTAAATGAAATTCAATACCTGGTTTAGGTATCAGGTATCAGAAAGAACTGATTTTGTAGATATTTTAACTGTTCTGTTAATTGGTGCTTTAGAGCTCTTTATGGCAATTTTGTCCAGAGGTTAACCAATTTAATTTTATAGTTTTGGTAGTTGCCTTCTAGCTGCTAAATGTGTAATACTGTAGGAGCTCAATAGCCCACTTTGTGAAGGGCGTATGAATTCCAGTGTGGTGTTAGCAGCAGAATGGCACAGGATATCCAACAGAGGAGTTGTACCCAAACTCCATCTTTCAATTTGCACTTAAAATTTAAGTGCCCTTACCACCATTTCCTATTGCAACATAAGTCATGTTTGCACTGTATAACAGGGTATCTGCACCTGTATATTACATATTTGAAACTCTAGCTAACTTGTAGATAACACCTTTTAAAAACATCTGACAGAGGCTTTACCATTATGGTAATGCCATCTTTATAAATGATGGCATGATAATTAAAGAAGAAAGTGTTCTATAGTGTTAATTTGCCTAATGTATATCAATTAATCAGGGTAAGCATAAAAATAACCCATGCATACCAGTATGTTAGGATGAATAACAATCATGTCTTTAGAAGATGTGTTCTTAATTATATACCATCCAAAATCCTCATGAAAACTTTGTCAGTGTTGATTTTGTGATTGTGATCTAATGTGATTTTAGTGGAAGTAAAAATTACTAAATGTGTGAAATAGAAACCAAAAATTTCTTATTTATCAACAGAATAGTTGCAATGTGTTTAGTAGCTTGGGGAGCTTTTCTGTGGTGTGTTACAAGAATTTAGGTGTGTTTTTTCAAGACTGTTTCTGTCAGTCTTTCAGTTTGTAGTGCCTATGAGTTTGATAAGTGTTCTTTGTGTCTTTCTGTCTCTGTCCTAGATTGTTATCCTTGTGTTCATTCCTTCTAGGAAGCTGTATTTAGACGTCATCCACTCCATATATGCTGTTGTCCTAAACTTTTCTTGTCTATTGAAAACAAGCTAGACACAGTTATTATCCTCTCTTAAACTGTATAAAGCATGGATTTCAGTTATTTTGAAAAATTATGCACTCACACGATGTCCCTCACTGCAAAATAAATTTAATTTGCAGTGGCTAAATGGTTAGTTCAGTAGTCACATCTTAAGGGAGTGTTCACCTTCAATGAATAATACTGTAATGTCCATTCAGTATAACCAGATGGAATTCTTGTTTTTCAAGCATCTATTCTTGAACTTGCCATGTATCAGCCATAGCAGAAAAAAACCCAGAACTCTGCAGTATTCTTAGAACCAGAATACAGAAAAAATTTAGATGTCTAGGAGGTATTCTCAAATTTTTAACAAGCAACTGTTTTTGCTCTCCATCATTTTTCCGTAGTATAGGTGGGTGAGGCATTATTTTTAGGGAGTTTTTTTGGAAGGAAATTACTTAGTAGTACTTAGTAGCATTTAAGACAAGCAAGTAAGGTAGGTTTGTAAAAATAAATACCTACTTTGTAGAAAAATCTGAGAAATGGTTTCTAGATTGGGGATTAAGGTACAAAAGTCTGCTGTTTTCTTAGGAATCTCTCAAAGTATATGAGGAGGGAAAATGAAAATTAATGCTGCTAGACCATTAAATAAGCACCTTTTTTTTTCTTTCCTTTTTTTTTTTTTTTTTTTTAAACTTACTCCACCAAAGCTTTGGATGATATGCTTCAGCAAACGTAAGTTACTAGATATGATTTGAGAGTAACTGGCTGCAATTTTTCATATAATGACGGAAGTTGCCACACTCTCTGAACAACCAATACTATTTCTTCATTTCAAATGGACCAGCAAATATCTTCATAAAGAATCTTGTTAGAAAATGTTGTAAAGGTGGTGTTGACTTTTGTGCTCCTACTATAGGATTGTAGACCACTGGCTATCTATATGAGGGTTATTGGTCTTGGAAGTTGTGCTAATGGACAAATGTGTTATAAAAAAATAGCTACATTAATCAACTATTTAGAATAAGATAAAAATAAGTTGAGTATCAGTATAGCTGGTTATTTGGTGATGTGTGCTAGATTTCCAAATACTGAGACAAATGAAAATACTGCCACTTCAATATTCATAAGAAGTCTTCACAAAACTTAGTTGGTGATTGCTTTAAGTAAATATCACTATAGATGTGATCATGTGAATATGTCTTGCCTTCTAGAGCTATGAAGATGAGAGGAGGAATCGGTCAGAGCTTGAAGTTAGATGCCAGCGTTTAACACTGGAGCTGGCTGATACCAAGCAGATGATTCAACAAGGTGATTACAGACAAGAGAACTATGATAAAGTAAAATGGTATGTATCTCTGTAATTCAAGTGTTCTACCAACATACAAATGTTAATAGATAAACTTCAACCTTGATTGACTTTTTAATTTGATTTTTAGCTTCTGCGCACCACAGATATTTTTCCTTCCCTTAATCCACTAACGGCTCAATTATCTCCTGTAGTATATTGCAGTCATAAGATGAAGAACATTTTGAAATGCGATGCATCAAGTTATTTTCCTAGAAGTTTATATTTATAGATTTACTGTGTTTTCAGAAGAGCCTACCAGTCTCATTGCAACTAAAGAAGTAGGAGTTGTTGATGCCAAGCACCTTAGAACAAGTACTCTTCCCCCCTCCACCAGTTTAAAAGCACCCCCTAGTTTAAAAGCAATGACTTAACAAAAGGTCCTGTGCTCTATTGTGTGGTGCCTACACAGTGAATTAAGAAGGTAGGACCTTAAGAATTATATATACAACTTAAGATAATCCTTGTAACCATAAATTTGAAAGGGCTGTTACGAGAACTCATTGTCAGAGAATCTTAAGATTACTTTAGGAATTGGTTTAACTTCAGGAAGATCCACTATCTCTTCATTTTTAAAATACAGCTTTTTCAGTTCTAGTCTATGCTTCGAATGCCCATCTTGTAAACAATTGTGAAACAATGTAAATGGACTTCTTATAAATAAACTCAAAGACATATACTTCACAGTCCAGCTCCCAAATGGCTTTTTCAGTGTGCTTGCAAGTTTAAGAAACCTGGCCTTCAGCATATTTTATGGGGAATAGACTAAAAAATGGGGATTATGAATAGAAAACACCCTATCAGCTCCTTAGTTGTTCATACTGAGTGAACTCGGGCACAGTTACTGACACAAATGATTTTGCCACTAAGTCATTTGAAAGAGAGTCTGTCTTTTGGATAACTGTTCACAGCTATAAAACCTTGGAATCTACCTGGAAGCTTGCTGCAAATAGGATGGATTGATGCTATGGTTTGCTTCCCATGTGCAACTGCATCTTAATAAATGGATTGTAATAATGTTCATGTGAATGGCCCCAGTGTTTAACAGTGTACATTAAAAATAGTCTTCAGTTGAAAAAGGCATGAATGAACGTGCCAAAACTATGAGTGAGTAGGTTGTATTCATCTGGGTAGGCACAGGCAAAGGGGAGGGGAGAGCACTGTTGGCTTGACCACATGAAGGTATTTGGGAGCATTGCAGAAGTTAATGACTTCCAGGCTCATTTCTGCCTTTAAAAATGTCAGATCTTCTAGTTCTGGTGTACTAAGAGTTATCTCAGTTTAAAAGCTATGCTATACTTAATATAAAACTGTTTAGCTTTTTTTTCCAAACTGCAAGCCTATACTGTCTCATTCATTTTACTATTCTGACACATAGAGACATAGAGCTACTTCTTTGTGCATATGGAAAGCACTCTTATTCAGAACACCAATGTAATTTTTGCAGCTGTGTCATGTATATTTTAAACGTGAGAAGAGTAGTACAACCCTCTCTGATATCAAGGGACTGTATACAAGGGAGAGTAGCAACTAAGAACAAGTATGAGTTGCTTTCTGTTTGATTAGGAAGATGGGAATGAAGTTACTTTACTTTTTCATCAGACTTTAATATCTGCAAGTCTCAAGAGACTGTCATGGGAAATAGCATTAAAAGCTTGATAAAGATAAAGGGATGGACAAGGTACTTATGACTCATTGCTAAGAGGAGACATTTGTAGCCCAAAGTTATACCAAAGAACAATCAGAGGAGTATAAAATAATCTAGGATGGGAATTCAGGTTTATTGTATTATAATTTAGGATTATTTTTTTAAATACTTAGAAATTAAGAACATTCTTTCATATAATAAGATACTGTTGCAGGTGTTAATAACTAAAAAAGGTAAGATTGTCACTAATTGCCCTGTAAGTGACTGGTTGGAAGAAATCAGGTCATGAACTGAAAAAAGGCTGAGAAATTACAAATGCACAGGAATCTTGTTCATTACACTTTATGCAACTAATAGTTTCACTTTATTTTAACAGTGAACGTGATCTATTTGAGCATGAATTGTCAGAACTCAGAAGAAAATATGAAATATTAGAGGTGTCACACAAAGCACAAGCTAAAGAAAGAAATGACTTATCCAAAGAGGTAAATGTGAAGTTCTTATTTCAGTAATTGTCTATTTCTTCACCTCAGGAATTTGATTCTTTGTCTAATCAAGTCTGTCAGGATCACCTGTAGGATCATGGGATAATAAGGTTAGAATGGTCCTCAGGAGACTAGCTGGTCCAACCATCCTATGCAGTGCAAAACCAGCTTATGTTGGGTTGCTTAGGGCTTTGTCAATTTTTTGGCTATTTCCAAGGGTGGAGATTCCACAACCTTTCTGGACAATCTGTTGTAGTGTTTGTCTACTGTCTTTGTGAAAGTTTTTATAAAATCTAATCAGAGTTGTTGCACCTGCTTTTCTGTTGCCTCTTGTCCTGTCACTATGCACTTTCAAGAGTCTGGTTCTTTCTGTGCATTCCAGTTTGATAGGTGAAGATGATAAGATTTTCCCCACCCAGCTTTCTCTTCCAAAGGATGAAAAAAACCTGTTTCTCTCAACCTCTTGTACATTATGTCCTGCAGTCCATGACCATCTTGGTAGAGCTCTTCTGGTCTTGCTCCAGTATGTTAATGTACATCTGTATGAGGAATGCAGAACTGGACATAGCATACCAAATACAGTCTCACAAGTACTGAACATAGGGTAATAATAATTTTCTTCAACCTATTGTCTGCATTCTTGCCAATACAGCCTAGTGTAGGCACTTGACCTGCTTTGCTGCACACTTCTGGCTCATGTTCAGTTCAACTGATACTTGCCTGTCCAATCCATATTTTGCAAATTTTCCCGTAAAGATGTTATGGGAGATGGCTGAAAGCCATGCAAAAGTCCATGTAAATTACGTGGACAGCCATCCCCACAATCCATAGAGCCAAATTTCTTGTGAGACTGTTAGGCACAGTTTGGTCTTGATAAATCCATGCTGGTTGTTTCCAGTCACCTTTTCCTCCATATGCATGGATATGTCTTTCAGAGGATTTGTTTCATAATCTTTGCAGGAACCGAGATTAGATTTACCAGCCCATGGTTCCCTGGGTCCTACTTCTTGGAGGTGGATTCTGGTCATCAGAAACCTTGCTCAGTTGCTGTGATCCTTCAGACAGCTGGCCAAATTCACAACAGTGTTGGCTATCTCCCTCAACATTGGTCAAATGCTTTCAGTTTTTCCCTAGGCACATTATGTACATGCCATTTTCTTAGCTTATTCTTCCTTTGCTTCAGCCTTCCAAACTCTGCCAATAAGCTCAGGAAACTGGGAGGCCCAAGGGCAAAATTTACCAGTGAAGGCTGAATGCTGTGAGTATGCTCTATCCCTCAAAAACTGCAAAACTAGTTATAACTTGCTTTAGCTCTTTCTGACCAACAGTGACAGCAGGGAAGAGCTGCTGTATGGCTTACGTTTTGTTGTATATGTTTTTTCTTGGCATCAGTAGAATACATAGTTTTTCTTCTTTGTGACTCTCTAGTAAAATAATTGTTCAGTTGCTCAAAGTTTCCTTCACTTCATCTTTATAGAAGTTAGTTCCATGTCAGGAAGAAACTGCTGTTCCAGACCTCTTATTTCTGTGATACTGCATATTGACAAGAGGAACTCCAGTGCTGCTTCCCTTTTGGGTGGGACTATATACTAGATAGATAGACTGTTTTTTCTTTAATGTGTCTCCATTAGTCTTTGAAACACCTCTTCAGGCACAGAGGGGTTCTCATCTTTGTTAGGTTTCTGAAAAGCTCTGACGCAGTTAGGTCAGTCACTTCAGTCAGATCTCAGTCATTGCCATTCTGGTAGCCCTAGTATTGCACAGGGGAATGTTTTTCTGCTGCTCCGAAGACATTCCAAGAGCCAGAGGCCTGCCAGGTCCAGAGAAAAATCCCTTGCTGCTTCTCTGTTCAGTAATTCATTCATCCAAGAGTCACAAATTGTGTTCAGTGGTGGCTCCTCTACTGGGCATGTATGATAACTTTTTGGGTCAAGGGACTCAAAGAGAAACATATGTAGAGAATGTTTCCAGGTCCACTGCCTTGATCTGTAGGACTTTTGATGGTTTATAGCAGTACAGGCTACCATAACTCAATATCCGTTTTCATTATTTCTGCATCTAAATTTTTCAAAGGGAGGATTGCTTCAGTGATCCTCCAGGATTAATTATTCACCTTAAATAATCTAGTTAGGATAGAATCATCCAAAACTATTGGAATCATTAAGGGATTTTTCCCTTCATCTGATGTAGTTGTAACTTTGCAACAGCTTTTTGGGAGGGAGAAGAAGCTTTTACTGAATCTCAAGAATTTTTATCAGTTTAGATCATTCTTGACTGATTATGAAATGGTTTGTAGCTTAGTGCAACTTTGATGCTAAAATAAGACTTTTTTTTTAAGCAGTGTTTCTGTATGGAAATCTTTCCAGGAAACTTCAAAAGGAATAGAGTAATAATCGATTGGCTGTTTTGAATTAATTTTTGAATTTATTTTCTTAGTGTGATATGAAAGGGGTGCTGCCTGGGAAGGTTGCTCTTGACTTCTGCACTAATCCAGGGGAGAATCAAATGGAGGATCTTTGTGTGTTACCATTTCGACAGCTGAGTAAATGAGACTATGTCTGAAAGAATTCAGGGGAGATTGTCTCTCTATATAACAACATTACTGATAAAATAGTGGCTATAACTACCACTTTAAGACAGCATTCACCTGTCTAATTTCACAGTTATCCATATTGATTCTCAGAAACACTAGGGAAGAAACTGAGTTTCTATTAGAAAATATCTTTTATATTCTTCTCTTTTAGGTAAGTCTGAAGGCTTCGTTAGGTTATTCATTAATCAATGTTCTAGCATTGTAAGAGGACATGAAAATGCAGGTTTGTTCTCAGCATATAACAATGGCCAAAAAAAGTATTGTCGTGTACATCAAGTTTGTATGTACACAGCAAGTACTATGGTGTACCAGCAGCAATGGCTTTTTTCATTAGCTTTATACTAAATTAATCTAAGAGGGAATAAAAGTAGCACTACTTCAAACTGAAATGCCAACTTCAACTGTATGATTGCTCAGACGTCCTTAGACCTTCCAGGAGATCTTTGTGTTATGTTGATACAGTATCACCAGATCTGGATTGGAAGAGCACAAGTCTTTACATAGTATTTATTCTGGGGGAGGAAGAGTTGGAGGGGTAGTAACTCCTAGTTCTCTTCATGTAGTAAACCATGTCTGTGTTCACTGTAGATATACATATAACATATACATATAAGAGAGAGAGAGGGCGGACAGATATGTTTTTTTCTTAAATAAAACAAAGTATAGGACAGGCAGTTATACCTCACCCTCTGTGGTGCTCAGCAAGCGGGCAGATGGAGAGAAGCACACCTCCAAGAGCTTTTATTTATGTATTTATGTATTTATTTTATGAATTCTCAGCTGTTTAACTGGTTGCTCCGTGTCTTTGACTCTCATATCTCCTTTAAGTAACCTTTAGTCCTTTTATGACTCAGGAGGGCTGAATGTATACGATGTCTTTATAGCTTTGGGGGACATATGATTGATAAGTTATTAATTTATCATTCTTTGAACTTGGCACATGATGGCCTCAGGAGCTCAAAAATGCAAAATTATTTAAGCTGATAAAGCTGTGTTTTGCTGTCATGGGTAAGGGGTTGGGCCACTGCACCCGTGCCATTATGCTCTGCGGCTGTTGTGTGACAGTGTTCACCTCGAATAGATGGAAACTACTCTCTTCCACATCATGATGTTCTTGGAGTAGTAGAATTGACTGCTCTGGTAATTGGGAAGGCTGTCACAGAGACTCACAAGATACTCATGTCTCTAATTTGGCATCAGTTCAGCCTTCTGTATAGCAATGGAAGTTAAAATAAGAACCCTTGATGCTGGTCTGGAACATTACCTTGTCCACAGCAGTCATGGTATACTTCAGTCCCAGAACTAGCAGTTTTACCATTTCTTTTCAGAGCAATAATCTCTGGTGCCCTTAAACTTTTCATTTCTGTTTCTCAGAGTGTTGTAGCCAGTAACACTCTGAGAAATGATGAGAGATTGGCACCAAGACTTGACATTGGTATTTCTGATGTAGTAGTATTCAGTACTATCACTATTCAATATTTCATTTGGATATTGGCTATTTGAATACTGTGGAAGATTAAGGGACACTTTATCTCTTTTTTCAGGTTCCAGCTACCAGAAATAAATAATGAAAATGCTTAAAATTTCTAATCTTCTTAATCTTTTTCAGCATAAAGCTTCACCAACTTACTCATATTAAACGTGTTACATAGGGGTTTTTGGTTCAGGTGATTTCACAGAAGAGATAAAATGAAAACACTTATATGTGTACATAGGTTAAATACTTATCTTGAAGTTCATGTTGAAGTGTTCTTTTTAATGCCTTTTATAGCTGGCAACCACACAACAATCCCTCAGCTTATTGCAAAAGGATAAAGATTATCTTAATCACCAGAACATGGAGCTCAGTGTTCGCCGTGCTCATGAAGAAGATCGTCTTGAAAGACTTCAGATTCAGCTAGAGGATACTAAAAGAGCTAGGGAGGAAATGTATGAAAAATATGTTGCATCTAGGTAAGTTATTGTGTGTTCACTTCTATCAGTAGACAAGTTATTTAACTGTTTTGCCTTGTTTCTTGCACAAATCCTGTTTAATTAGAAATATTAACTTTCAGGAAGCTAGACCATATTTCCGTAACTAGCAACAGAACATTTTTTTTGAGGTCTTAGTGTGTATCAGGAAATATTTTTTTAAACTTGTGATCTAAGACCATAGTAGTGAAGAGTCAGCATTGAAAGTTTAAAGCAAATATTCTCTTAGGTGTATATAGAAGGTTATGGATGTAACTAGTAAATTACAAGAGACAAAAGCTCTTTAAAGTGCCTATGTTACATATCTTCCTTCCCCGCTGGCCCCCCCTCCCTGTCCCCCGCCCCCCAAATGACCTTTATTGAAAACAGGGGTATTTGAAAAACAATCTGAAGGATTACTGAAAAATAAAATATATTTAATTTTTACAAATCTTTAAAATGGGACATAGTATGTTTCGTATCAGGTATTAGAGCTATCAGTCTTTCATACCTCAGGTTTGAATACAGATTATTTAAATGTAGCCTTGAGAAATAGGTTGATCATTGTGTGCTTGACACAGTGGTAAATAGTTTCAAATTCTTATGCTATTTGAATTGGTATAGATACACATATGGGGTGTGGCACAGGAAACACTATGCTATTCAGCTACATATCTTGCTACGTATGTAATACTATGTTAGAAAATTTCATAGAATCATAGAGTATCTCAAGTTGGAAGTGACCAGTAAGGAGCATTGAGTCCAACTCCCTGTTCCTCATAGGACTACCTAAAACTAAATTATATGACTAAAAGCATCATTCAATTTCAAACCACATTTAACTTGAATTCTGAATAAGAAAAATTTATCTAGTTCATGTTACTTTCCTACATCTAGATTCCAACAAATATAATTTCAATATATATCCCAAAATTACATCAAATATTTGCATGTGTATACTTCAATAATGAACACAAAAACATTTTTTGGTTATTAGTGTCCTTTACAAAAACAGCTTTGGATTGAATGAATAAACTTAGAGTATGAAGTAGGTTCAGCTTCTCTTCAGCTGCCTCCCGTTTGAATCAAGAAGATGGAACTGCAAACAGCATCTATAAATCTTGTGTCCTTGTACAACTAAGATAGTGTGCTAATATGACTCCCCTGTAATACAACTAAAAGACAAATTGTTATATAAATGGAAATAGAAGAGCACTTTACTGAAATTATCAGCTATGGAGTTCCATCCCATATCAGAAGGGGTTTTAATACCATTTTTCCTTTCAATGCAGCCACTTAAACTTTTTAAAATTTGTTTTCATATATATCTTGGAACTATGCTCACATGGAACTTCTGCATTTTAAATACATGTTTAGGACTTGCCATTAAATGGGGTTTTAAAAAATCACATAGGTCTAGACAGACTTCCTCTAGAAATGTGCTTGTAAGCAGTCACTCTTGTAGCTAGATTTCTATTTCTAGAAAACCACTGTGAGTCCTTATCCTGTAATAATGGCGCAGAGGTGCTTTTACAGAGGTGTCTTTATTTGAGGAACCTAGAAAGAGACATATGTAGCTTGCCTCTACCACAGCTTGGGATACTGTGCAAGCCTGCTTCACTGTCCTCTGGAATATCAGAGGTCTCTGTCTCTTGCATTTTGATACCAACAAAAGAGAAATTCTGTGACTCTTACTTTGCCTTTAGAGATCTTGATATTGTCACTGGGATTCTGTACTGTTATCAAATCTCTCTCTTGACATCATTGGTATTGGAGAACCCCTTCATGATGCTAATTTTCATAGGACAGATATTAACTGCAATGAATAGTGCAGGTATGTCTTCTCTCCTCTAGTGACTATTATTGTCTTATGCACGGACAATGCATCATAGCAGAGAAGACAGTGTAGTGTACGGAGCAGCATGTGTAGCACTCCACCTTGGGCAGCCTAGGTTTTATTCAAGGTTTCACTGCTGACCTGCTGACAAACTTTGAATATGTCACTTCATAATGTAAAATGTAAAAATGTTAATATAAGATTTCTCTTGTAAAATGGGGGTAGTAGAATACTTTTGTGAAGTGATTTAAAATGTCATCTGCGATATTGCAGAAGCTGTCCCTTCTTTACATTTTCCCACACATGTGTACACACTTTGTGTGCATCTTCCAAGACTGCATCCCAATTTAAACCATTCATCATATCTGTGTTAGGTTTCTTATAGAGAGCTCTACAGAATCCTATTTATTTGTTAGATAAATTAGAGAGGTACAAAAATAAAGCAGGAGGAAACTGTACCTACTAAGACACACTTCAAAATAGGTTGAGATCTTGGCAGAAGCTCATAGCTACAGTTCTTTGGAATCTATGTGTAAGCACGGACCAACAAAAATTATTTCCCTTTATATGTTCAATCTTAAAACACAATCCCTCATTGCATTGAGATGATCAGATCATGTTTAGTTTATTCACAATATAAAGCCTTACAAATAGTAGGCCTGGAAAGAAGCTCATTAAAGCCTGCAGCCTGAAGAAGACAAAACAACTTAGTAAGGCAAACACATTTATAATTGCTGCTTAAGCAGAAGACCATAACAGCAAGTCAGGAATAAAAATCACAAAGGATCGTCCTTTGCTTCAGCAGCAACTCAGTTGGTGTTTATTAAAAGGCATTGGAAGAGCAGTCAACATATACTGGGAATATGCCCTTTACTCCACAATTTATTTATTTTAGTCATCGTAATAAAGATAAGGTGTCACTTCAAACTGTCTTCTGGTGACATCACTGTGGGTGTTCAAAACTTTTCCACATTCTTCTACGTTTTCCAGTGAACCTTCCTGACTTTCAGCAGTCTTGCTATGGGAGGGAAGGTGTAATTTCTGCTATGACAGAATATTTTAGCAAATTGTCTAAGTACCAAGAAAATGGTATTGCGCATTGATTCTGCACATAAGAGTTGTATCCTGAGGTCCTGATCATTAGCATTCTTTTTTTTCTTTTTTTTGCCTACATATTGAGCCCTATAACACATAAAGAATATCAGATGTTTCTAATGTTGGGGGGGGTTATAATAAACTTTTCATTGTATCAAAGATCTTCATAAAGTATTTCGCTGTAGTGTGGTGCGATCGAGGAAGGAGAGGGGATAAATTTACTTTTGCCTTGAAAGGTCAGCTGAAATTCAGTGTCTCAATAAAAAGAAAACAGGGAAACTTGTATAGCAAGCATTCTGACATTTAAATATTTTGGAGCTTTTACTTAATGTGGAGGAGTGTTTAACCAGCTCAAGTAGCGATTTCTAAAAATTATGGGCTATCACAGTTTGAAATCAGAAGAAATCTAAAACTTAAAAGGCTTGTAAATGCATATTTCTTCATAAATGTGGTTTTATTTCCAAACATGTAATTTCTATCAGTTGCTTCATTGCTGATTGATTATTCTTGAACATTAACTAGATGCTATAAAATTTTAACATTCCTTAGCTGTTAAGTACTTACAAGATAAACCTTTTTTTATGGTTTTGTAGGAGAAATTCTTCATGGGTTTCCCTGCGATCTGTCACAGGCTTCAAAGTTGTAAAAACATGTCAGTATTACTCTAAAATTAAATTATTTTATCCTGGAATATTCTGATATCTGCTGCTTAAAAACTTACATGTGTATTTTAATTAATTAATTTGTATGTCACATTGACAGGATAAATTCCCAAATCTTAGAATTTTTTTTTGACTTCACAAATCTCCACAGCATGTAATCTTCAGTGTTGCTTGTGATGTTTTTTGCTCGTTTGAGGTGCAAATAGTATACAACAAAGTCTTGTAGTAGCATTGCAGTATTGTAAGTTAGCAAGTTAACCAACCCTTATCCAGTGATGGAGAAGCTATAAAAGTTTGTAAAGTGAGGAAATTAATTATTATTTTTTTATTTTTAAGCAGTTAATGAATATAAACACTCATGTAGAGACTGACAAAGAATTTTTGGAAGAATGTTAAGCATAATGTTGCATCATTAATCAATGTCAAATTACTTTTTAAAAAAATAAACAGGATGCAGAAAGCTTTTATTTATTCCCAATTAAATATTATTTATTCCTATTGTTTTTTACTCAGTTTGTATGACAAATAAGCTAATATGTATTTCAAGCAATTTGGGAGGAAAATGAATAAGTATTAAAACAGAATGTAAAATCAGGAAGCTCTCTGCTCTACTTGTACAGCTGTACCTGAAGTTTTGATATTTTGGCCAGTGTAATTAATTTTAAGTTCCCATGTTGTGTATTTGTTTGTTCCAGAGATCACTATAAAACAGAATATGAAAAGAGACTGCAGGAAGAGTTGGAAAAAATAAGATTGAAAACAAATCAAGAAATGGAGCAACTAAGAAGCACTTCAAAAGAGATGTATGAACGTGAAAACAGGTAGATAAGATGCAGGCAGTAACCTAATTAGGGCAAAAATGGCCAAGTACTGTTTTGTGCTTAGTTATAATCCTAGTTGACTCCTAGATGAACATTAGTGGTTCAAAGTTTGTTTAGATGTATAGTGTTAGTTAGTTAATACAAAATGTGTTGGTTTACTTGTCGTGGAATAGAGGTAATCTTGAAACTGCCAGGAAACCAGAAGAGGTGGTGTTGATGCAGAAAGTAAAGCAGAAAAAATGAAGGGAAACCAATAAAACTTATGCCTATCTAAAATAAATCTATTTGAGATTGTTTACAGTATTGATTCAAAAAAATACTGATTTTGTGTAAATTATTATAAAATTCCCTTTTGAAGAAGATCCTAGTCCTGCAAAGACGTGCATATTGATTTTGTATGTGTGTCATCTTGTTGAATTCCATGGAGTTACATGCAGTGTTAGGTACATACATAAGCCTTTAGGGATATAAGGGTTTGGACTTTTGGTGCTGGATTTTTTTTGAGCTTGTTTTTTGCCCCTTTTATTTCTTTAAAATGGGACCAGTGCTTAATAATTCATTATAACTTCACTGTAAATGTCCTGAAAGTGTCTTGTGTAGAGCAGGAAATGACTGTAGTAAAAAGACATTTGTGGCATCAGCATCTGTTCCTCTGACAGGTAGTTTTGTTACCACTCAGAAGAGTGAAAAAAGAACATGGCTCTTGCTGTCTGTCTTCCAGTCAACTGAAAGGTTCTGATTTTAAAAAAATTACATCATTGTGTAGTTTTGTAAGTGTGAGTAAAATATATACACACACATGCATATACACCACTTCCTGTATACACATTTATTTTGAATTACAAGGTAAACCTCCACTCTTCTGGAGATTTTACAAGGATCTGTGTATCATTGAGAAAGCTAGTGAAATATATTTAATTTGTATCTGGAACCAATTTACGGAAGTTTGGTTCCTCACTGAAATAAGGATTTACATTTCAGAAGCAATTTAGATTTGATTTCTTATTTTGCATAAAAAGGGTTTTTAACGTATGCTCTTTTTATGAAATGCTAAATAATTCCACCGTGAGACAGTACTTCCCAGACTGAGGTGCTTCTCAACAGGAAAACAAATGAAACTCTAAATAGTGGGCAAAGCAGTTTGCAGTGAATTTGTGTGATGTGATGAGATGCTGATTGTGACTGAAAATAAAGCTAAGATCCTGTTTTCATCTTCAGGCTCAAAGCATGGAATGGTATTACAGCTAAACTAATGTAATACTCAGTTGCTCTTACTCCCTAGCATTTTGCCAAGCCTGATGGGCTTGATGTTTCCTTTGAATTTAATGGCTCTTATTTTACACTTGGATGAGTCAGTTCAAGAAGCTAAAATGTGGAGGTGGGAACACACACCAATAAAAAGATAATGCTTTCATTCTTAAATTTATTTGGGATCAGTTTCACTTGTTTGGTTGTAGTAAGCATTGGCTGTATTTGCATTAGCAAGCATGAATGAATTCACAGAGCATGTGAATATCTGCATGAGGTTGGACTTTGAGTTAGCTGTAGTCTGTTCCCATAGATCAAACACAATTTAGTAGCTTTGAGCACGTTAGATGCTCTCCCTGGGCACATCTTCTGACTTGGTTCAATCTGGCTGGAATCCAATTTGTGCAATCTAGAATAGTTTTGAGGTGTAAACTGAAGTGCAATAAATGGCAGTTATTAAGTGGTTTATTTCAAAAGCTAATATAGATATCCTTGTGCTTCTGCTTCTCCTCTGCTCATCCCACCTTTTTTTTTTTTCCCCATACGTGTTCGTGAATCTGTAGGTAGTATTTCTGTCCCATTTTAGAAGGGTACTTTCATTTGTATGTTAGACTTGCTAGATACCTGATGGTCCATATGGCCTGTATGTGAAGCCATTGTATAGGTGGTTTACCTTTTTTAAAATTGCAGTCACACAATCTGAAAACTGGCAGTGTTGCTAATATGGTTCCTAGCTCTGTTAAAATGCTTGTTAAATCACATCTGTGATTATTATCTGGTTGGTTAAGTAGCACCTCATGTATCTTTTTTCCTTCTATTGCATTTTCACTTGATTAGTTGTTCAGATAAGCAAATTAGTTTATTCTCTAAACGAGTATATCTCCTACCATTTTATTTTTATCCTACTTCTGTTACTCTAGTCTTAAGGATACAACATTGCACTCCTATTCTGAGACATAATACGTTTGATCTTAATGCGGTTAACAACACTAATTGCCATGTTCTTATAGTTTGGTATGAGTTAGTTTTAAAGAATCTACTCTCAAGATAAGTCCCTGAATTTCATTGGTAAATTCTGTAGCCCAGTAACTCAGTTTTTAGAGAAAATTTTGTTATCTTTCTCTCATAGCCAGTTAACTGTTGCATAATTCTGATGTTGATTCTTTGTAAGTAACTATTTCCTATTCATATGAATTACTTTGAGTTCAGAAAAGTACCATTTCCTTAGTCCAGAAAAGTCTTTCATCCAAAAATTATATACCTTTAGTGTGGCTAAAATGACCTAGGATAACATTATGTGGGCTTAATAATTTTCCATTTGCTGCTATTATCTTGACTTTTCTCTTTTCCTCAAAATTTGCCTGAAACTGTAATTTCACTTTACTTAAGGTTGAAAAACTCCTAGGGGGGAGCAGGGGAGAAACAACTTCAGAGGGAAGAGCTTGGTTGCATTTACATTAATAGGTTAGTTCAGATGAAGAATGTGACTTTGAAGGGAAATCCCCTAGTCATTGCTGCTTGCCCTGGTTTTGCTTGCCTAACAGTTTGTGCTTGGATTTGTGGTATTGTGCCCACATTTGTAGGGCATGAACAGGATCCCCTTCAGATGAAACAGAATTGAAAGGAGTCTTTAAGATCATCTAATATATTCCAAATGCTAATGAGTGTTCAAGTCAAAGGAACAAACCAGGAGTGAAGTAAAATCCTCAAGAACAGTCAGAACATAGGTGTCTGGTGCTCAACAACCAGTGTTCACTCTGCAAATTGGTGGTTACTGTGTTGCACTAAATAACGGAGATACAGTTTATATATATATATATATACAGTATGTATATGTATATGTATATATATATATGTATATATATACAGTATATATATACAAGCACTCCTTGAGCAGTATTTCCATTTAGTTTATTGCTGTGTTATGCTACAGGCAGACTACAGATTAACAGACTGTTAATACCTATGTAATTTTTTAACACAAATTATGTAGCATTCTTCATATCATACTATTCTCGTTTGTGTCAGTGAAATAATAATCAGGTAGTTTGCAAGTCTTGACTGATTCATGGTTAAAAATTTGAAAAAGTATAGATTAATTGCAATAAAATTTTTGTGTTTGTTTTATGGTTCTATGCAGATCAAAAATGATGCCAGCAACAGAACCCAGAACGAGACAGCAATGATATGCAATAACCTATGTTCAGGCTAATTAGCCAGTTAGTTTGTATGTGGAAGTAGGATTTCTATCCCTAGCTAATCTTTTCCTGCTCTATCATAAAAGTTGTGAATCATATCAGCTAGGAGGACAGCATTCTCCTAGCTATTAGTGAAGTACCAAGCAAAATTATTGGAATTTATTTAATTCATACAAAAAAAAAAGCAATTTATGGTTCTACTATTCTAGAATTATTCATATGTTTCTACATATAAATAGGTGGCTTGGTCATTGTTTTTAAAATTTCAGAACTGGAAACTGCTGGTATATATGAAAGTAAACTGAAGTAAAGCCTCTGTGATGAATAGGAATACAGATAGACGAACCCCTTTATCACTCTATGAGAACTGAAGAAGGTGGTATTGAAGTTAAGATCAGTCTGTAGTAAGTCATGAAGTAAAGCAGTCTTTCCTAACAGATGCTTGACAGAATAACTTTTGTTTCCTTCAGAAATCTGAGAGAAGCAAGAGATAATGCTGTTGCTGAAAAAGAAAGAGCAGTTATTGCTGAAAAGGATGCTTTAAGGAAATACGATCAACTATTAGAACAGTAAGTATCTTTCAAACTGCATATAGAAAAATCTAAAGGTATAACTATATATTTCAGGAGTTTTAGGTCGGAGGAATGACTACTTTGGCTTTCTGCTTATAAATTGAATTACAAACATTTTGTTTAAATGAAGTTACAGATTTACTTCTAGTAGTAATTTTTGCTGTTACCAGTGCAGTAACAATATGTAAGTTTGATTCTTCTCCTACCATCCTGCAAAGACAAGCAAATATAATTATGCATCTCATAACAAGAATGTGGATTTCATACTGTACAGTAGTAGTGGTCAAACTCCAAACCTGTTCTGTTGGGTTTTTTCTTTAGTTGAAAGTAGAAAATTCTTGTATGTTGACTTCAATTAATAGTTTTTGTAAACTGTGTATAGAGAGCAGTAGTCATGAACAGTTACACTTGCTATGTTTCATTTCTTACTGCTGTCTCTTCTCAGTCTTTCATGCCATGTTTAAAATATAGTGTCTATACAAATGTACTATTCTATATGTACTATTCATATGGAGAAGGAAACTGACTGATTTTCTGCCTGTTTACAAGCAGTCTTATTATCCTGTTTCTAATTATAAGTAGTAATCTGTTAAAAAGTTGTTAACTTAAGCATAGCCACAAATTAATTAAAGCTTTTGATTTTTATGTATAACTCCTAAATTGCAGTGGTGGTGTTACTGAAGGAGTAGCATTGCCTAAGGACTGAAAGAACGTCATTGCTAACTAGTGGTGTGAAACAATACAGGTAGTTCTAGAGCAGAAGAGGTGAGTCAGAGGACTTGATATGCGTGCTGAGTTTCAGGGGTTTGACTTCAGATTACTTCTGGTTCAGGCTGAATGGGCCCAAGGGTGCTGAATGCCTTTCAGTGGTTAGAATGCATTGTAGATGTTCTTGGATTCTCAGAAAGGAATTCAGTTAGCAAACTGAGATGATGGCTTCACAATGCAAACCAAAATGTGGTAATCAAAGGTGGTTAAGTGGGGACAACCAGGAAATTTTGTTCAAAACTGATCTAAGTCAAAATGAAATGCTAATAATGTGAGTCAACCTTGGGTTTGTTGCTGATGAGACTCCTACCTTTCACTGTGATAAGGCTTACTATGGCATGTGGGTAGTTAATATCTAACGAAGCTCTTCTAGAAAATCGGTTTGGCATATGACAATTTGAGTATGCGCTTTCTCGTTTTTAGTGAAAGTATCAAGTTTATAATTCTTACTATATTTATTTTTAAACTTAAAAAATGGAGAAAATACTTTTCTGCTGTATTCCTACTCATATAATTTGTCATTTTTTTCATATTGTGGCTTTTTTTGAGGAGGGAAGTTCCCCTGCGATCAGAAACGTAAGAAGATTTTAATATACAAGCTTTAGAGGGGGGAAGAAAAGGAAAGTTACTAATATGTCATTTGTTGTCATCTTAGTTAATACATTTATGCGTCTGCCCTCCTGGGTAGATGGTAGCTTTTTCTGGTGATAAGCTTTCCAATTAAGTAGAACTCTGCTTTCCTCATTGATTAATACTGTTTTTTGGAGTTCAAAGAAGCAGATTATTCCTCAGAAGATTATGCTTTTCAGTGAAAAAAAATTCTGTTTGGGAAAATGGAAAACCCGTGCTTCCCTTCTTTAACATGTAAGTGTGTCTCTTGAAAACTACCTCACTTCTAACCACAGTACAGTTGACTTTTTATGCATTCCAAATTATCTATGTAATTGAACTGCAAGGCAACAGACTGGCATGATAAGATGGAATAAACACCTGAAGTTAAAAGACCCCAAATTCTGAATTTACTGTGGACTGACATGTGGCAGTTCTTTGGAACAAAGAGATTTTCTAATGTCACCGGAAACCCCTAAGATAAAAAGGAATACCTGTGGTGTTAGATTCTATATTTAAGTGTTTATAACAGCTAGTTCTACTTAATGAAAACAAGGTGACTCATCGTAGTTACCACTGGTATCATAATCTATATAAACAAACATGTTTGAAAGCTTCAGAAGCATGTGGAATGCTGACTGGCCTGAATGGTAGTTAAATAAAGCCCCTGGCAAGTCTTGTGATCAGCAGTGTAACTAATACCCAATTTTCTAGTCAAGTGCAGTTATTATCATTTTTCTTACTGATGTTTGTGATAGCTTTTTTTTAAACAGCTGTTTACAAATGCCAAGAAAATATGAAAATGATAATATTAATGAAAGGGTTATATTGAGAAAATCTACACTTTCAACCTCTGAGTAGATCACTATGACATTTGGGTATAAATTTTGTTTCTTTCTTTGCTATTATATAGCTCTAAATTCTGTGTGAGAATCCATGTTTCATTTTCTCGTGACAATGAAAAAAACTTAACTGATTTGTTGTTTTGGATTAAGCTGTGGTCAATGTCACACATATTCTAAAAAAAATTATGACCAAATGGAAACATTTTCACTTTGTTTTAAACTGCTGGTAATTTGACTAAGACTTATTTTTCTAATTTCAAAAGTCTATTACCTCAGTTGGAAGTGTCTAGGGGTTGAATGATGAGAACAATTCCATAACTTCTCCATCATTTATTACGTAGTAAAGTGTACATACTAAATATGTTCCAACTTTTCTTTCTCTTGAATATTCCTGAAGTGTTATTTTTAGACTATTGACTGTTAATCTGTTACTCCCTTATCCTTGAAAACAAAAATCCAACCCAACAAAACAACAACAAAAGAACAGCACCAAAAAGTAGAACAAATACATCCTAGTTTTATATCATTTTTTTCCTGCTGCTTAAATTTTCTTGTTCATGTAAGGTGCAACATAGAACTGAAGTGATTCCTTTGTTCAAAGTGGACTCTAAGGTCTAATTTGGGATGAACTCCTAAAAGAGCACTTCACCTTAGGGGGTGCCTACAATAGCCATCTCTTGGCTTTGATTGTTCACTTCATTTAGAACTTAAGGAGTTTAATGTCTTTTTTCAGGAATCTACAGCTTAGTCTATTAGTGGAAGCTGGGTTTAAAATTCCAGAATTACCGGGAACACAAGGGAAATCCATAGATAGTGTGAACTTACAAAATTTTACTTTCCTTAGTGACAAAAAAAAAATCGTACTCTGTTGCAGTTGATTGCCATTCACAATGTACTCAAGGTGATTTTTCTTTTCCTATTTTTGTAATGAGAAAATGAGAGGTGTAGAAAAATTAGAAGAAACAAAATAGGTATGTACTAAACAGAAAAAGAGTATTCAAGAAGATTGTGTTATGGCAATACTAATCCTTCAACTTTGCAGTGGGTGCTATTTATAAAAAAAAAAAACTTAGTAAAGCCCTGTAAAAGCTAATGGGAGGTTCAAATTCCTGCATTTGTCTAAGAGGTTACAGGATATTTTTAAATATGTACTCTTTTTATCCTATTTGAATATGCACAGATGATGAAAGGGCATTTTTAAACAATGTTTTTATAGTTGGGTTGAGTAAAGTCAGGATGATGGCAACGAAAAAATATTTAAGAGCCTTAGGTTTGTTCTATGAAGATTTCAAAGTATTTTTGGTTATTATTCAAACATTTCTAGATTGATGTATATAACTCAGGTATTTAAAACTATTAGGTTTTTAATGGACAGTCTGCTACAGGTAAAAATATCTTTAGGAGTATTTTTAGTGTTTCTATTTAGAAATGCCCTTCTAAAATAAAAAGCAAAATAGAATAAAACTCACTGACATTTCTTATTAGCAATTGTTTGTGCTTCATAGGTTAAAAAAAGTATGCAAAAACTTCTGTGTATGTTCGTCTTTACCTATTTAATTTCTTTCCAGTCAGCTGCAAGCTGTGTATATATTTTGGAGACTTCTTTTAGTCTATCTGTTAATCTTTATAATTTTAGTCTGTCTTTTTACCCCTGTTTTCTTTGTTCTTTGTAATTGTGGTGCTTTTTATAATTAAATCTAGAGGTGAGATTAATGCTATTTGATTTTTAGTCATTTGTCTTAAACTTTGTAGGTGACAGAGAAGTGATCAATCCTGTTCATAAAATGAGTGTTTAAATTAGATGAAATTAAGATCCCTGTATATTACTAATTGCAGACAAACCTAAAGGGCTGTCTTAGATGAGAAGATAATTGGATAAATTTACTGAATAAATAAATGTTCCACTTCACATTTGGAATCTCTGCTGATTATGCAGGAATCTCATTATTCAATTAGAATTTATTACATTATATGTTAATTGTTAATAGAAACATTAAAATTAATTATTTGCCCCTTCTAATAACATGTTTTTATAATACAGATGTTGCTGACTGCAGTGGCAGGATTCTAAAGTAAAAATTATTAAGTCAATGTATTTGTGTGCTGGACTTATTGCTAATATTTCAATAATAGCCTATTCTCTCTTCAAGAATATTTGTATAAAGCGAGGATTTAAATAATGGATAAAAAGAAGATCCATACTGAATATTTCTTTGCCGTAACCCTATATTAAAAATTACTGTCATAGCCTTTTACTCCCTAGACGTGGCTGCTACTTTTGTATATTAGGTGCTTTGTCCCTTGAAGAGCTATATAGGTCTCAAAAAATTACCACTTTAAATCTTCAATTTCAATTAACTTCATTAGTTTTTTCTAAAATACTTTTAAAATAATAATAATTTGCTGCTTCTGTATTCATTTATGACTTCTATAGTATGATACATATGTGTAATTTTGATAATGCTTAGGATTTCTATCAGAATAAAGCTGAGCCCTTTACTGTCAGTGTTAGACCTTGTCTAGATTTCAGCCGTTGCCAAAGTAACTACTACACATTTCCCATAAAAACTACCTTCATCTTGTTCTCCTGATGAAGAACTTAAGTACAAAGTATAGCTAAAAGGGTAAAATTCCATGAGCGTCATGGAAATTGCTGAAAGACACGCTCTTGGAAGTTCACAATTGATGCAGGGAAGGCAGGAAAGGGACCAGGAGTGATAGAATGATGGAGAAGCAGGGAAAAAAGTCCATTTCCTAGGTGACTGGTCTAGTTTGTTTCCAAGCTGTAGAAGCATCACTGAAATCCATAACAAAACAATTCTATGTATCCTATATTTCCACTGAAATGACTAGGGAGGCTCCTACTCTTTTTTTTTTTTCCCTGTTCTTCTGAGGTTATGTTTATTTGGAGTTTACATCTTAATGGATGATTCTAAACTGCATTTTAATAAACAGAAGGAGAATACCTAATTAACTGATTTGATCAAATAGACAAGTAGTAGTGTTAGAAAGACTGCACATTTGCTAGGGTGTGCCTCGTTGTCTTTCGTTGTTCCCTCATAAAGATCTCAAAATTTTACATTCTTAGCCAAGATAGTTTTCTTCCAGAATGAGTGCTTTAAGCTGTAACCAGTCACCTCATAACTGTAACTGTCTTGGTGTTGTAGAATTATCAATGTCAAGGCTTATAGAAATGATATTAGTCTGATGAATGACCTTTGTCAGCTTCATTACATCTGGAGCAAACTTCTTACTGTGCAATGAATGTTCAATAATTATATTTATAGCTCTAGAAATTTCTTTATTTCAGTTCCTCCCCAGCTCTGAAGAAATAATTCTCACAAAATATTATTAGCCTCTGAAGGATGCTTTGGGAAAGTTTTAATGTGAACATATCCTCATATCATAAAGATTTTCCTTAAGCCTTGACATTCCCTTTTTACCTGTTCATTTCCTGCTAGCCAAAATGCCTTAATCTTAAAACATTAAGATTAGTAAAGGCAAAATGTTAAAATTATGTGATGGCTATTACACTAAGTACCTAAAAGTAAATATTTTCTTTAAGTCCTTAGGTTTTTTGTTAGACTGGAAAGGTTGAAAATGTATCATGTCCTTTGAGAACAAATTTGAAAGCAATTATAAATTCCTCCAAAGAGGCATTCTGTGACACAAGGATGATGATTTGTGTGTGAAGCCCCTAGCAGCATTAGGTGACCCAAGACATTAACACTGCAATGGCAGATGAGAAAAGAACCGGTTTATAGGAAACTCCAAGTACATGATTCTTAGAATACAGAAGAACACAGAAATCACAACATAGCTGTAAATACATGCAGAGATTGTGAGCTGCATATGTCTACCAAAACTGTGTATTGTAATGCCTATTCAAAAGCTAAATTTTTCAGAACAGGGATATTGTATTTTCTGTATGGCTGTACAAAAATTCTAATATTCAAATGATGGCTATTTATGTAATACTATATTTCAGCCTAATAAAACCAAAACATTTTTCTTTTTATAGTAATTGTTTTCTGCAATTACATTCAGAGTCTGTGGTTACATTCTGCTTAGCCTCTGGAAAGGGATGTGATGCTACTCATATCTGGAAAACAAACTGTTGGAGAACACTCTGTCCAAATAGGTGTTTAAGTGATTTGAGAAGGAAGTTACAGCTTTGTAATCTTACAGACCTCATGGTAAACTCATGGGAAACTCTGAAATGTTAGTCATGAAGACTAATATTTATGAGTGTGTGCTTTGGGCTGAGTTTTGCCCAGAGCTTGTCACATTCAAAATGTTGAGAAAATGTTAGGTATAACTGTAAGCCTAGCTCTGCTGTTCTCAGACTGGTCCTCACTTGCACGGTGGTGATACCTGTTTCATGTAACTCACTCTCCTGATTAAGGAAAATGGTAACATATTGTTCTGGAATTGAGGGTAGTAGCTAGTCCATTTGTAAATGAATAAATGAAGGACTGTCATACTGTGTTCATGAACATGCTACCAAAACAATGTACATCAGTGAGCCAAGGTACTTTTAGGCCATAAGCCACAAGCTGTTTGCCTTAGTCTAATGCCTAATTAATCTTCATCATACTGAGGACTTCCCAAAAGAGAGCGACATATGATACTTATATGTAGTGCTCACAACTGATGAAACCACCGTTCATAACTGATGGAACAATCATGCAAGTCCTTGGCAGCCTGTTTGCTGTTTTCTGCCATCATGAGATTGCCTTGTCTGGTGACCAGTGCCTTGATGAGAAGAGAATGGGAAGACCAGGGTTGGAGTGCTGACTTCCCTTGTGTATGGTCTTGTTTCTAGGCAAGCTTTCCTCAAGAATGTATCCCAGACTTTGTCAAGGTTGGCTTAGAGAGTTGTTTACATTCAGGGAGACCAGTAAATTTTCTTTGAAACTACGTGCCTTCAGCACTGAACTGTTCCATCACATATTGGATAGTGGGAAGGACGTGTCCTTTAGTTTACTCATTGCAAAGCTATTTAGATAATTTTTACAGCTGTTTGTGTTCCTAGCTAAATGATCTAAAGGCACAATTCTGTCTACTTATATGACTGTCTGGGTAATTCGTAAGAATATTCTGTGAAACCAGCAAATGAACATGCAATTAATGTTCAATGCGTAGTTAACCAGAGTTCAGAGCTTGCTAAGGAATACCTTGATCCTTGAATAGCTGTAGGGTAGTAATGTGATGATAGCAGCATTTTTACCAAACATCATATAGGCATAGTGGCTCTTAGATGCGGTATAACATTTGAATCATGGGGACACCAAAAGGGTAGTACTACTTTGAGTTATTTATATCAGTGAGCCTATAGGTGTGAGCTGGGTTTATATTTAAAGTTACTTACAAACAGAACTTTAGCAAGGCCGAAGTGAGATGGGAATGTTTGTTCTGGATGGGCCTCTGAGGGAAGTGTTGCATGGAAGTGGATATGCTGGGCTGCTGCTGATGGTAGCTGGTGATTAGTGAGAGGATTTGTGGTAGGAGTGTGATGAGAGGCAGTAAGGACAGAGAACCTAGGAAATGAAGAAACCCAACAGAGATGGAATGGAAGGGTGCATATGAAAGGGTGAATCAAGCAACTTTACTACAAGCAATAAAGATCTTCTATAGGTCTTACCACTAGACAGAATACATAAATACATGTTGCTCACGTGAACATGCACTGCCCAACCTTTTCTTGTAAGCCCTGTTTAACAGCAGATTTTTGTACTTGAAAAGGAAACTAATGTTGACAACTGAAAACGAAGTTGTGCAGGCCACCTGCAGACTGCCTTCATGAAGTATGAAGAGGGTAAGGATTGTGTGTATATGCCCCTTCTAGGTACTCTAGAAGCAAAAAAATTGCCATAGCTTATGCCAGCTTCTCACCCACGGAATAAATAATCGTATAGGCAGCATAACTTAAACTTTCTCTTAAAGGGAAGTAAACTTTTTCTATCAAATGGCAGAGCACTTGTAGAAGTAAGTGTGTTAGAAACATCATTTAGGTTCCTTTGAGATGAAGCCCGGGCATTATGTAAAATGTTTATACCTATCAGTCATTTAGTCTTTTCCTAAAATATTAGATTTCATAATATATACATAAAATGTAAATGTACACACTTGCACTTATAAGCCTATCTGTGTATATCTTCTAAAATTTAAATACTGGCTATATTGTCAAAATGCTGCAGCTCTTGGCTGGTATTTTAACATAAATACTACGGAATGCATATGTATGTAATCTAGATTAATCTTTGATGTGGAACTTGCCATCTGGAATTGTTTATATGGATATGCTAATTGTTTCATGGAAAGTGTTCATTGCCATGGGTAAACAGATATATAAGTGCATTGATTCATCCCTTCTGAAATTTTGCTTAATGTTTGCTCTGATTTCTCTGAGATCTTAACCTTTTCTTTTCCAGAAATATAATATGGATCATAAGTTTCCAGATGCTTCAGAAAGCTACATTTTCCCATTTTACCTTGGATACATTGCTGGCGTCACTAGAATTGATTGTGGGCTGTAGAGAGGAGAAGAATTTGTCCCATTGAAAACCCTATGGGAAGGGGATAAAGTTTTGTTGGTGCAAAATGGTACTATAAGTAGGTGAAAGTAATTAGAAACCCTAGTGCTTCTCTTGTCTTCATATGCCCCTCGCTTCAGGCAATTAACTGACTCTTGAATCTGAGTATACTCAATATAGACTGTTTCTTTAAACAGTAGAGGATGACCACAGTGTGACTGATGTAATCCTGTGCCCCTGTGAAATGCCCAGGATTAGGTGGAGAGAAGCCTCAATTGATACCTTAATTCTAAGATTTTTAGACCTAAAACCAGGTGAGAAAATACTGTGTCTTTTTCGTCTGTTGCATGTTCATCTAGGCTGTTTTTGTTTTTACAGGCGGTGTGCCTTTTAGAAGCTAGTGAGGCTAGTTTTTTGGTTTTAGATTTGTCCCTTATGACACACTGTTCCCAGTCACAGGTTATGAAATCTGGGTCCAATTCCTGTGTTACGTCAAAGTTCTGGGCTTTTTTCAAAGTATTCTATACACATAGATACATGGGGTAAATCTCAGTTTTATTTTCTTGGTGCCAGATGAATGCCTCTTTTCAAAGAAAGAAAACTTCTTGAAGCAGTGCATTTGCTGCAAGGTACTTGCATTATTGAAATGTACAGATGAAGAGAAAGTAATTGACATGGTGCGTGTTGGAAAAGAGCTACCTTATGGTTATTTGTTTGCCTGCCAGGGCTCTCCCTCGGCTACGTTCTCTTACTTTGTAAAATAATCAAATTATCCTTTTGTCCTTTGTCTTAAATGGTTATCTGTTTATACAGAGCAACTGTATTAAACAGTTTTAGTTTTACCATTACAGTAAGCAAAAATAATTGCAACCTTTTTTATTGCTAAATTGATATCTTTTGGCAGAATTATTTATGAATTATTTTTAAGAGAGTTTTTACATTTATCTTTGTAAGTCTCTTTTGTTATGCCAGCTGTCTAAATCTTTTCATAAACTTCAGTTAAAAGAAACATATTTTCCGTGATTATTTTAAAATATAATGTTTACTGGAAGGGAAGTCTAGTGAATTCCCACAGATGAAGTGTGAGTGTATTTCTCCCACTTGTAAATGAGTTCTTATTTCCTACAGTACATATTCTGGTACCACAATGAGTCATTTTGAACATGTTTTAGTTTAGCTTCTAAAACATTTAAAAACTTGGCAGATACATGTAAATGAATGTTACATCCAGTTTTAGAAACAGTTTCCAAAGAATATTTTACTAACATGATTACTGTGAATAGGCCTTTCAGAATGCAGAAGTGTCCTTTGTGATAAGCTGAAAAGCATTTACAGAGATCTTATTTGTATTTTGTGTGGTGTTTTTACCTTTAGTATGTTTTAGTTTAACCATCTTGTAAAATAGGGAGAATACTTCTGCGAAAAAGCCTTAAGGTTTACAGGCAAAGTGTGGTAAATTGAGTATTTTAGCCAGGCAAGTGATTGTCTTCTTCAGGTATAGGATCTAAATATTGCAAAATGTCATTATATTTTATTTTATAATTTTTCAATTTTACAACGCCTTCAAAATAAATATAGAGCCATCTCCATTTTAATATGATATTGTTTATGGTTATATATGCCATTCCACACTTTAATCTGTTTCCTAGTATGTTACCTTGACAGTTAAAGTATTAGTAAAGAACTAAAGACTAAACTGTATGATTAAAAGGGACTTATGAGTAATGGGGGTGGAGTGGGAGGAAAATGAGGGACGCAGACCAGGCATACTTACATTTTTTTAACAAATAACAACCAACAACAAAACCAAAAAAACCCAACACATAATCACCGGTGTTCAATTTGTGAGACAGTTTATCTCTTACTTAAAGAATATTTCTTACTTTAACTTCCTTGTCGTGGCTTCCTGGCATCTGGGACATTTATTATAATGGAACCTTAGATATTTTGCTTACATGTTGATACCTACGCTTAGACATACTCACATTTCTACAGTCCAGATTTGAATACCTTGATTTTTTTTCCGATTGTTGGCAACATTTGTCTGGTAAGTTTAAGATGCATGGTAGGGATAACTTTGCAAGTCCGTGATTATTCTCTGTTCCAATTTTACCCATCTGTATGTTGTCCACAATGTAACACCATGTTATCAGAAAGTTCTTACTGTAATTACAACCCTGAAAAAATTCTTTAGCTTTTTATTAGACTCAGAAGGTGATGGGGAAAACATTCAAAACCTGGATAACTAAGTCTTTAAATTAAAGACTTCCTGGAATCTCTTTTCCATTAGTTGTGTATTATAACATATGAAGGAAGCCTATTTAAAACTCCTTCTGCTCCCCCTCCCCCCAGTTGGTCTTAAATATGTTAACTTTTCATCAAGGAAAAATGGAAAAAAGGAGGGGTAGAAGTTAGTTTAGGGATTGAGAGTCTTAATTATTTTATTTTTCAGACAAATACAAATAAATTGTTCTCCTATTATGTCTAAGTTGTTGTGAAACTTGCAGAAGATTGATCGTAGGCAGAAGAGGAAAGGTAATAAAGATGAGGAGTGGGGAAAGGCATAATGTGAATAAAAAAAGAGGTAATAGAGACAGCAGTCATGAAAACTTTGGTGAGAGGGATTCGTCTGAGAGTAGAATATATAGTGCAGTTTGCCTGCCTTTGTCTCTGGAAGAGTGGTCTAAGCCAGGCAAAGGCAAAACAGTTGCACGAAGGGATGGGGTGAGTGGAAGGCAATGTGTTGGGAATGGTGGCAGAGTCCGTTTCTTCCATTCTGCCCATCCAGTTACTTCTGTATAACTATTGGCAGAGGTGGAAACTGTAAATCTTGTTGATGGTAACAACTTATTTGGCATGCATTTTGTTCATGTATGCCATATGTGAGGTGAACATACTATGATTGAACATACTACAGTTCTAACTGTAATATTGAACATTACAGTTCAATAGGTGAACATACTACAGTTCTAACACTGAAACCCCTTGAACATCCATTTTCAGAGATCTGTTTCATTCATACCATTGTTTCAGAAATTTTTGTTCTTTTTGAAGCATTTTTTTAATGTAATGTACTGTTAAATTTTAGATGAGTTCAAACATTAGTTTCTGAGAAAAATAAGTAAATGTAAAATGGATTTCAGTATGGCTTTCACTTTGGCTGGCATCAGTTTTGTCTAACTTTAAATGCCTGTGTTGGGATTAAATCACGTCTGTAAGGTATTTGTTTCTTTCTGTTGACTTATAAAGGGAGGCTACATTACAAGCTTAGATGTAGATACCCGTGTTGTAAACATCTGAAACTAGGTAAGATGAGTCCCGTCTGTCTTTTCTGAGTTAAATGAGTTCAGCATATACTCTTCACAGTTTCATGGATTTTTCAGCTTTTATGCTTTACCATCATTTTTAACAAGTCCTCTTCCAATTGCAGAATCTTTAAGCATTTGTCAAATACTGGTCATAAAATTGAATGTTTTCATTGTGGAGTATATACTTTATATGCTGTCTTCCCCCCGCCCCGCTTTTCTGTTTTTAAAATGGACTCCTCTGTCTTTCATGATTCGATTGACAGAAGTTCATTGAGATTATGTAGGTCTACAGCTGCAATTATACAAAGGATTAGATCTAGTTAATGAAACTATAGAAGGGTAGGAAGATACCTACCTCAACGCTCCTTCAAATTTTGCTATCTTGGTTATCTTACAGTAACTCTCCTAAGAGTTACCACACCCAGATGATGAGGAAGCTTGTATTTGCCTTTTTAAAGAAAAAGGCAGAAAGGACAGACAAAAATTGGATAATATACCATACTGTTTCCGTAACATAAAATGCATGTAAGTCTCCTGGTGTCTAAATGTGACATCACTGTTAAACAAAATATGCAGTGACTCTATGTATTGGGTTGGCATGGCGAGGTTTTCGTAGCAGGGGGGCTACAGGGGTGGCTTCTGGGAGAAGCTGCTAGAAGCTTCCCCTTTGTCTAATAGAACCAGTGCCAGCCGGCTTCAGGACAGACCCAGAGCTGGCAAAGGCTGAGCTCATCAGCAGCAGTGGTAGTGCCTCTGTGATAGCACGTGTAAGGAGGGGGAAAACCTGCTGCAGAAACAGCAGTATAGAGAGGAGTGAGATGCGAGAGCAACAACTCTGCAGACACCCAGGTCAGTACAGAAGGAGAGGCAGGAGATGCTCCAGGCACCACAGCAGATTCCCCTGCAGCCCGTGGTGAAGCCCACGGTGAGCCAGGCTGTGCCCTGCAGCCCATGGCGGTTAGCAGTGGAGCAGATCCCCACCTGCAGCCCACGGAGGTCAGTGGTGGAGCAGATCCCCACCTGCAGCCCACGGAGGACCCCACACCGCAGCAGGTGGATGCGCCCGAAGGGGGCTGTGACCAGTGGGCAGCCCGCGCTGGAGCAGGCTCCTGGCAGGACCCGTGGCCCCCTGGAGAGAGGAGCCCAGGCTGGAGCAGGTTTGCTGGCCGGGCTTGTGACCCCGCGGGGGACCCACGCTGGAGCAGCCTGTGCCTGAAGGGCTGCGCCCCGGGGCAGGGACCCACGCTGGGGCAGGGTGGGAAGAACTGTAATCTGTGGGAAGGACTCACATTGGACAAGTTTGTGGAGAACTGTCTCCTGTGGAAGGGACCCCAGCCTGGAGAAGGGGAAAAGTATGAGGAGTCCTTCCCATGAGGAGGAAGGAGTGGCAGAAACAATATGTGATGAACTGTCCATAACCTCTATTCCCCTTCCCCCTCGGCTGCTGGCAGGGAGGAGGTGGAGAAAATTGGGAATGAAGTTAAGCCCAGGAAAAAGGGAGAGGTGGGGAAAAGATGTTTGGTGTTGGGTTTTTTTTTTAAGATTTGGGTTTATGTCTCATTATCCTACTCTAATTTGATTGGTAATAAACTAAACTAATTTCCTCAAGTTGAGTCTGTTTGGCCTGTGATGGGAATTGGTGAGTGATCTCTCCCTGTCCTTACGTCCACCCACGAGCCTTTCGTTATATTTCTCTCTTCTGTGCATTTGAGGAGGAGAGTGATAGAGTGGCTTTGGGCATCTGTCATGCAGCCAGGGTCAACCCACCACACTGTACTTAAAATGTGATATATAGTTGATAAGTATAGGTTTTGCACGTGCTAATGGCTTTCCAACAGGTTGTCATAGTGATAACTGTTGGCAGATTTTCCTTGACTAGATTCCACTGAAGTCTTACCAATGCTTCCTGTTCTAAAGCACCACCTAACCTCTGAGGCACTTCAAATCAATCTGCATTCCAAGTTGGAGCACATCTAGGTAGAAGTCCATGTGCATGCTCGGAAGTCTCCTGGTTTGGAAAACTAAGTACTTATTTTGATATGAGTAGGGAGGTGCTTGAACTCTGTTCAAGTCCCTGAAGGGCCTATTTTTATTAGATCATGGCTAACATTCAAAAGCATTGAGTTCCGTCCAGAGCACTGTTAGAAGAGGAGGCAATGGCTAAACTTGCTTCTTCTGCAGTGTGCTTTGAGCACTCACCCAGGAAGTTCAAGACCTTGGTCCTTTCCCTCTCAGTCTCCCTAATTATTTAAACAGGTTTTGGTGTTACCTAGAAGTCATGTCAATTTGCCCAGAATAATTTGCAACAAGTGTTGATATACATAATGCATGAGTTAAGCAAAATGTCACAAAAGAGGCAAAATGAACAGATTTGGGGGATTTTTTGTTCTGAAAGCAAATCATTCAAGTCCTAAAAAAACCTATAAAAATGCAATTAAAATACCACTTTTAGATTTTTTTACGTTAATTGCATTTTTGCATTTCTTTTTCTGTTATTAAAAATAAAACCCAAAAGCCTAGAAATGTGGATATTGGCAATAAAGTAGTTACCTATAAACTTTATAAATATAATTTTGAAAGTAGTGAGCCTTTTGGATCATTGATTCTTTTATTATTGCATGTAACCATCTTTTCATAAATTAAACTCTGATTTCTACTATTCCTAGTGGAAACTGTTCTAGTTGTCATGTTCAAATGGAGTTGTAATTTCTGTTCTAAGATTATTTTCCCCTTGTTTATCACAAGGAGCTCTGATGCTGGCATTAGTCTTTAAATATGTTTTTGCGCTCTTAAAATCTTAGTCAGACTTTATTTTCTTAGATTGTAGCTTATTTGACTTCTCATGGGACAGATTCCTTGTTCTTTTGAACATCTGAGTGCCATTTCTTTTAATCCTGACCTTCCTTCAATGCAGATAACGGGAATTCTGAATGTTTCAGATAATTTCCTGCTCTATCATGTATGACACCATAATTTCCATTAGATGGGATTCCTGGAACTGTGCGTCTTTTGCATAGCTGGATCATGTTAGCAGTTCAGTTATCCTGACATCATAATGCATCTAGATTCTTTTCCTTAGTCTGTTCTGTCTTCTAAGTGTCTGGATGAAAAAAGCCACCGCCTTTTTCTAGCCCTGCTTTAAGTGCTGGGTTTGTATATGCATTCTTACTTGGTTTTTTGCTTATGCTACTAATGTAAGAGTCGCACTCTCCAGCATACCTGAGAGGCATATCACTCTGGAAGATGTGCAATCTTTTTGCTCGAAGTACACAACATAAGGTACAACTCACCTAAATGTAAGTATACTCAGCAGGGGTACTACCTAGGAGTTGTAAACATCTAGGATATCATTATAGTTAGTGGAAACTTAGTAAGCACAGTCAGTGAGGTTTGGAGAGCCGTTCAGCTGACCAAATAAGGTTGCTGCTTCAGGGCTGCAAAGGGTTCTCTTTACAACCCTTTGACTGCAGTGGCTATGTTTCTAGCATTCTTACTGGGGACCTAACTTACAGGTAGATGCCTAAGCCTTTCTAAACTTAGGTTTAAAAAGTCACAGAGTGGTTGAGATTGAAAGAGACATCCAAAAGTCATCTGGTCCAACCACCCCACTCAAACAGGGCCACCTAGAGCCAGTTGCCCAGAATGATGTCCAGACAGCTTCTGAATATCTCCAACGATGAAGACTCCACAGCCTCTTTGGGCAACCTGTTCAGTGCTCAGTTAACCTCACAGTAAAAAACAAAGTGTTTCTTGATGTTCAGATGCAACCTGCTGAGTTTCAGTTTGCACCTGTTGCCTCCGGTCCTGTCACTGGGCACCACTGAAAAAAAGCCTGGCTCTGCCCTTTTTGCACCTTAGTGGTCTTAAATGTACATAGTCATGAACTATATAATCTAAGTAAACAATGGAGTCTTTAACGTAGAAGCTGTAAGTAGTATGACTTCTAAGTATGATGATACCGTAAAAGATATGTCAAAAGGTATGAATGTGAAGGAATCTCTACAAATTTAAACCCTACAACACTTTCATAAAAGAAGCATTTGAGGCATTGTAGAACTGGATTTAGCAAAATTCAGTTGATGTGAAATACAAAACATTTTTATATTACTGAGATAAGAATAGATTGGCTGTGAATAGGTTTTATTCCTGTTTTCCTGTCCCATCTTCTTTTTCTACAGTGTTCTCTAGACTGAGATGTGATATGATTCCCCAAGCAGCAATTCCTGAAACATGTTTTTAATCCATATTTTTTAATATTTTTTTCAAATCTTCAGCCATTCAATTATGTGTCAATAGCATACAAAATTTGGATTGCTAAAAAAAGAAATAAAGTAGGTTTCAAAAATTATAATTTTGGCTCTGATGTGTGATACTAATCAATATGAACTTGCATTACTGGATTGTGGGGGAAAGTAACATTTGTGAAAAGTGCAAATACTTGTAAGTTCTTTCCTTGTTTTTGTCATTTAACAGTTCATACAAACCTGTCAAGGCATTTTTTTCTGTATTGGCTACTTATCAAATATCATAAAACAAATTACACCATTTTCTCTAATCTTTTAACTTGCATAAGTTTTAACTTCTGTACGTTTTATCTAGCAGCTTGCCAGATTTAATTGTTATGAAAACATTGACTAATATTACTTTTTTGTCTTTCAGAAATACATAGATTTTAATCACGTTTGTTTTGCTAATTGCTAGTCATATGGACTATCCTGTGTCCTAATACACAGAAAATGTTTGGTCTTTAAGAATGTCTTTTTAATACACTCTGGGTTTTAGGAAGAGGGTAGTATAAATTATGTTACAGTTCAAACAATAGGCTCACCTTTCACTTGCCTGCCACCCTTTAATATTTTGCCTATGTATTATAGCTCGTCTGTGAAATGAGTAGGCATGCTTAAATTCTCTCTTACGATATTAGTACTTATTGTTTTTCCATCATGTTTGCAGTTCTAGGAGTGTTTGTACTTACTTGCCTTGGCCTTCCTACTCCACTTACCACCCTACAAAATAAATCTTTGTATATTCAAATTGATGCCAAGATGCCAGCAGTATAAATTGTGATGTATGATTCATGTTACAAACTCTCAGAGCATTTATTAGTGTGCTGGTACATTCCTATGAAATGTCAGTCAGATAAATTTATATATGTAAATGTATGATCACTTTAAAAGGTTGTTGATCTTGCATGTGTGTAAATTTCATATCAATTCAATTATCTTTAAATATGGTTAGAAAGTAGTAATTTTCTGTTACTGCCACATTAATGTTAAAATAGTAAATGAACGATTTAAAAACAATCTTCTGAAATACTAACCTAAATTTCTTTGAAAATTAGAACCATGATATCTCTTCCAAAATAAAAATAAAATAAAAAAAATAAATATAAAAGTTTATGTGTCTGTGGAGGGAATATGAAGGAGACTCTCCTAAAATAAGAAAAAAATAAATTAAAAGGTAACTGAAATGTGATTGTGCCAAATGAAGGAAGAATAGTTTTGCCAATACAACACTGATGCATATAAATGGTTTTCTAGATCTTTATGAAAAAAATATGAGTTCTAGCCCTACCAACTGAATTGTGTTAAAGATCTCTTCCTTTTGCTATTTTTGTCATTTTTTCATATTACAATTTCAGAAAATTCATCTTTATTGCATGCTAATAATGGTAGTACTTTGAGAACTAATAATACTTTATAGAAGCAATAATACTTTGAGAAGACGTTAGAAAACATTTATGTTTTTATACAATCCAACAAACACACAAAGTTTTACTATTGAAACACAGGGGCAATAAATGGCAGCATGGTTTCTCAATCACAGGGTGTGAAATGTATTCTAAATAGTACTGTGGAAAGTTTTCTCTTCCTGAGTAATTTCAATGTGAAATGGTCTTTTTTTTTTTACTTTTTTTTTTTCTTTTAGGTTTATTTTGCTCTTTGGTATTCTTTTGAACAGTCTCAACCTCTACATTTCTTTTTTTTGAAGCCTCATAAACTAATTTGAAGTCCATAAGAAATATAGAATGGGAACCGTACATGCCATTAGCTGTGAAAACTGGAGTTCATAGGAGACTACCAAGCACTAAGTATTGTTACTTTTGTTGTTGTAATTTGAAGTATAGAATCTGACAAAAATATTTGCAATAGCAATAGACTTTTCTTTATTAAATAAAAGAAAAATGATTATGCAGTTATAATTCTCCCTTTAATATATGGTTTAATTACTTTTCTCTCTGCAAAATTTGTGCTTTTATTTTCCATCTTAGTAAGAGTACCAAATACTGCAGTATGCTGTTTATTTTATTAATCCTATTGCATGCCATATTTGATCATGATCTGAGAGATGCATTGAATTACTTCAAACACATGCTTTAGATTCCTATAGATCCATAGTACAGTTGTTGAACATACTCTGCATTTCTAAAGAAGCAAAAAAAGATTGCTCACATTCATACAAGAGCTTGCTTCCAAGCCAAGAATGACAGATGCTGTTACAGCTGAGAAATGTAGTGTTTTAGGAAAACACTTGAACAGTAGTTAACTTAGGTCAAAGTAGAAAAAATGAATTTAAGATGCCTTAATGTAGTCTAGAGTTAAAACTAATTGAGGTGTAGATGTTGGTTGCACAAACTGTCAAACATTTTGTTCCAATTCAGTAAGTCTGCAATATCTACATGAAAGAAAGAGTTCTGGTCTCTGCTTTTATTAATTTCAAATGTGCCTAATTTCTTGTATTCCTCATTTTAAGTAAATACATTCATAAGAAACTTTTTTTGTTTGTATTTTCATATTGTAGAGTATGTGTAAATGGTAGCATACCAAGGAATGGTGAAAAGGGGAGTTGTCTGTACATAATCCGATCTTTTGTGGTCTGGATGTGACTTTACTGTGCCAAAGCAACATATTTCTCCTATTTTAATATTGACATGATCAGCTAGAGTCTTTATATTCTTACCACGTGCTATAGAGGGTGATTGACATGAGAGATTGATTGTCATTTTTAGCAAGAATATAAGATAATAGAGTAAATGGAAATTTGAAAAATAACGGAAAAGTATTAATAAGACAGAAGTATTGAACTATAAGCATTGTGTATAATGTGTAATGCTATGTCTAACATTAATACACACTGTTGAAGAAACACAAGAAAGGTAATGGTACAGACTCAGCGGTGCAGCACTTAAGGTACCAAAAATCCCAGTATACACTATTGCACTTACATGATGACAATTTTGGTTCCTACAACACTAAAAATGTGTATAGCTTTACCTAAATAAGAAAAATAGTGGTTCTGATTATTACTATTTTTAAAGCCCCTAAAGATGGCATAGAAGTAATAACTTTTCAGATCTGTCAAAGTCATAAACTTCACAAACCTACAAGTAATTCTTTACAGTCCAGCAAGGAAATTTGGGAAAGGTATTTCTTGTCACTGACAAAAAAAAAAATCAAAACATTTATAATGGACGAAAAAGGTATGATTCTGCAATTGTAGCAAGTTTTGTTCTTTGACTAATTTAAAATATTGTGTGTTGTGGTAGGTGGGAAATAACCAGTAATTCATTTGGCTTTAAAAAATGATTATATTTTATATAAACAAGCAAGTTATGTTGAATTGTGTTACATTCTGTGGCTAGGGAACAGAGATTCATAAAGGAAAATTTCTTCTGTTTTAAGGAAGCAATTTTAGATGGGATAAAATGCTAAATATTCTCTCTCTTCCCAGAGTTGGTGTTACAGGCAGAGTTGAATTAGCTTGGTATTTTTTATTACTCTGAAGGGGAGAATTTCCCTTGGAAGTTCAAAGAACATTGTTCAAATAGCTTAAGTGACAGGCCACTTAAATAATCTCTCTTTAGAATTTGACATGTGTCTAAAATACTGTTTCTCTCAAAGTGGATCTTTACTCTTACCAGCATATGTTAATCGAAACAAGAATTAATTCAGGGAAGTCCTGTGTTTTATGTGGGTCAAACAAGCTGAGGCCTGTGGTTACTTTTGGCTGTATCTAAGAGCATGTATACACATTTCGTTGTGGTTTTGAACATATCTCGTTTAGCTTTATGCTAATCTGCTTATATATGTTACTTGTCTCAGCACAAAGCTAAGTGAAGACTAATTTACTGTTCTGCTTAGCTTATGTATTGACTGGAGTCTTGGAAAATGCTCTTAATTATTGAAAGCCCAGACTTCTTTTTGAAAACCTGCTGTGACCAAATGAATTGCAAATCTTAGTAGCATCCATCCAGAAGTAACAACTTTTTAAAGAATTACTGATTACTGTAGGTGTTTGTCTCCACATGTTTCCATTCACACACTAAAGTCTAAGAACAATTTTCTTTATCAGTATGCCTGCATGTCACCTATAATCAACAGTCATGTGTTCTCACACTGAGTCCCTTGCGACATGAAGCTGAGGATACAGAGCATGAGGACCAGAACTATACTGTTATTTCTGGGTTTAGTTCATTTTTCCAGGGGCGTCACCTCACTGGTAGCTTTCTTATTGAAGTTAACTTTCTCAAGTTTCACACTCATGTTTTTTTGCTTACTCTGCTTTAAAGAGGGAAAATGGACATTTCGAGCAAGGCCCAAAGCACTGACCAAAAACAGCTGTTATTGAAAATTCTAGGAGTCTCCTCTGAAAGAGTCTGTGAGCTCCTTGACAAAAACGGGATACTTGGATGGAGGTCCTGTTTTGAGTAAAAGTGGTTTAGATCTTCATTTCCTAACATCTTCACTCCCATGACAGACCTTTTACCCTATCTAAGAACTTCATTCCAGTGATCTGTTGATGCAAAGGCTTAAGCTCCACTCTGGAGGACAGTTTACACTTCCCTATCCCTGGAACTTAAGAATAGGGAAAAAAAATTCACAAAGTCCTCTGTCTGTAAATTCAGTATCATTATATGAATAATGATAGGGTGGCACTATTTTCATATCATTTACTAACAAACGTCAAAATGAGATCTCCTCACTTAGGAGTAGCTGATCAAATGGAATTAGTTCATCAACTGACAGGAGTGCTGAATGCATCAAGTAAATAGGATTGCTTGTTCCCAGTGAAAAGATAATTAAAGTGACAAGTGATGATTTAAGAGCTGTTTTCAAAGAACTTGGGGATAACACAAGATTGGTCATCTTACCTTAGCCACCAACAGGAAATAAGTGTAAATCTTTGTCTTCATATTTGGATGAATCAGGAATGAATTTGAGAAGTTTTTTTTTTTTATTTCCTAGCTTGGAAAGCTGCTGAGTGTTTTTTCCTGTGTTGCTTTTGCTGACCAGAATGACCTGTATAGTAAATCCCCAACACCGTGTACCAGTGGGGGTTCTTCTAATGGAAATATAATTAATAAAGTTCTTGGAATAAGACTTTCTACATAGAACCTGAGGAGACTGCTAGTATTTTTGAAAATTTTGCCTTGAAATTGTGTCATACTTGTTATGTAAATCTCAGATCCCTCCCCTATCAGGAGTACTGCTACACTGTCAGAACTGGAGTTTTCCTACTCGCCACAGGCATTGAGTAGCCTGATATGAGGAAGTATTTGTTAACGTGTGTGTCTGAGTCAGTCAGAATTTTTGACTTATTTTACGGCTAGGTCGCTGACCGTTTTTGAGGTAATGTTACTAGTGCTTCGTTACATACTGTAGTTTGAAATGTTTGGCCCTTTAACTCTGTCAGGCAAGAAGAAGAATTTCTTTCCCTCTTCTTCTGCTGTGAAGTTCTACTCTGCTTGTATAGCTGACATGCTTTCATTTGATGTTAATAGACTCTAAACTTTTAAATACTTTGTGGTGTGTGGCAGAGTGATCCTAAGGAACCTTGATGTCTCAGGGTTTTCTTACAGGATGAAAAGGTTCTAATGTTTGTAATCCTAATCTAGTAGAGGTTGTGTCACAGTGATGGTTCCCAGCATGTTTACCCCTGAGATTTGCACTGCTGTGCTTTAACTCCTGAAACACTTAGGCTTTATGTTGATTTCAGATTGGTAATCCTGCAGTTCTTATTGAACATCCCTTTCCCATACTTAAGGTGTTTTTATGGTAAATACAACTTGGAATCACTAACATTATGGATGTCCTGAAGCAGAAATCAAATTTACCTATAACTGATCTTTACAGTGCATTTTCTATATGTACATTTGCAACACCCCCTCTTTATTGCTTGCCTTTGAGTGTCCATTAGTGGTTACCAGGAATTCTGAGATCAGGAAGAAGTGAAAATATGGGTCAAACTCCACCCCATTTATATAACAGCAAAGTATTAGACTGTGTGCCCTATTAGTATTGCCAAGACAAGCATGCTTCAGTGTCCTGTACCTATAAACATTGCGTCTTCAAGAACAGCTGACAGTAAGCAGATTTTCTTGTTTTCTGAAATACTGACTCAATTTTGCAATAAGGCAAGTTGAACTATTAGCCTATTAAGTGGTTTTAGATTAAGCTTAGAGTCTGGCTTCAACCTGGTTCAGACTTTTAACAGTGGAAGAATGGAATGCTGAGAATGGAGCTCAGAGTGGAATAGCATTTACAATACTGTGGAAAAATATTAAACACCTCCATCTACTTAAAACTCCTTGTAGTAAAGAAGGCAAAAGAATTGCTCATCACACAAAATAAGGTTAACTGAAATACAGTGGTAACTAGACTGTTTTTCAGCCATAACCTATGTATTCACACAAAACCGGTAACTAGCATGGTCAGACTGAAATGCAACAGTTCATTCTTGCAATTTTAAAGGGAAATTAACTATTCCTATCTATATCTAAGTCCCCATTCAACGGAAGTCTTTCCCGTAAACCACAGGAATACAAAGGGTTAAAGCTATGTTTTAACATGGTGTTCAGTGAATGGGTCCCTTTACTTTTACCAAAGAAGTTAATGTTAACAATATGGCTGTTTTAGAGGGAACTTTCCAGCTGCTTGTTCAAGTGAGCGCAAGAACTGCGTTTTAAGTTGATTTTCTAGTTGCATGTAGCCATATTCTAGGGCTCCTAGCAGAAAGAACAGATGATTACAGGGATGAAATGATACAAGCACTGAACACAGAGTAGTAGGAGCTTTCTCTTTCTATTCCAAAATAAATAATAAAAGAAAAGATTTACTTTGAGATGCCTCCAGGTGCTCGGTTGGGACAGGGAATATTTGGAGATAGGAGTGTCTTGTCTACAAGTCCCATTAGGGGAAAAGACCCAAAAGAACAAACATTTGTTTTCAAGTCCACTACGAGAAGAAAAAGGGAAATTATGTTTCTCAGATGTTGTTACTGCAGGGATGGTGATAGTTCAGCTGAAGAAAGAATTGTTTGAATGCTGAGAGAGAATGGAGAAAATGGGAGGAAAATACCAAAATTAAGACAAAAATATGTAGAAAGGGAGAAGAGAGCTGGAAATAACTGGAGGATGCAGAGAAACAGAAAACTTGGTTAGTCTATTTATTTTAGTGCATATAATTCTTAAACTTCTGTGTTTTTTGCTGTGGTCTCTCAGGAGCCAGGTGATGTTTATATCACATCTAAGACTCTCAAAAGTTTCAAGCATACCTTCTATCACAAAGCCTGCTAGTATCCCCATAATTCTTGAATTCCAACTACTTTTTATTATTTTCAAACCTGGATTTTGTTTTCCCTTTTTTAACTGCTTCCCACAATACTACTTTTCTCAAATTAATAACTTTAGTAGTAGAAAAAGTAGAAGAGCTTTATAAAGGCAAAGTTTGTCTGTCTATAAAAATTGTTAAACTTGTCAGATGACTGATAAAATATAGAACAATATGTTGTGAAAGCAATATGCTCAAAAGTGGAGACAGCTTGGAGTTAACTATTTTTCAAAATAGTTACTGCATTTTTGAAGTATTTTCATTTTTCCCATGCCTCAGCAGGTAATATAGGATAATTTGATAACTGAAGAATTTATTGGGATAGGCTGCTCTGTAGAAAACTTTGATTCATCAGGCTTTTTCTGGCTTGGAAATGAAGGGAAATGAAATTGTGTCATTAGTGTCATAAACAGCTTGGTGACATATATGTTCAGGATTCATTTATTACCCTGCTTGAAGCTTTTAAGACCATACAGAATGTGACTATAGCTCCTTCCTTTTGTTTTGGGCTGTAAGAGTATCTTCCATATTTTCTTATGCTTTTGATGCTGTTGTTCAAGTGTCTTTATTGTTCTTACAGTATCTTCAAAAGTTTCTCTGATTGATTTGAAGGTCTTGTACCGTTCAGGAAAATAATTTTTAGAAGCAAGACGTGTTTCATTTCTGGGTAATGAAATGCAAAGCTACATCAAGACTTGGAACAAACAAGCTAGCATACAGCATTTTCATACTTGTTAGTTGTCTCTAAAGCTGAAAATGCAGTTGATGAGCATGTTTTTTAAGTCATGTGAATGAAGAGGAGTCTTCACAAGGTGTCCTTTGTTTTCCCATTAACGGTAATGTTAATGTGGTTCCAGTTACTATCACTGCATAGCAAAGGGTATTTCACGTATCTTACACTTGAAAGAAGACAGGTCCAGCAATGCTGCCCTGCCCATTGCTTGTCTTTCAGTCATTTTAGAATCCTTTGCTTATGTGAGACCCATCTCTACTAGCTGTCCCTGTTAGCATGTTTCTCCATCTGTTGGTCTTCTAACAAAAACTTCCCTGAGCTGCCCCGTTGCACTGAAGCATGCCTTATGGCCTGCACGCAGCTTAATGGAAGTTCCTTTAAGTTCTGAAAGACAGATGGAAATCAATGTATTTTTCCAGTATCATACTTAATTTAAAACAACTGTTGAAGTACAGTTATAGTAGTCTTTGGTACATGGGTTTTAATATTTTAATAGCTTTTTTGTAGCATTTGAATGATAATAAGGAAATGCAAATTATCACATGTGTGATTACACACCATCCTCCTTGTCTTTGAAGGGAACAAATCTTTTTTTGTAAACAGCAAGCTCAGTATTAGCCTGCAGTGTACCCTGACAGCATCCTGGGGTGTATTAGTGGAAGAATAGGCAACACATCAAGGGACGTCCAGTTTTGGGACATCCAGTACAAATAACATAATGATGAACTGGACTGTATCTTGTGGAGAGCCACCAGAATGGTCAGGGCTGGAGCACTTGGCCTGTGAGAAGAGTCTGAGGAGAGGATTGCTCAGCCTGGCCTCTGGGGCATCTGACACCAGTGCCCCCAGTGCCTACAAGGAGATCACCAGGAAGATGGAGCCAGCCCCTCCACAACAGGGCATGGTAGGAGGATGAGAGAACACCAGTTGAAACAGGACATTCCAACTTGGTATAAGGAAAAACTTTTTCACTACAGCAAGGGATTACTGTGGGCAAGTCTCTGTCCTTAGAAGTTTTCAAGACCCAAGTGGCTAAAGCTTTGAGTAACCTGGTGTGCTTTCGTAGATGACCTTGCTCTGAGCAGTATGTTGGACAAGATACCCCCTAAATTCCCTTCTGAACTGAATTACACACTAATTCTGTTTTGCTGTTGTATTGTTGAGCTCTTATTTTTAGGGGGTAATTTTACTGGGGAATAAATGGAAAATTATGCACCAACATACTGCGTTCGTGTTTAGATTTTGTCTGTTTGTTTAAGTCATTGCAAGCACCAAGACCTTCCATTACATTGATTCTTAGGGGAAAAGTTGCTTTGCTGTCCATCATGCTAACTGTAGCACTTTTAGGAACACATCCTTGACAGATAACAAGGTATGCCTGTACTTTGAACTCTGCTTATCAGGGAATCAAACCTGTTATGTGTCATATAAAGGACATACCAATCATTTACTAAATTATGGTAGTTTGAACCCTAACCTTCTGACCTACTCTGCCAGACTTTTGACTGGGAAAATGGAGCGGGAGAGCAGTCTCTCTGCTTATACAGTAGTTAGATATGTCTCTTCTTTTTCTTGTCAGTGGAGCTTTGTCTGATGGTCATCCTGGTTAGACTTACCTGAAAAGCTTTCTCCCTACTTTCTCATTTCTCTTCCTGTCCTTTTCTGGGAAGCTTCAGTGATGACATTTCCTTTTCTTTTCTTTTTTCTTTTTTTTTTTTAAATCACTGTATAGAACAGAATTTTAGGTTTTATATTACTTTTTTAGCTTTGATGTTATTTGATACAAGTTACTTTTGTATCTTAAGAATTTAAATATTTGTATGTTTATTTCCGACTTTTAAGGAGGCATATAGCATTCCAAACATTTTTTTCTTCTGGTTTTAGTAGCTGTGTTTTTAGTGTTTTTTAGTTTTTATTTGTTAAAAGGAGAAACATATTTCAGTATTGCTGTTGTCACTTATAATAAGCTGCTTATGCAACTGAGTTTATAGAAAGAGTAGCAAAGGGAAGTAATTGGAGAGAAAAGTATATGCAATTTACAGATTGATGTGTTCCCAATGTAAATCATGTAAATGAATACAAAAAGGTAACAAAATTTGTCAGCATGAAGCGGAGAGGTTTTTTCCTTTAATCACCTTCCCCTTGTTCATTTATGGTTTAGGTTTGACCAATATGTGTATATCAGAAGCTTTCAGTAGCCTTTGTTTGGTATCTGCAGAGGTTTAAAGTTTGAGACTTAAAATATTAAAAAAAATAAATAAATTAGTCAACATCTACTAGCTTTAGCAAGTAGACATTTATGATTTCCTTCAGATTTTGGGGGTTGTGTATATGTGTGTATACATATGCATGCACAAGCATATTTGGATGCAGTATTCTTTTTTCATGGTGACATCACTAGTGTTGATTGATTAAAGACAAAGAAAAAAAGTCTATTCCATGGAGAGGATCTACAGCATGTTGGGAATACTGACTGTTTACCTCAAAAATTTCATGTAAATTTGGTAGTTTAGATACAGTTATGTAAAGTTTCTTGAATTATCAATCTTACATTTGTTTCAGCTACTATCTTGAAAAACTGCTCTAGAACATTCAGTGAGGGGAATGTATGCAAATATGCTAAGGGTCAGTAATGCTATATCAAAATGGATTTGAGCTATGTAAAGTAAAACTGCATGCACATATTGGCACTCTGAAAACTCCCTGAATACTGAATTAGCCTAGCAAGTAATAATCACACTATCCAGCATAACAAGAAAGACCTGGAAGTATTTATATTGATTTAGCTGAATATCTGATGAAAAATAATCTCTCTGACTAGTTGGAGTGGAGAGTTTTAATGATACATTTTTGTATGTTTTATCTAAGAGGAAAAAACAATTCAATCTGCAGTTCCAGAGTCCAGTAACTGTTGACTCAGATTTTTTGATTTGCTTGATAATGAAGAACAATGTTTACAGTGCAATAATAAATATGTAATGAACAATTTCTGTAACTTGTGATATTCCCCAAATCTATTCAGGCATGTTTCATCTGCTACAACTGCAATTTATTTCAATTATATTCCAGAAACACAAATACTACTTCTATTAAAGAATATTTTCATGAAGTAGTAATATTTCTGGAAAAGCTAATACTTGGTTTAAGGAGATAAGTTGTTGAGTCATTATTGAAATTGGATGGTAGCTTAAACAATAATTATAAACAGCAGGAAAAGTTGATCAAGCCTGACCATTCTAAGTGTATGTTACAAACTTGAAACTTTGTATAAAGTAATATTAAAATTTGATGCTTTTCTTTTTTTAGTGTATTACAGCAAAGAAGTTGCTGGCATTTTCTTCATTTGGGTCTGCTATATATATATTGCTCATATCAAAACCTCTTACAGTTACAATTCAAATAATTATTTTTTATGCCAATCAATGTACGTTATTAGGGGACAAGACACTCTACTATTCCTTGTCTTTTGTTGATTTAGTGCAAAATTCAGCTTTGTTGCCATGGAAATTTTTGCCAGGACTGAAGTAAACCATGAAATAAAAATACTGGTTTAATAAAGTTAATGGTTTGGGATACCATGGGAAATCAAATAGGGAATAGTGTGTACAGAAAATGTGACTCAACATAATGAGGTTTTGATAAATACACTGCGGTTTTTTTGCTCTTGGATTAAAATACATACAATAGACAAAACCATATTGCAGAGCAGGGATCCTTTTCAATCTGTCATTTCAAAGTGAATTTAAAAAAAAAAAAAAAAAAAGTCTTACCTGTTTGAGCAAAGATGTTTAGGCAATGAGAAATCTAATCATGGTTATTCTGCTTCTTGCCCAGATGAGTGTTCCACCTCAGTTCAGCATGTTTCTCATAATTTCAAGATTGGAAAATTTTGCCATTTTATGTGCGAGGGCACACAGATGCAAAAGATAGCTTTTTGCAGTGTGTCAAGGCTGTGCCAAAAACAATAGAACTGTTCAGCTTCTACTGACTGCATTTGGCTTGAGGTAGAGCTGCTGGTCTCTGTGTCCTTTAGCTTGGCTGCATTTCCCTTTTAGATTGTTGTCCTGTACTTAATTCTGTGAAGCTATTTCCTTTGGTATCTCTTCACTAGGCTTCAGAGAACTCATTTAATAGCCTTCCTGTTTGAAAAAGAAGAATCTTTTATCTATCTTTGGGGTTATTTTGAAGTTTTATTCAAGGGATTTGGTAGGGTGATGATTTCCATTTTTTGGGTTTACAAACTAGTTATCTTTGTGCCTACATCTCCTGAAATATCTGATCTGGTAGATATTCTCTGACCAACCATGTATATCAATGATTTGTTTCATGTTTGTACAGTTTTTCTTAGACTTAGAATTCATCATCCCCAGAAACATAAATGAGAACATAAAGATATACATCTCGACTAAAATGTGTAGGCAAAAAGAAAAGCAACTACCATTAGACTCATAAAAATTACCAGGTGATTCTCTTATCTATGTATCTAAAGAACAGGTTTTGAGAAGGAAATGATGAAATTATATCCCATTCCTTATTATATGCTCATTGGTTTCTTCAGATCCTTTCTTTTTGGCAAGGATGTTATTATTAATACCTCTGTATTGTTAAAGTTCAGTTAGGTTATTTTAATAGATTTTGTCTTTATTTCATTGAATCAAATAATGAAAGAGTTAATCAAGATGCTGATTACTTAAACCAAGTAATAACAGTTTAGGCAAGTGACTGAGCAAACTAAGCATTCAGCAGCAGAGCAACCACATCCTGTTTCATTTTTTAAAAAAAGCATGGCAGGAGTTGCTCATCTTTTTTACAGTAGCCCAAAAGTAAGCATGCACAGAATATGGGATTCAGTGTCCATCAGAGCTCCAGGATTGAGAATAAACTTCCTAGTGAAGGTTTATTATGAAATTCTCATGACTGACATATAACTCCCAAGTACAGGCTAGGCAGGCTGGGATGAAGCAGTCTCTACCATTACTGTTGAAGCTGTGTCAGTGCAGGAGCTAATCTTAAGTTTCACAGAGTCAGAGTCAAATAAAAGGAAGCGAAGAGACAAGGAAATGAAGATGGATTTCAGTCCCTACCAGTCAGCATGATTTAGCAGATATATCTAAAGCAGACTCATTTTTTGTGATGTTCATTCTTCTGATTCATAAAAGAGATGGAACACTCATCATGGTAATTAGGTCACTGTAGCTGTCCTAATGGTATAAACGCAAAGATAAGCAGCTACCTTTACAGTAATTCAGCAAGATGTGTCTTTTATATGTATATTCTACAACCCCGCCTTTACCTTTGCTCTTTACCAGTTGTGTTACAGGTTAGTAAGAAGATCTGTCAGCAGCTAACCTGTTTCTTTCTCTGGTGTAAGGCACAAGAATACATGGAAAGTATGCATGTTCTCATCAGACACTGGAGGAAAAAGAGTCCACTCTGGCGTGCAGTGGGCATTACTCTAGTTAGGGTAGAAAGAATACATGGGTTCTACCTACTGGAGCACTCCACTTACGGCATAAATAATTTTGGGTTTAGGTGTCTTGAAACTACAGGTAATATAAAACACCTGTTTATCTTGATGAATCTGGATCTTTGGAACTAGCGCTTTCTACAAACTGCAAAACAGTATCTGGAAGTGTTGCCTCCAAGGAAGCTGTTTTGACAGAATGAGGATCAGAGGCCAAATAATGCTTAGAATGCTGCAAAACACAAAAATCTTCTTTGAAGCAAGCAGCTTTAAACAAAGCTTCTAAGCTTTCTCTCAAACAGATTTTACTAAACCACATGCAAAAGTACTGTATGTTTAATTACTTGATATGAAGCAAATATAACATCTGGCAAGAACTTGTATGTTAAGTCACGTTTACCCTTTAGCATTTAAGCTATACATTTCTTGATTGGTTTTAGTAACGACCTAAAACAGGTATATGTTTCTGGATTTTTTTAAAATAACAGCCGAAAACAGGAATACTGTGCTGAAAATATTCTCAGCATGTTATTTGGGGAAAAAAAAAATTAAGTGAAAACAATTTCAGCAAGCAAATTTTTCATTGTTTAAACAATTTGTAGATGGCATGCTTCATCTTCTGTTTAGTAATTATACCCAGAGCTTTTTTTTTTTTTTTTTTTCTAGTTGGAGGTATTTAAATTCATTGTTACTAAGTGCATTGTTATCTTACTCCAGATTAGAAATAATCTAACATATTTGACAGACATTAATGAAGCAATAACTGGTACAAAAGACTGAAAATGCCTATAAAGTTACTGTAACAATATACATAAAATATGTGTATTTAAATGAAGAATGACAGTTTTCTTACCCATTTTGTAGTAAATATTAAAACAGACATTCAGTTTATGAAATGAGCCAGATACATGACGCATCAGACTTACTCTCAGTGCTTCAGAAGCTGAGCAATGAAAGCATTTGAAATGTAAGGATTAGAGTTCCTGCATTTTCAATTACTTAGTGGGTAGCGTGCGAACTCAATTCATGGGAAATTTTTGATTACTCAGAAACAAGCCAACTAGTTTTCAGTACCAAGGATCAAAAAGAGAACCAGCAAAAACAAGATCCTTTGAGTGCCCATGTTTGAACTGGAGTCTCACAGTTTGCTACATGTATGGACAGCGTATGTGCAGTCTATAACATGACTGAATTTAATTTAGGCCTGTCTAGAATGCTGTTACTCCTTCTGTGGCTCCAAGTGGCACAACAAAAAGTAAGGAAAACTCTGTTCTGTACTTTGGGCTCTTTGGAAGTAAGGAAGCCTTAACAGCCAGACTCAGTTGCAAAAGGGGAGGAAATTAAACTGGGATTTGAAACATACTGAAAGAAGTATGAGTAGGATTTGATGAAGGATGCTGAACTATGAGGGTGATACAGGAATAGAAAGCAAGCAAGCCAGAAGATGGAGAGTAGGTCTCAAAGATAGAAATGGAAGCTGAATAGACTGGGAACACAGGTGAGAAGAAAAACAGATACCCCGAGCAGAAAGAAAGAAAACAGAACTGGAAATCAGGAGAAATCTGGGCTGGCACAAGGACAGAGAGGGAGGAGGGCAGGAACATTAGAGGACATGCTAGGACTGGAAGCGAGAGGTTTGCAATAGGACAGGTTAAGGAGAAAATGTCTGTAGCATTTAGGTTTCTCTGCAAATTTGGCACTGAACCAAAGCACAGATGTTTGTACATATAGAAGAGTACATTGTAATTACTCTAAGTATCTTAGTTCTGAAATTGACCCATCTGTGGAGTCTGGATGATTTCACAACTTCCAGGATTTTTTCCATTTCTAAACTTGAAAATAATGTCTACAAATTAATAATAAAGCTCCTAAAGAGCTTTAGGCTTTAGGTTGGTATAATCAAGTTAGCAGCATTAGAAAGGTTTGGTGTTTTGTATAATTTTGATAGGGCTTCTTTTGGAAGGTGTATTATTTGTATTTACTTACGTGGCATTCTTTCCTATTTACAAACTTAATACTAGGATTTGCTGTTTCTTGAATGGTTAATTATACAAATTTATTGTCTTCTAATGTACTTAATTGTTCAATTACAATTTTGAGGAGTGCTGCTGTACTTCTCTGTTTTTGTCAATGGGCTAGATGATGGTAAAAAGGTGAGTATTCCTGTTAGGTAACAACAGGTTAGAGTTGCTATCTCAGTACTTATGGGATGCTTATAAGAAGTTAGAAACATTAAGTGAATCTACCACATGTATATGATAGAAATCTTTGAATATTAATATTAAATTAGGCTGTGCTGGATGTGTTTGTAGTTCCTCCATTCTGTGTTCTTCAGTATACAGACTAAATGATTTTACCATGAAATCTTTCAGTTTACTCTCATTGTATGCAGATTTTGAAAAGTTATTATATCATTATCCACCATTTGCAAAGACAGACTCTGACTGAAAAATCTTAAAATCATCCTTACAAACCAGAGTTTAAGTCCCTCTCTGAATATTTTTTCTTCTACTTTACTCTAGAAACAGTATTTTTGGTAACCACTGTGTCACTCTGCTTTAGCGAACTTCAGGCATTATTGACTGGTCATCCAAATGACACAGACATGTAACGTAGGTGAGACGTCATTCCAGATTATTCTTACATGTGGGTTTATTTTCCATTTTCTTCATTAGCTCAATCTGTAATTTCCCGTTCCCAACCCTCATCTTCTGTGAGACAAACCCCTCTTCTCTTTCACTACATCATTTTCTAACATTTCTTGATGGAGAAAAATCCTGCATACCCGCATTCCACGATTTTTTTCCATAATAATAGTATTAAAGCATAGGGTGGTTTTAGTTTCTTTTGTTTTTCCTTAGAGACCATCTAGGCAGATTAAGGAATGTATTTTGACATTGTGTTACATGACTGTGTGCACACATTCACACATACTTATGCTGAAATAGTAGCCAAGAAACCGGAGATACTATCTAGCCAAGTAAAAGCAAGTGTATGACAAAGAAATTCTGAATGGTGCTACAGTGAAGGGAGTTACTAGTGAGCTCAACGGTGTAGTAAGTGTAGTAAGGAAACTGACCCTTCATAACCTTCTCAGTAGAAAACAGATCATGCATATGTAAGGTACTTAAATTTGCAAAACAAAGTACTTTTTTTTTTTCCTGAAGTTAATGTTCATGATTGGGTTGATAAGCATGCTCTGGAAGCACCCAGCTGATTGAGTAGACTTGGAAAATAATCAAAGAACTATGACTTTTCTGGAAAGTATAGAAAGTAGGTGCAGACAAGTATGTGTAACCTATGTTGTATGCATGTATGCATGTTTCCAGTGTGTAAGCTCTGTACAGAAACTCAGACTAGTTTAAGGTCTGAAGCTGTGTGCAGGCAAGCATTGCCATTTATTTTGTGTAAAAGCAGAAGATACAAATTTGTTATTAAAAGTCAATAAATATTACTGGTAGATAAATTTCATTTTTATGTTGCACTGCAAGATCAGTTGGCTGGATGACATGTATCTTTGTGAAGACTTACTCATTTTGGAACCAGCCTTCCCAGGATTGTAAACAATGTATATAGCAGAACAGATTTAGTGTCATGTCTGCAGCCAATCATTTACAGTGTGGAGAAGTAAGAGTGCTGAAGCTATTTTTGTGTGGTAAAATGAAAACAGGAACACACAGTCAGGGAGCATTGATGAAATACTTGAAGTATCAGCATTTGAAAAGCATCCCCAAGCAAAATTGACAGCAGTAGCCCATAACCAGATAGATAATTGGCATTTAGCTGTTTGAGTGCAGTAACTCTGAGAACAAATGTCACGCTATTGAAAAAGAGAACTGTTTTAAGAGTGACCTTTTCATAAGCTCAGCAGGCAGAGCTTCCAGCCTCTGTCCACGCAGCCTGTGTGGGAACATTCATGCATTGGACTGTTTACTCATACACAGATGTCTACAGAGTGATTATAAAGGGCATGATAATAACACCTTTTTGTTCTGTTCAAGTTAATTCCAGTGAAAATTGCTTCCTCTTTGTGCCTTAGAAACATTCCTACATCTGAAAACTTCAGGGAAAATATCTGAAGTAATCCCCTTGTTTTTTTAAACATTCTCAATCCCATCTGAAGATCAGGTGCTAAATAGGATGGAATTGTGTTGCAACTGCTATTTGACAGAACAGCCATGCTGGGTTAGAGTAAAGGTTTATCTGGTGTTCTAACAATTTGTTGTTAAGCGACTTCTGTGTGAGAAGTACCATCTTGCATTTGATAGTGGTCAACGGATTTCTCTGCTGTGAGTTTGTTTAGTATCCTCTTGAGCAAGTGTTAACTTTTAGCATCCACAGCATCTTATGGTAAAGAATTTCATGGCTTTCACGTGTGATGAATTACTTATATTTATTTTCATTCTGTGTCTGCTAGCCTTATTAGTTGCCTTGTCATTCATCTATTGGAAAATACAGATGATTCCTGTTCTCATTCTCCATGCCACTCATAATGTTACAGGCCTCTCTTTTTCCTCATACCATCTCTTTTCCAAGCTGTAAAGTCCTAGCTTCTGGAAGTAATTTCTTCAACACAGTGCAACTGTATAAGTGCATGATGTTGCTGGTTGTCAAAGGTAATCCTTGTTACCCTTTTCTGATGCTTTATCAGTTCTGTTATGTTCCTTGTGAGGTGAGGTACTAGAACAGTAGTCAGCATTCACTGTGCAGGCAGCAGCATGGAATTGTAACATGAAATGGTGATTTCTGTATTTTCTGTATTGCTTTCACAGTAATTCCCAGAATGTTGGCTTTGACCATTATGTAAAACTGAACCAAAATTTTCATGGATTTATCTAGTATAACCCCAAAATCTCACTCATGAATGAAAATAGTCAACTAGGAGTTCATCATTTTATGTCTATGGTTCAGATAATTTTTACAACTTATGATTTATCTTGCATGTGTCTCCTTTTGAATTTCATATCAGTTTTTAATGCTAAGATTCATAAGGGTTTCTTCTGTTCTTCATGTCACCCTCTTTTTCTATGGCCTAATAATTTAGTATTCTATCAGCAAACTTTTTTTACCCCCATATTTTGAGATTGCCTATTAAACGTAATGAGTAGAATTAATGAAAACCACTTCTAAATGGAATATTATTTGTCACCTAAAATTACCTTATAGTGATGTTTTCAAACATATACTTCATTTCTGTTTTTTGAGAAGGACCTGTGGTTCTGAATGACTGGAAATTAATACAAGATTAATTCTTTTCATATGTTTGGGTATGGGAAAAAGCAGTATAGCTGATATCCATGATATCCCAAAGGGATGCACCATCGATACCACTGATGTGTATTACCACTTCTCCCTATCACAGGTAATGTGGTGAAGACAGGAGACAACATCTCCTTAGTATCTCTCCCATGAAAAGGCTTCAGTGCATACATTTGTGTACAGAGAAAGAGATTCACACCGAGCTAACATTTTTTTAAAAACAAGGTGTACTGTAAGGTCATTGTTATTTGATTGTGCATTAACCACATATTCAGAAAAGCCATGGACTGAGTTTTCCGTGTACTGTATTTTGTTGTCATTATATATTGAATTTTTCCTAATAATGTTTCAAATACAGGTTACAATAGTTACATAGGTAACCATACTAATACTTATTAAATTCTTAGAAATTTCTGAAATTTATACCTGTAACTAACAGAACTAGCATGTATTCTAAGTTTATTTTTGAGTCATCAAAACTTTTTTTTGCTTTTTTACTTTTTTTTTTTTTTTTAGGTATAGACAAATGCAGCTTGGCACAGAAAGCAAAGTAGCTGAACTTCTTCACCAAATTAAGTTAAAGTCCTTTGAAAGTGAACATGTTCAACTCGTGCAGCAAGGAACAGCTAAGAATCTTTCACAGTGCCAAATGGAATGTGAGAAATATCAGAGAAAGCTGGAGGTATGTTATATTATATAAAGAGACACTTTGAAGGGCATTACGTGGTCGTTTTCAATTAGAATGTCAAATGGAAAAGCTTAGGGAAAAAGTAGCAAAGAACATACATGGCTGAATTAGTATCTCCACCAAATTCTGCTGAAGCAGAATCTAGTGATGATTAAGTTTGACCAGTTCAGTGGAAAACAAGACTTATGGGAGAGGAAGAAGGCAAAACAATCTTTCATGGAGAGATGTTGAAGACCGTACCTTATTCATTTGAGGTATATATATGCTTGTATCACAAAGCTGCTTATGTCAGTCGATGTGATTATTGTAGGGAAAGAAGGCAGTTATACCAGAACATTTATGGTGAATTCAGTGTCATTAAGAACTAGGATTTGTAACAACATTGTTAAATAATAAAAATATTTTTTGTTGATACTCAATTCTGGAACAAATTTTTACAGTTAAAGTAGTCAAGGAGAGCACGTTGTATACAGCATTGAAAAGACCTAACATTGCTAGTCCTAGCATGGTGGGTTGATGTCGGCCAGCTGCCAGACACTCACCCAGCCAGCCACTTTCTCATTCTCCCTCCTCAAGAGGACGGGGAGGGGTAAATAAGCTGAAAAAAACTCATGGGTTGATATAAAGGTTTGGAGATCACTTACCAAGTGCCATCATGGGCAAAACAGACTTGACCAGGGGAAAATTAATTTCACATGTTACCATTTCCAATGCCATTTTTACTTATTCCAAATAGATTTGGATGGTGAGAAACAAAGGCAAAGCATCTTTTACTACTCGTTTCTTTTTTGGGTTTAATTTCTGTCCTTCATTTCTGACTCTTCTACCTCCCCCTTCCCAAACAGTATGGGAAGGGATGGGGAATGGGGGTTGGCATCAGTCCATTACAGCACGTCTCTGCTGCTCCTTCCTCATGCTTTTATCCTGCTCCAGCATGGATCTTTCATGGGCTGCAGCTTCCTTCAGGAGAAAATCCACTCCTGCTTGGGCTCTCCACATGTTGCAGTACTTTCAGAGCATGTCCACCTGCTTCAGCAGGGTGTCCTCTACAGGCTGCAGTGTGGATATCTGTTCTGCTGTGGTCTTTCATAGTCTGCAGGAGGACAACCTCCCTCACCATGGTCTTATCCCTCAGCTGCAAGAGAACCTGGGGCACCTCCTGCCCTCCTTCCCTCACCAAGGCTGTTTCTCACACTTTTTTTCCCTCACGTCTCACTGCTGTGCAGCATTTTTGTCCTTGCTTAAATACATTTTCCTTGAGGTACCACCACCTTGGCCATGGGGACCGGCCGTGCCCTGCGGTGGGTGGGCTGGAGCCGGCTGGAACTGGCTGTGCCCGGCCCGGGGCAGCCCCGGCCGCCTCACAGAGGCCCCGCAGCCCCCGGTGCCAGCACCCGGGCACCTCAGCGGAGCTGAATGACTTGGGCTCGTTTATAAGCTCAGAATATATTATCTTTCAAACATGTACTTTCAAAAATTGATCATATCCTGTTCACCTGTTTTGGTATTGGAATGGTGTCCAGTATTCAGCAGAGCAAACTTACTTTAAAACAATATTTCACACCTTGCAAAGTTAGTCCCAAAATTAAATCTCTGAGTCCAGTCTATGAGATTTAAATGAGATTGGTAGCGTATATCTCAAATGTCAGGCAGCCTTCCTTTCTTGGAGAAGGATGCTGTTCTTAAAGTCTCAGCGTTTCTAGTGCTGAACCGGCCTAGGGAATTTATTAAAAGGAACTATAGAGTGGAAATAGAATTAGAGATTTTTTAGGTATAATTTCTTGGTTTTTCTGTGTTGGGACATTCAGATCCTGGCTGACGAGGTTCGTTGTGGTCACAAGCGCTGGGAATGCAAGTTTTGCTAGAGTTTGAAGTTGCTAAACAGATTTTTAATTGCACAGATGTGTCTAAAAAGATAGTTAAATTTGAGTTATTTTCTTTGTGGATATTTATTTGATCTGATAACATCTTCAATATTTGGCATTCAATTCTACTAACACTTTTGGCACTTCCTTTTCTCTTTATAATGAGATGCTTTGAAACCAGTGCTCTTTCATTAATAAATGTTCTTGCAGAATTAAAATATTTGTTGTCTGGAGCTTTTACTTTTGTTCCTTTTGATTGAATTCTTAATTTTTTAATTTCCTTTATTATATATAGTATCAGTGTACTAAGGGGTTTTTCCTACCCTTATAGGATGTTGATCTTAATAGCACAGTCAATAGTATTTGTGACTCGGCTACAGCTGCTTTGTGAAACAATTCTTGTTTTTATTTGGATTTCAGCACAGAGTGGTTTCTCATCTTATGCATGCTAAAAGTAGGAAACAGATGGTTCATGTGTTGCCAAATTTTAGCATATACATTTATTCTTTTGTGACACTGGACCAATCTTTCTGTGTTAGAGTGGCTTGTTTGTCTAAGCATTCTTTAGTGGCTTTGACAGTGAATCTGGTATTACTGCTCTATACATTATGCACATATTTCTGTATCTCAAGATCTGCATTCAGTTATCATCTTGAATGTTTTGGATTTTTATCTGGGTAGTTAGCATTAAACTTAGCTGCAGTACATCTTGGTTATTACTTTACCTGTTTTGGTGGGATTTATTTCTGTGAAGCATGTAGATTACTACTTTACCAAGGATTTTCTTATTCCAGTTGTTTTTGTAATACTTGTTTTGTCAATGTTGTTTTTTATTTTCAAACACTACATCAGACCTTAGTTATTACATGGACCTTCGTAACTTTTACTTTTGAATATATGCTTTTTTGTTTAAGCTTCATGGATTAAGTATTTACACTAGTCCTGAATGGTAATGGCATGTTAACTTTCAGTAATAAGTAACTGATAAGAATCTGATATATCTTAAGTAACAAATTTTGACATTACCATTCTGTAAAGGAACTCTCTCTTTTTAAATTGGCAACTGAAATCTGAATCCAGTTAAAGCAACAAAACTAAATGCATTTACACTGTTCTGAATGCCATGTATGATTATTTTTTTGCTCTTACCTTGCTTTTCCTAAATTTTCTTTAAATTTCTTGTAGCTTTTTCAAAGCTTAAAATTGCTAAGGCCTTAGGAGATAGGGATACATGATATGACTTAAGAGTGTAATATGTGCAAGATAATGTAGTTGAAAAAAATAACTGCTTTTTAAAGTATTTTAATCTTTCCTGTTTCCTGTGCAAAAGTGATATGAAATATTTAGTATCATACTGCTAAGCATTTTACATGTATTGTATTTTGCCTCGCTCGTAAATAGCTGTAATGCTGAATTCCTGATCTTTCCATTATTCATTCTCACAGGTGCTTACTAAGGAATTTTATAGTCTTCAGTCTTCTAGTGAAGCACGCGTTATTGAACTTCAAACACAGAATTCTGAGTATCAGGCAAGGCTAGACACTTATGAAAAACTTGAAAAAGAGCTTGATGAGATAATATTGCAGACAGCAGAAAGTAAGTTCTGTCACAAATTATACTGTATCTGTAGGTGTTTCTGGCATTATAACAAGATGTCTTCTTTCTTGGGGCACTTGGAAAGTATTACAGTGCCTGTCATTCTCCCTCTTTATGTCTGACAATTAACATGCAGTAATTATATTGATAGAAAATATTAATTACAGATTTCTAAATGTATTTATAAATATGTATGAAATAAACATGAACTTAGACATATGGATATTAAAAATCATCTCTGTTTCTTTTTCCCAGGTTTCTCTTTTTCTTATTCTAATAATCCATTATAATTAGATATGGGGTTTTTTAGGATTTCTGATATTATTTTGGTATTTTGGTATTTTGAATACCAAGAAACCCTTTTTGTTTACAGACAATTATAGGTTTCATAATACATTACAATGATTAATGTGAATTTTTGAATGAAGGAGGGGGGGCAGCAGGGTGTGTGGAGCTCTTTCTTCTGTTGAATTAGTAATAATTAGACATTAAGTAGCTGCCTGTGGCACATCAGTCTGTTCCAAGTACTGAACCCTGGATTAAATTCAGACCTGATTACTCTTGAAAATTCTTGTCTGGTTGGCAAAAATAACAGTATTTGGTTTCAAACACAGCAAAATTTCTGTGAAATCTCTTTTTATTTGATTCTCAGCCCAAATCAATCCACAAATGAAGTAATTTCTAATTTGAAACTAAGACTAATGTTTAAGTCTTTTATCCTGTGTGTAAACAGAGTAGGACATTTTAAGATTTCAAACTAATTCATATATCATCTTGTCCTCTTCTCTTTCTTTGCTGCTCCAAAAAATAACTAAAATTCATAAAAAATGCTTTCCAGGTAGAAGATCATTGCATAAACTTTATATATAAACAATAGTATAGAGCAAAGAATGTATTATGGGGATGCAGTGATGTCTGGTTGTCCATAGTAATTAGACAGTACCTATTTCGTTGCACTGCAGCTTTTACTATTTAAACTGGAATGGCATGAGTACCCAAAAGTTCCAGTCTGACCATAAGCATGTTTCCTATATACATGCTTATGTTTTAGTTGGTAACATGTTTTTTGAAGTGTGTATATGTAAACTTGCCTAAGGAGTATTTATGTATTAATACAGAACTTTTGGATCTTACTTTCATTTTTTCCAAGGAGAAGATAGAGTTCAGAATGCTGCTTTTTGTTTACAATGATTTACATTTTCTTATGCATCTTGGGATGGCAATAAATTTTTTTACAGGAGTAAATCATTCTGAATACCTTCTTAAGGATGTATTTTAATTACAAATTATTTTCTATGCTACAAAATGTGACTTACAGAAATTAAAGTTTCCAAATGGACTGTTCTGTTAAAATATAATTATTATATTTTCTGATTTTGTTGGAGGAAAAAAGGAATTATAGTTCAGTATTATTTCAATATATTTTATTTAATAACTAACATTGCTTTTTCTTACTATTATTATACTGTATTTGATATTGAAAGTAAGAATTAATACTAATTAAGACGGAGTTCCAGCACCAAGGTGAACTTCTGAGGAAAATCAGAAGAAATAAAAGTATTTCTTTTTTAAAAATACTTTGAAAGGGAACTTAGACATACTTCCTCCTGTGTCTCAAATTATGTCCTGGTATTTACATGTAATATATAGCTAAAGGTAGAAAAACAGATGAAAGAAATGAAATATAAGTATTTTTCAAATTTAATGTGTTCTGGAAATACTCTGTCTTTCAGAGAATATAATTTCAGCTAAAGCATTGTGCAGAAGACAATTAGAATTTTCTTTGGACTTTAGCGAGAATAAGAATTTATTTTTCAGTCCTGTAGTCACTTCTTTATATTTCAATACCATGTAATATTTTTCTTCTCCTTGAGTTATATAGCCAATACTGTTTTACAGTATTTGGGGGTGCTGGTGGGTTGGGTTCTCTGGAGTTTTAATAAACTGTATTTGCACATGTGAGGTAGCTTTTATCATATAATCATTTAAGCTTTTTTTTTTTCCTTTGGAGAGTGTGCATGTGGAAGAGATCACTGAATTGTGACTGTTATTCCCTCATCATTGTGCCTCACTTTATTAATACTGAAATAATGTGAAACAGCCTGTTCAGGAAACTATCAAGAATTTACGTAGCCACTCCTTACAGCATGCGAGTGGTTTCCACGTGAATAACAATAGCAAACTTTCTTGGCATTTGTCTTTTATTCCTTTTCAGAGTAAAACCTTCTTTTTGGGGTATTTTTGTTGTAGACTGGTAGTTTGTTTTTTTCTTGCTTCCATTGGTTAGTATCTTTTTAAGAAAAAGGTTGAACCTATCAGTATCCTCACAATGGCACTTTTTTGCTAAGTGGTGTAAAAAGCTGTCGTTAACAAGTGTCCCCTCACTTGTAAAATGTGTATTTTACACCATGAAGTCAGGTAAAGAGCCTGGAAATACATGAAAGAAGGTAAGAGAACACCACACTCATACAGAACATTACTTTGGCTTGATATCTACAGCATTTCCAATTTTTCTATATGTTTGTCTTCATGATCTGACATTTACATGGACACTACTGACTGATTTGAATTTATAGGGCAAGATCTTACTGACATTTTTCTGAGACATGCAACACTGAATTTGTATCCAAAAAGAAGGATTATGACAAAGGCAGGTTAAATTCTTTTTTATGTTTTTTCTGAACCAGAAGTATTTTAAGGCACCGGAGAATTCCTCACCACAACTAAGACAGCCTTGAAAGTCTGAAGTTCTGATGCCTTTGCACTGCCACATCAGTAAAGTTTTTTTGTTGTGCTTACTGCAATTTCTGTATTGTTTTTTGTGTAACTAGATATATGACTTATCACAAGTGCTTTAATAGAGACTTTAATCATTCTAAATATCTTTTAAGAATCCATGTTTAAAATAGCATTAAAAGGGTGTTAGGCAAGTGAGGCAACAGCCTATAGTGTTTTGCAAGTTGTTAAGAGGAGAAGGTATTTCTCATTTTGAGGCACTTGAGCATTAGGAAAAATGAGTCAGATAGGGCTGTCACATCATTTCCTAAATTTGTTTCTCCTATTCCCAACTACTTGATTCATCAGAACTCTTGTGTGGTGCCTGGGCTGGTGTTCACTTGTGCTCCCTTCCTCTCCCACATCCCTGCCGCACCGCCTTTCACTTTGTCCCCCTTTACCTCTGCTCTCTGTCTCACTGTCTCTGCCCCTTCCCACATGCACACTTCTTTTTCTTTTTTCTTTTTTCTTTTGTTTCCGCTCCACCCCCCCACCCCACCCCCGGCTCAATTTATCTTACAGGATAGAGGAAACCTGAATTACATGAGCTGAAATATTAAAATCTGTACATGTTTTTAATCTTGCTGCTATTGGGATTTCTTTTCAAAATAATTCCAATGTGTTTTAAATCCTTAGAAATATATTTTCAGAAATCAGTCATCTATGGAAGCAGAGATTATTTTGAATATTTTTACTTTGCATAAGTATAAGAATCTCCTCCTTGCCCTTCATTGAAGATGAGTGTGGCATTTGTTTTCCTCAGGTTGTCACAAATTTCTGATCACCACAGTCTCTCAAAAATGATAGTGAGCAGCCTCACAGTGACATCAGCTGCTTTAGCAACTTCGGATTATGTTTCTTCCGGTCCCATGGACTTGTTTATATCCAGTCAGCTTGAGCACTTCCTAATTTTATCTTCCTCTACTTCCTCATGTATACACAGAAAATGAATTCTTTAGAAAAAAACACTAAGCAACCTAAACCTGTAGTGCTGAATTAAACTTACACTATTAGTGTGTATTTTGTGACTATACCAATAATATGAATGTTCAAGGGCACTGAACTCTTTTCCTTTGTTTTCGTATTGTATAAGTCTTAGGTTAATCAGAAAATAAAAAGTGAAAAGCCTTCCAGTGTTGTAAGGCATTAATGTATGGCACTGTATTAATGCTAATTGTGTACGAAGTAGTTCCACTCAAATCCAGGTTACACCAACTGAAAATCTAGCTTCTAGAAACACGTTTGTGTGTATGTATAATTATAAATAGAATTGCCTAGAAGTTTTTAAGTTCGTGCACTGTGATGATGTTCTTCAACAGTATCTTTCTGCAATTTTTGCAGTGGAAGACGAAGTTGAAGCTGAAAGGGTTCTCTTCTCATATGGGTATGGTGCTAATGTTCCCACAACAGCCAAAAGACGATTAAAGCAAAGGTAAAAAAAATGCCCTCTGGATTTACTGGTTCAAGATAAAGTAAATAAAGATCTGTGCATTATGTTTTGTCTTAGAATCCACCCAGTTTGATTAACATGAAGAGGTTTTTTAACAACTTAACTATATAGAAATAGAATGAAGTCTAGGAGCTATTAATGTGGTGGTTGCATATGAATGAGCATATACATATTTTTCTATGTCATTTTAAGATCTTTTTTCATTGTCTTTAAGAAAGATGAATTTTAATTGTATAAAACTAACCAGCTGTAAAACCAGACTAGTTACATTGCTTACATTTATATAATAGGAAGTAAGTTTTTTAATTCCCTAAAAAGGATTGTATGTAGTTGTAACAAAAAACATCTGTCAGGAAATGAAGAAGGACAAGATTTCAGAGCATCGTTATTTCATCTTTACAAATACAGGATCTAATTCCAGTTAGATGTCTTCACTTTACTCTGATACCATTTGATCAATAGATAAAAATGATGTGTAGGCTGAATAACATACCTCTTGATTGTAGTAATTTTTAAATAATAGATGTATATTATGCATTGTCTTTAACAAATAGTGACGTTTGAATGGCTCATTGTGAGCATAAAGGCTACAACTCACTATGAAGTACAGGGAATGAGGATTTATTCATAATATTTTTAAACTGTGACCACAGCGAAACTTCTGCTGTTGTTCAAAATATGTATAGATAGTATAAAAAGAAAACATAACCTAAGATTAGAATAATGGAACAGTGGAATGATTTAGGTTGGAAGGAACATCTGGAAGTCAGCAGGGTCTATCATCATGCTTGGAGAAAATCCAATTGTTCAAGATCTTGTCCAGCTAAGTTTTGCATTTTTTTTTAATATTTTTTTCCTATGAATAGAGATTCCACATCCTTTACAATATCAGGTCAGAGTAACGTGATTTTATATATTATTTTTTTTGTCTAGAATCTGTCTCCAGCCTGACAGGGGAGACACCGCAATTAAGGTGAACTCATGCTTTGCACTTTGAATGTGCCTGCAATTTGCTCAAATGCAGGAAAGTCAACTGCATATTTTGTGTTAGCAGTGAGCTTTGACCATGCTGTCTTCTGCAAAAACTGAGAAACTCCACTATCATTGGTAGACACATAAAGAAGAGTATAAAGACAAGGCAAACGTACCATAGCTTCACAGTGTACATTTCTAGCATTTAGGAGCTGGAAGTGCAGTTTTTGTCATGTATAGCTGTTTTTTACTACAAGTATTAGTTGGTTTAGTTGGTTTTGGCCTTGTAACCCCCACCTTCTCCATGACAAAGAACATTTAACATCAAAAGTTACTGATGAGAATTGAGGGCAAATGATCTGTTCATGCTGTTCATGCAATACAGATTTATGGGCCATGTACTATTTCTTCTGTCCTTTATATTTGTTTTTCAAGTAAGTTGTCAATATGGTTATCAGTCAGATTAGACCTGTTATGCACTGAATTACATATTGCTGACAAAAATCATAAAGATTTTATGTAGTACTTAACTTTGGCACGGCTTAATTTGCTCTTTCAAGTTTTTAAACCTCTTCAGATTGTTTCCTTGTGAGATTTCTTTTTATATTTCATTAAATATAAATGAAAATAAAAATAAAAGGGGAAATAAAAATAAAAAGGGAAAAAAATGAAAAAATGAAAAAAGAGGGGGTCATGGGCAAAAAACTCCATAACCTTGTTGTATGCCTGTTTTAGCAGACTGTTGAGAGTTCTATAATATCATTTGCTAAAACTTCCGTTCCTTCCTCCTCTGTCAATAGTTTAAGAACTTTCCTGAGTTTCAGCTTGGCTCCTTCTTTTTCCCCACCTTATTAGATTATTTAGATTATTTACATATAAAATAATTCTACTAAATCACTTCTGAATGGTGAATCTGATTGACAATCAGTAAGCCAGAATTGCAGATGTGCTTGGAAGACACTTGCTGAGCTTAGAAGTGGCTGTATCAGAATGCCTCATGTGCTCCTCCTCTGTTCCAAAAGGCATTGGCAGATGAAGCTGATATAATCCTTTTTAAAGGTGTTGGAGACTTAATAGATTTTCTTTATCTTTTAAAATTAGAGAAGATTAAAAAAGCCATAAAAGTCTGTGTATCGTTTACCTGCTGCTGCTCAAGGAAAACTGCCATGTAGAAAATGTGTGTGATGCTTTCAGTTCCCCAAGCTTTAAAGCGAAGTCTCTGTGACATCAGCTTCTATGTTTAGAGCCATTAAAGAAACACAGATAAATTTTCTTCTCTCTGGGATTGCTTAAGGAAAGAGAATCTATTACAAATGTGAATAATTTTCTTTTTGGAGTCCACTACCTGCTTTTTAATTCTAGACGTATGGGGTCCTAAAAGGAGAGCTCTGGTAAGTTCACAGCATGCATTTCAGTCTCATAAACTTTGTTTCCTATTCAAGCATAGTGCTTTGTGGGGTCTATACCTCTTTGCCTACTTAACAGAAACAACTCTTTCATTGCTTCAGATGTAGGCACCATACACCCATAGTAGTAAATTAAACATGCCTGGGAACATTCTGAAGCATTGAGACCAAATGGCACGTAGTAGCCCACTTCCACAAAACTAAACGCTCACTGCAGGTTAGCTGTAATGTGAACTACATGTTGGCAATGATTTGCTTGCCCACACTAGGTCTTCAGCTGGGCCTAGGAACTGTTTGGGAGAGTGTTAAGGAGTAAATGCCAGAATACTATCAAGAACACTAGTGGTTTGCTAACAATAAATTATCACATTCTTAGGCACTGCATAATTTCCTAGTATAGTTGGAATTGAAGTTCCAGAATAAGGTGTCTTTGCAGATCAGTCTTTGTCCCTTTGCTTTAAATTTAAACTAGTCAGAAAACATACTGACAAGCATTCTTGAAAGATGTACTTTTGTTTATCCTTAAATACTTGCAAATTCAGGTCAAGTTCATTTTTTAAATTTAAAAATGACCTGGGAAAATTATGATGGGCTACATTCCCAAACTTGCCATGGGAAGGTGACCAGGTTTCCTCTTGCATTCTTAAGAGCTAATGCATAAGATCACTAACTGGTCAAAAAAAGTAGTGGTTCATGTCTCTTTTATACTAGATGTGCTTTTAACACACATCTCATATCTCCTAAATAAAAATCCAAATAACTAGTCTGGAGAATTAATTTCTTTTTTTCTCAGTTATTGTTTACACAGTCTAATGCTCTTTGTAGAAGGAACTGAGAGAACCAGCCTCCTAGTGAATGCTATTGAGAATGTCGGGTAATTCCTTTCATAAAAGGTGAAAGTAAAACATTGCCTGTATGAAATGATAGATTTATAATGCAGGTGAAGAATATTAAGACTTCTGCCAAACGTGAAAGTGTATTCCCTTTTACTGAGGAGAAAGTAGAGGTTTAGACTGGTCAAATTTCAGAGAAAGTTTATATACTCATCTATCTTTACACACTCTTAGCCTCAGCTTAAGGGTAAATATAATCCCCCTGTCAGTCTGCTTTAGACCACTTACACTCTTATAGATTCATTGTTATGGTCAGGAACTGGATAACACTTTGCTATCCGTTATTTGGACACTAACAGTCTTAGATCTTCAGTTTATGGACAGTATACATTAGGAGTCTAAAGATTTGAAGTGAGTTCTCCCTTCAATATACAAATTTCTGAAAAATGTTACACATTTGACTTGAAGGACAGATTGTTGTGGAGAGCCGTTAGTCCAGTGATTAAGGCACACTAAAAAGTGGTATTAACCCTGTCTATCTCCCTCATTTTTAAAGCTCTGAATTTTTCATGTCACATTGTGAAAGACTGGTGACTAGAGGACCTAAACACGGAGGGGTACATTGATAAAATTCTCTAGATACAGTTTCGATAATAAGCCACCAAGCCACTGAGTCCTATAAAGATGGCAGGATTTATTACAGGATACATAAACTTAGACATCTAATCGTAGGTTTAACATGAGACTTGGCCCCTAACCTTCCATTATAACCAATTTAATTTAATCAATACAGTCAGTGGAGTTTGGAATACATCTCAGTTCACCATCCAGGAGTCCATTTTAGTGGAATATAGTCAGGCTGTTCAGACTGTTGAATAGGACTGAGTGATTAATAGCAGCTTGAAGACTAGGTTAGATGTCGGGAAGTAGTCTCTGCACTTGCATACTGAATCTTCCCATTGCTGCCTATGGAACTGTGCTGTTGAATTGTTTGTTGATAACAAAGCCTTTTGACTTTGGGCATGAAACACGCAAGAGGTTGAGGATCCCATTTTTTAACTAGGGTGTTTAAGTAATTCAACAATTCATTTCACTTCCAAATTAAGTTACGCATCTGTATAACAGTTTATTTTTTTAAAAAAGTGACAATAACATTTAGTTACTTAGCATATTAAACGTCAGACAAAACAATTTTGCCTCTGTTTTGGGAATGATAAAATACAAGTTTTCAGTGTTCCATTATAAAATGTATATTTAATGTGCTTTTTAAAAAAAAATTATTTAAGGAGAAGCCAATTACAGTGACTCCCTAAAGTTACTAAAAAGTAAATACTCATAATTAGTTGAAACATTTTGACATGATTACTACAATTGTGTAGTATTGTACAAATTATATAGGTAATTATTTTGTAAAAAATATTACAATGGTATAACTGTGGGAATGCTATTTCAGTGCTGTTAAATTTAATAATGTTTTCATTGTTTTTCTAACTTCGAACATTCTGGATGTTTCACTATGTAGTTTATATATATTAGTATCTAAGCATTGGTGAAAAATTAAGGCAATCAAGTTCCAAAGTATAAATGTGAGAATTTGTTTTGTATTTTTTGGAAAAAAATCAACTTGAGCTTGCTTTTTATTGGCACAGTGTTCACTTGGCAAGGAGGTTACTGCAGCTAGAAAAGCAAAACTCGTTGCTTGTAAAAGATCTGGAACATCAGAAGGAACAAGTAACACAGATTTCACAAGAGGTAAATTACTGCTACAAAACAATGAAATCTGTAGAGACTATAAACATTGCAGAACAGCTGTTTGTAAAATGAAATGTTTTCTATACAGTATTTATTATCTATTTGATGTCAAAAACGGCCTCATAATTAATGAAAACTCAATGTTAAACGTTTTCAAAGAAATTTATATTGTGTTTTGAAACAAAGATTGAAAGAGGGATTACTTTACAGGCTAAATAATAATGTAAGCCAGACAGACAATGCTCAGACTTCTGAACAGAAGACCAGCTAGCCAAACTAGTTTATGTTTGATAGTTAATTGTTCAACGAATACCACTTTTAAAGCAATTTTGAAGATATTTCTCTAAATCTTTTTCTACATTGTTCAGTTTTTAAGTCTTTTGAATATACAGATCTAAGGAATGTTTAACATAAGCTGCTTTTTTGAAAAGCTAAAATTGATTTTTTTGCTTTGTTATCATATGACTTTAATTTCATGTTCATTTACAATTCTGTATATAATACCTGAAATCACATATTACAGTGACATGGAGAATGAATACTAAACAAAACTCAGTTTGAAATCTCCCAGAACTAGGGCAAACTAATTTTTTGAAATATTTTTAAGATTGTTTCCTAAGTTTCTCTTAGGAACCAATGAACTAGATTTGCTATTAGATATTGCCACTATATGGAATTTCTAGGCTGACTATTTCAGGAATGTGGTTAAGAGTTTGATTTTTAAAGCCATGGTAATTATAAATTAGGATAACTACACCAAAGTACTTCACAGTGCAAATATTTGCATTTTCTACGTATTTTGAAATTACATTAATTTTATGTGGGTTATATGTGTGTGTATATATATGTGATTGTATATATTATTTCAATGAGAGATACGTGAACAATGGAGTTTTTGTACAGTTTGGGGTTTTTTTTAACCAATACTACAATTTATTATGGATTCTTAGCCATATCCTAGTAATTTGTATTTGACTAATACATATCTTTCAAATCTTCTTGACTTCAATATATCAAGAGATTTGTGATCCCAGTGTTATCCATGGTATTATTCTCTATCACTATTCTTTCACTATTGTTAATAAAATCTATGCTTTATTTCCCACTTAAATCCGTCTGGTTTCCACTTCAATACATTTCTTCTTACCTACAGGGGTTTTGTATTTGCTTCTAGATCACTGATGAAAGATTCAGTACCAGTGACCTTAGTTCAAATTCCTGCAAAATTCCACTAGAACATCTTCACCTTGTTTTTATTCTCCCATGAGATATCACGTAGCCCTTTCTTGATCTTGTATCATATAATTGCATAGTTTAAATCAGAACATCATCCAGTACAAAGTTCAATGTCTCGCAGCTAGCTAACACACAGCTACTAAGCCTATTAATATCAAACTTATAAGGTTAAATAAAATCTTTTTGAGACCTTCTTTCTGTTAAACATATGTCTGGCATGCAGATCTGAATGCTTCATCAGATTTCCTTCTTTCCCCCTTTTTTTTTAATTTTGCGTATGATTATAGGCCATTTTGTTTGATAACTTTAAGCCATTCTGCTTGCCATCCCTCAATATGTGCACAAACAGTTTATACTTGTTATTAATGGACTGGAAAATAGTTCATCATTTTCATGTTATATAAACTGATCATCTATCTGAATTTTCAAACAGAGTGCAAAAAGTTTTATTGAAAATTTCTGTGTTTTCTTCAACATTATATACGGTTTTTCCATCTCTCTGCCATAATGGGTTTTACTGCTTCTAGGATTTATTTGCTCACTTTTTTTTTTTCCTAGGAGTTCTGTGTCTGCTAGTATCAACATTCCCCTTGAAGTTGTAGCTCCTCTTGTAAATTCTCTGTATTTCATATTTTATACTAATTGTTATTTATCATCTTTCTTTATATAGTTAAGGTTCTTAAACTTCTGTTGGCTGTCTTTACTGCATTCCCTGAGCTAAGGTAGATTTTTTACTCCAAGCTATCATCTTTCTTGATTTTATTTTATTTTATTTTTTAAAATAAAATTGCAAAACACATATCTGGTAGACTACAGCATGCTCAAATAGCCCATTATGATTTTTTTAATTGACATTTTGTTCAGTTATCTAGATGAAATCTAGAACATGGAACAAAAGTTGATACCAAAGTGATTAGACCAACTTTTCTTTTGAACTTGGATTAAATACTGGTATTTCACTGTAGTATTTTTGATACAACTTTTGTTAAGCTCTTTAAAGGGGAGAGGGGAAAAAAAAAAAGATTGCTATAACTGCAATGAATGCTCTTTCTAGAGGTTCTCCTTTTGGACTGTCCTCAACAAATTGCTGTTGAACTTTATAGAAAGGAATCATATTGATTTCTGAGAAAGTCCAGAATTACCAAGAAGAAATTATTGACTTCTCCATAATTTCATTCATTTGATGGAAGTCTGAAATAACGTGCCTGATTGAAAATTGGAACCCTGTTGAAAAGGTCAGCCGCTGAAAAAAGCTTGGCACTCTTCAGTTAGTCCCGTTATACTTTGTCAGGCTTTATTTAACTTCAGGTTCCTATCTATTTTCAGGTTATGATACAGCATTAGAAAATAATTTTACCTTAAAGTCTTTGTTCTGTTGCTTTGTGTAGCAGTGACTTGCAATGTTAAAATTGGTATTGAGACTTCATACTACAGGTTTGTTGACCATGTCTACGATAAACAGAATAAAGGAATTCTTAATGACATGATCCAAGAAAGGTCCTCACCTAGTGATAATCAGTTTATTGCCTCTGCAGCTCACTTGATGTTACTCTCGGTTTAAGTAACTGGAAAGCTGTATATCAGCTTCTGCAAAGTAGTGATCTGAAATTACTACATTTAGTGTCCAATCTAAATTTTGGAATTCACTTTGCAGAGATCTTGAACAGTGCCAGAACTGGTGGATAGATAGTCTGTTGCATCTAGGAGGCTATTATGGTCTTTGGGTGACTTAAAAAGCAAATACTGAGTCAGTACACAGTAAAAGTGATATACTAAATAAAGACGTTTACTAAGCTAATAAATTTGGCTTGCTGCTGAATGATGAGCCTTCATCATGACGTTGTATTTGTGCTTTTTGTATGCCTCAATCGAAACATTTTTACCAAAAGCAAGTTTACATCTCACTCTGTATAGATCAAACGGAACAATGAGGAAATCCTTCAGCTTGATAGAGGTTTCCATTCAGGGATAAATAATAAATGCCCAACTGCAATGTGTCAGATTTATCACTTAAAAGAATGACACAGAAATACTTAAGTAAATCTTGTACATTAAGGCAGAAAGAAATCAAAGTTGCTTACAAAAATTAATGTTTTTGCTCATGGACAATGCTTATTCTATATACATGTCTGTGTATTAGTAAAGCAGATCCATTAAATGTATTCAGTGCTTAATTGACTACAGTTTAATGACAACCTCTTTTAGATTTATAGAATCAAACAGGCAGCAAAACACCAACATGGAGAGGGAAGGGATAGCCTTTTTTTCGTAACAGCAGCATGTTTTTAGCTGGTAAAGTTAGCAAGTTAACAGATGAATTAACTGTAGTCAATTAAGCTTAAATAAATAAAGCTTACAACACCTCACTTGTCCTTTCCCACTGAAGTACTTTAATTCTTATCAGTGAGAACAATGAGGAACTTCACAATGTGATGACAGCATCCTTTGGAAGTTTTTAGGGTATCAAAACCAGGATTCCAAACAAGATCAGTTGCATTAATTTTCTTCTGTAATGGCAGCCTCAAGGTTTTATACTGCAAGGTTTTTAAACCATCCTAGACATTAGTACTCCATGTTTTGGTATTACCTGTTGGTCATGTAAAGACTCTATTGTCTTCCTGAAAGACATCTTTTTTTAATAGCTTGTATTTTAGAAAAAATAATGTCTTTTTTAATTGCTTCTCAATTTATTGAAGATAGTTTTTTCAAGAAGATGATTGCCTTTTTTTTTTCTTCTCTAAAATAAACTTGGGATTTCACTGTGGACTAGAATAGGTATTTCATGAAGGAACTAGTATATTTAAACAATATTTAAGGATGTGCATTAATTTTAAGAAGTGCAGTGTTATTGTCCCTCATTTCACTTTTAAAACCATGGTCAGTAAGGTAAGCAAGATTCAATTTACAAGCTGAAAATTCCATTGTAACAGTATGCTGTTTTAAAAAAGTAATTTTGGTTAATAAGATGAACAAACAGATGTTTTTTTCTACACTCATTTTTTTCATCAGTGGAAGCTGTTACATTAAAACTTTTGAAAATGGAGATTAGAGAAGTGTAAAGAGCGAAGTTTTGTCTGTATTCTGTATTTTAATAAATTTGAACCACTACATTATAAGTTCTTTGCATATTTCACAGAGTGTAAAAGGCTGAAGTAAAACTGCAATAAAAATGTAATGGAATTATATGGGATATAATTATAATATAAAAACAAATAAACATGATAAAAAAATAAAAATATAATGGAAAAGAAAGAAGGAAGAAGAGTCTCATGTTTTGAAAATCGTGAATAGGAGAAAAATCTGGTCTTAGGGAAGTCTGGAAATGTTATTTAAATAAGCTAATTCTATAGGAAGCGGTGGTGTCTTTTCCCCTGCTTGTTTGGAACAACACAAAATAGGACAACTGGCTCCTGAGTCTGATTTTGCAAATGCGGATTGTTTATCTATCGAGAAATTGTATAAACTAATCAGCTTAATCATTTTCCATTGAATTCTTTCCATTAGATCTGTTTCTATCTAAACTTTAAACAATTCTTTATTTTGTAAAGAATCTAGTTGGTATTCTTGACTTATATGTACTCCAGCTGCTGAAACTGCTAAATCTTGATGTGTGATCTTAATTCTGTACATATTTTGGTGAATGATCTTGTTATATTGCTCAAGATGCAAGACATATCATGCAGGCTTTTTAAATCTAATCGTCCTCATTTGTTCAGGGAGTATGGCTAGCAAAGTTTATTTTCTACTCATGGGTATGACATTTTATACTACTCTTGTAAACATTCTGTGTATTTCATTGTTCATAATTGATGATAATTGATCAGAGGAAAGGGAACTTTTCTTCCATTATTACTGTGGTTTTATTTAGATTCAATTTACAAGCTGAAAATTCCATTTTAACAGTATGCTGTTTTAAAAAAGTAATTTTGGTTAATAAGATGAACAAACAGATGTTTTTTCTACACTCATTTTTTTCATCAGTGGAAGCTGTTACATTAAAACTCTTGAAAATGGAGATTAGAGAAGTGTAGAGAGCAGTAGCATGATATAAATAATTAGAACGGAAAAGTGAGAGGATGATGTACTAGATCGTGATTTGAGGGTGTTTTCGTTTTTTTGTGAAATAACAGGTTTGGGGCTTATATTATGCAATTGTTAATTATAGATAATATCCAATAATCAAAATTAAGTAATCATTCTTTATAAATTATAAAATTTGTAATAGTAATACTTCCTTTTTTTGGCAGCTTGACAGAGCAAATTCTTTGTTGGGTCAAGTACAACAACCATACAAATACCTGATTGAAACTGTGCAACAGAGAGATTCTCAAATAAGTCTACAGAAAGAACGTATTATGCAACTTGAAAAAGATGTCAGGTAATTAAAATCACTGTTTCTTTATTTTAAATAGAAAATAAAATCACCTATGTGTTTATCATTGGAAAACAATTATATTGTTGGCCATGAAGTAGGACATGTTGACACTCCATCATTGACTAAGTCCAGTCTTTATGGTCAAACTCTAGCATTTCTCTCATACTGTCAGAAAAAGAGCTTTAGGTTTGGAAAAGCAGCAATGACAGTCAGGTTTAAAGTGAATTTGGAGCTGAGCTCTCATGAAGTAGAGGAAAGTTCAGAAGAGTAAAAGGAAAAAATGACCCACCAAATGTACAAAAGTAAAACTAAAGAAATAAAGTCAGAGAAAAATAATAGACTAGTCCACCAGCAAAGGGTATTTCAGGCATAACTCAAGCATACTTCCTCTAGTGGGGAGACTGATTTGGTGTTACATCCAGCTGTCAGAACTCTTTGACCACTGAGCAACTTCCCACCATCACATAGCTTTATGAATTATGTTCAACATCTGGTTCCCAAGTAAGCTGTTATAAAATCATCTGCCTCTTGATTTTTCAAGGAAGTCAATACCTGTGTCCCACTGCACTACAGAAGAGTTAGCATTTTAGCTATTAGATATTTATGTGGTATCTCTGTTTAGGAAATGCATATGGTAACAATTATGAAGCATTGATGTGATTGATTGTATTATGAAGCAATTACATGAAAAATACAGGTTTTTTTCCCCCCAACAAATCTGCTGAAGCAATGAAAATAGAAAAAGTAGGACTCACCATAGCTAAAGGACTCACCATAAGACTATAGTCTTACATATGTATCTATTCAGAGTGTTTTGATGGTTTGGGATAGTATTTGTTATGCCTTGAGGAACACCTAAAAATCTTTATTATCCAAGTAAGTGTATACATAAGTCAATACATTTATAAATATACTGAAATATTTATTCATACTTCCGGACAAGACTAGACTTAACTTTGATTTGGTAAGAATAGATCTTTTTTTATTCCTGAATCAAGTGTTTTTACTGTTTTTCTAGACTTTATTTAATAGAAGAAAAACTTCAAAGGTAAATTATATTTGTCCAGGAGATGAAAAATCACAGTGTTCTCTATATATAGGATCTTACTTTCCAATTGTGAAAAAAATCATGAAAGAATTGGAACTAGCAAATCAAATTCTTGAATTATAGTAACATGAAAATGTCTGTCATTGTTCACATAGTAGTACAAATGTCTCTCAAAATCTAGGAAATAAAGGGGTTGAATAGGTGAGGTCATTTCTGAAAGTGTATGTTTTATGCTTTTAAAATATATAAGAAATTAAATGCATAATTAGCATTGGTTCTCATGGGGTTTTATGGTCCATTACAAATACTCTGTATGCACAGATGTTCTTCCTAAATTTAGCCTACAAATTCAGGCACCTAAATAAGGAACTTAAGTCAGGTTTCCTTAGTAGTTCATGGAGGAAGCAGCATCTCTGAAAAGCAATTCAGATTTTGGATGGAGTGAGTCATTTGCTAGAGATGCCTGTTACTCTCAATTAACTATAAAGGGAATTTTTGGCATTTTAAAGTGCCTGAGGTTAAGGAAGAAAATGGTTCTGCACCACAGTGCAAGCATTCATGGTAAACATACCAGCAGTACTCTGCTGCCATGAGCTGGGTTGTGCTCACCACTAGGCTGTGTTTCTGTAAATGAAAGTGTGGTCTGACAAAGAAATATTTTTATCCTTAATGGTTTTGTAGCAAAAAAGTTACACTTACTTTGCACATCAAGTATTTTCGTAAGTTTTTTCCTGTAGCTTCAAATATTCCTTGTAAACTAAAAATAATTCTTATTCCCTTATCACAAGTTTGTCTCAACTTTGCCATAGTTTCTTAGGCCAGTGAAATTCTTGGAAACAGCCCAGTGTCTTAGGTCTTTTGGTACATATCAGTAGTCCCTAATTTTGCTATTCATAACTCCACATTTAAAACAAATGTCCTAAATTGTTAGCTGATATTCCCTGGAGCACAGGAGAAATTATAATCTGGTATAAAATTTATAATGTTGATCCTTTGCTTCCCTGTAAATGTGAGGAAGGTTAGAGGAAGGGATTTCTAACCACTCCAGTCATCTTTTGACATTAGGATAGCCTTTTGGAATTTCCTGATGACACTTTTTAATTAAAGTTTCCTTTAGGTGATTTCAGATTACCTTGCAGACCAGTCTAGCTCCCAACTATTCCAGAACTGAATAGAATGAGATTTAAGAAAATCAATGATCATTCCTACCAAATATATGCCAAGTGAAGCTCTGCTGGATCAAAAGATTTACACTGCTATTAAACAGCATTTTGCTGGTTTGTGTGTGGAATATTTTTGAGAGGATGAGTTCAGAGAATTAATGCTCCTCAAGGAGGGCTGTAAATTGTGCAAATAATGTTAGTGCTATTAGAAAAGTAATAGTGAAAACATTAACATGGTTTATGAAGCCTAGTTTCTCTGTATCTTAGAGCTAAGGGGAAAAAAAAGTATTTTTAAAGCCTTTTCAAAAGTAAATGGTTGTTTCAACCATTACTTATAATTAATAAATATTGCAGTTCTGCAGCAGCTTCTTTAAGTTAAGGTTTAATTTACGCTATAGTTACACAAAGCAGATTATTATTTAAAAAAAAAATTACATACAATATGTGCATTAGTTTTATTTCTAAAAAGCAATTTCACAAGTACCAGCTAACAAAAATAATGTTCAAATCATTGTTTTCAAACAGACTCTTAAAAATACAATCATTTTTGCAATTTTTTTAAAGTCTTGTATTTGAGTACCATATTGTAGGCAAATTAACATAACTTTGATATGCTTACACCCTGACAATCAAGACTGAATACTTGTTTTAACCTCAGAGCTGCCCTATGCTTGATCATGGTTTTCATTCCTTCCTGGAGGAGTGTTCTTTTGGTGTTGTGTTTTTATCTCACCTGCTCATCAAGAGAGATGGTTCTGCATTATGTAAATTGTAGATTCCCTAAGTAGAGCAGTCACATCTGTGTTTATCAGTGCCAGTGTTCTCTTATCAAGTCTCATGTAACTTGAGTGTGGAGGGATCAGCAAGGACTAATTTGCAAGTGAATTTTTTTTTAGACTCAATCCACAATTTGCTTCTGTGCACAGTGATGATGGCCAATAATCTTTTTAGAACATATTCCTTAGGCTGGGTAGGTTCCAGCAGGTTTCCCAGGATGATGAGTCAGTACTTTCTTGCAACTTTATAAATGTTTTGCAGCAACCTGCAGGGCTTTGTATTCCTTGTCTGTTGAGAAGGCTGTTGGTTGCTACTGGATGTGGTTTTGATTCTGTGATGAAACAGACAGTCTTGATTGAAATCAGCACAAGGCAACTATAAGGAAGGCTATCTATGACAGCAATCTCCTTGTGAATGTTCTTGTGCCAGATTTGTACTGATTTTTCACAGAATGGCCTAAAGTGACTTAAAATGTGGTCCCTTGACAGGCAGTAGATCTGTTCAGGTTTCTGCAGACTGCATCATGCTGTGAAAGCATCATTTCTGACAGCAGTTATTTCCACAAGAGGAGTGGGACAGATTCAGGCAGATCATTTTGATATGAGAAATCCTGCAGACCCATCTACGTTTCCTTTCAATGCGGTCTTCAGAGTTCCCTTTAACCAGAGCATCTTACATGCCTTTATCCTTAAGTGTCATACCTCTAGAGCTAAGGCTGACTTTCAGACCCTCGATATCAAAATGTCCTCCTCACTTGGAAAGACTATTCAAAGAGTGCTCAAGGTTGCTTGTGTCAATAGCTGTCAAACTGAAACACAGAATCACAGAATGGTTTGGGTTGGAAGGGAATTTTAAAGATCATGTAGTTCCAACCACCCTGCCATGAGTAAGGACATCTTCCACTAGATTAGGTTGCTCAAAGCCTTGTTCAGCCTCTCCTTTAAAGGAGAGCAATAGTCAAATAGGTACCAGACTGAATCAAGGCCTTAAAGTAGTATATTCTACCAGAGCTGGAGGTACTTTGTTGAGTTGCTCAGAAGTGTGTCCGTTGTGGACATCTTTCAGACAGCTGTATGGATCTTTAGCTGTATCTTCACTAAAAACTGCAAGAGCTATTGTGGCTGAGGTAAATGCTTAGCTGAGCAGCTGTCATTGCTGTTAACTATTTGCATGAACAATCTGGACACCTATCTCCAGGTTATTACAGATGTGTGACATTACTGCTTAGATTCAAGTGTGAAGGCACAAATGTATTACCACGTGAAGATAAAAGGAGAGGTTGTTTAGGAATAAGAGAAACTGTCAGATGCTGCCCACACATATATTCACTACCACTCTCTTTCTCATCCCCTTAGAATTCTCCCAGGCAGGCCATGGGCTGTGCTGGCACTTGGCCATGGAGAGAACCAAGATGGCCCTGGGAGCAGAGCACTTCATGTGCTTGTGCACTGAGCCATGCAGCTGCAGATACACTTCAGATATAAAACCTCTGGTCTTGAGTGACAGAATCATCTGCAGGGTGAATTTATAGGTCTTCCACATATCTCAAAATACTCTGTTAAGTAACCTCTCATTTGTGTTAGTCCACATAGACTCTTGTTAATAAAAGTAAACAGCAGCGATTAATAAAAGCAGTGGTATACATGAAGATAACTCCTTCCTACTATAAAGAAATCTCTCTAGCATACAGTTCTTAACCAGAAATGAAAACATCACATTTAGCACCCCTTGTGAAAAGAAATAAATGCCTTGTGACTATGTCATGCTGTAGGAAAACAAACCTCAGAATTTCATTCTTATGTGTGTAGTGAAGTAATTGTAGTTTTAGTACATAATTTTCTGCTAAAAACATCTAGGTTTATAAATAACTGGAGACATTAAACAGGACTTTATTCATTAAAAGAGGGTGTTTATTTTGAATGCTGTTACTCAAATTTGTCAGTACCGATGGCTGGTTTTAAAAATGGTTCACTTACCCAAAAACACTCCTCAAAAGCCTGACTGTATGGCAAATCTAGAAGCAGTACAAGGATTTTGCTCACTAAGAAGCTATGTACTGAGATGTTTCTTACCTAAACTTTTTGGGTTCTCTAATGCCATCCAAACATTATAAAGCTCAACATACAGTGTTAGATGAGTTTTTCCCACCACAGAATGGTCAATGAGCTTTTTATGAGAACATTACCGTTATGTGAGATTTGCATCATCTAGTCCGACACTACTGCAGTTTACCTGGGAAATGCTCCAAACAAAATTCGTAGAACAATATTTCTTTTTTTCTAAAAATGAACATTTTCTGACCTGTATTACAACCATTTAAAAGTTGTTTGGGGTTTTTTTCAATTTGAAAAAGTAATTTTTTTCAGTTGGGACACTACACAGGTGAGGTTTTAAGCCATCTGAAGCACTCCAATTAAAATCATTAAGCAATACTCTCCTAAATGCCTTTAAAAACCTGATCTGTGGTTGTTTAGCCTCACAGTGAGAGATCACAAATTTTTCATGTATTGTCTCTCCTAAAGAACATTTATTTGCAGAAGTTTTTATAACTCCCTCTCTTAACTATATGACTAAAAAAGAAAGTTTGACTTAAGCTTTAAAAATTAACCGTCTGCTTGAGGTTTTCATCTGTAATTTGCAGAGAAGGGATAGCTGCACTATACGCCTATATTATGCATTCAGTTTTATGTAAAAAACTTTCACATGTGCTATTTCCATTTTCTTACAGTAATATATGTGTGTGAACATAAAATGCAAAAAAATAACTCAAGATTTTACTTCAGTTTTCAACTTAATCACACAAATAAGAAATTAACAGAAAGGCACAATCCTTATTTCTTACAGCATTTGGGGTACACAGTTCACTGAAGAAGAAACTTACTTTTTTTCAAATGGAATAGAAGTAGTAATAAAAACCAGTAATATATAAAACCATGTTTATCTAGTGTGTTGAGCGTAAGCATATTATGCAGACCATCTAATAACAGAAGCTTCTCAACAGGTTAGTAGCTAGTATATTTAGACCAGAGATTTAAAAGGTGGCTTAATTGCCAAGATTCAAAAGGCTTTAAAAGTCAGACTGTGAAATGTTAATCTCCATTCTGCAGAACAATCAAGTCACCTAAAAATGTCTTGCTTACAATATCCAAACTACCTTGGCTTTAGATCCTGAGTAAAGTGAAATGAAACAAGCCAGTGGTTGCTATGAGCAATGTGTATGTATATGACAAACATATTCCATGGTACGTCCTGGATTCATACCTGGTTAGGTTTTGAAAGCATGATGGAATTAAGCAGAATCTCCTCTCAGACATTTGGGTTTCTTCTGGAAACCCAGGCACACAGAAAAAGCAGGAGCTGCATTGCTTTTCAGTGAATTCTCCAACCCAGACTTCTGGGGCTATTGAATACATGATGTATCTCAAAGGGGACCTTCTCCACACTCAAGATGGAGCAGTCAGTGACCAGGAGTATGGAGCACAGCATGGTCTACACTTTTGTTTACACAACAGTGAAAACAGTCATTTATGCAGTTAAATAACTCCAGGGATATTAGATCATTTTGACGCAATCCATTTCTCTCAAGTGTTCACATGTTTTCACCCCAGAGCAAGTCATTGGAAGATTTCTTTTCATGTTTAGTGCTTTAGTACTTTAATACCTATCTGTATCATGAAAACTTAAAAGTATGGTTAATTAGAGATGGTCAAGAAGATCCTGTCTCTTCGGAGGAAAGTTACAACCCTTGAGCTCAGGTATGAGAAGCTGGCTTGTCTAGACTCATAGATTGTGGTTTCAGAACCATAGTAAGACAGTTAAATCACTCTGTCACCAAATGGAGCAGTCTCATCCTTACTTCAGCTGTGGGTTTCCACTGTACATGGTAAATCAAGTTGCTTTGGTGATCCACGTGAAAAATAACCTTTAAAAAGACTCTATAGCTTCTATACAGATCAGTGAAGTGTCCTATTTCTGTGGTCACAAATTTTCGAGTACCAACATAAATAGCAGGTTACCCATATGTGGTTAGGGAAGGATGATCTTTCAGCAACAGTTTTCACTTAGGTCAGCTGAAACAAAGTGTAAAGCTACACTGCCAGTTAAAACTGGATTAGGTTAAACTACTATTTGATGGAAGTGTAGGGTAGTTTAAAGCTAGAACCTCCTGACTGTTGTATCCAAGGTGCTTGTTCAGAACACTTTCATAACAGGAACTGAAATGGTCAGCCTTCTTCCCAAAATTGAACTTTTGAAGGTATTTCTGCTTTACTTGGTCATTAGGTATGAGTTTATTATTGTTGTGCCTGGTAACTGTGTTCTTGCTCTGTTACATATATGTATGTATGTCTCTTCTGCAGTATTCTTTCAAAGTATATGAATTATTTCCTTCTATCTGCAATGGTGAAAAAGCATAGTTATTGCAAATCTAATAAATCTGAAGTCTGCACATGCTTTGATAGTTCTATAGTCATATGATGACAGAAAACACATCAAGTTCTACTGAATGACGTAGCAATCTAATTCCTGTATTTGACCATAAACAAAGAAAATTTCAACTGCTCCACATAGATCAGTCGTGTCACATTGTTTCAGAAGGTATACCTAGAATAGGTTCTGTTCTGTAGATGAAATTGAACCTTGAGCGTGAATTTCTGGTTTAGTCATGAACACTGATGTTTATGCTTATCCATCACACTCTTTAAGGCATAAAGGAACTTTTATTATTGCTTCTCTAATAAGTTTGTGAGTCACTCTCTAAAACGATTGGTTTATGCTGTTAGGAAGTCCAGTAATCCAAGAAAAACTGACATATCAGTAAGTTGCAACACAGGAACCCAGGAAAAAAATAGTACAGCAATTGCATCATGAATAAAAATGTCACAGAAAATAAAACTCTTGAAAATTTTAAAATATCCTTGTAGTTTTTCATAAATGTTACTACTTTCCTTTTAAATAACTCTGACAACTAAGCAATTTGGCCAAAGCGTACATTTTTTTTCTTAGAATTAATGAATGCCTAAAGGAACTGACAGTCATAATTTACAGTACAGAGCTTGCAAGGAACTTCCAGAAAATCTCTGGGGCAAAGGATGATGTTGCTTATTTGAAACAAGTGGATGATATGCAGCCAATTAAAGAAAAGGCTGATTTATTTTGTTGATCATTTCTGGATTAAATACTGGGAATGTTAAATAATTTGTGTTTGTGACACATGTAATTGCTCCATTCCATTTATAAAGTTTTAATACATTTGCTTTTGAACTCCTGACCTGTATTCAGTATTACATTTTTGCAGTCCATATGCAGAATTGCATTTTTCATAGTTGTTGATTTATGTGATAGTTTATATTGTACAAACTATTTAGTTAAGTCATGATAATGGCTTGTATAACATTGGTCTTCCAAGAAAATCTCTGTGGCTGTTTTAACAAACTAGATTATATACTGGTATTATATATGCATTAGTCTGAAATTTATTGTTGGAAACTGATGTTGGGGCTAAATATGAAAATACATTTAATTATATTAGAATTGCTGCTTGGAATCAGAATGTGTATGCTAAACATTTCAAATGCTCATATTCTGTAACTAAGAAAACAAAGAACAATTAAATGATATTGTGCTAGAAAAGCATGTCTTCATGATAAAACAATTTTCATACCTGGTTCACAAAATAAACTTGATCCCATGCGTTATCCTGGAATATAAAAAAAAAAATGGCAAAAACACATTTACAATTTCTTCAGAAATTACATAGCTAAAAGGGAGAGGTGGTTCTTCCTTGTATTTGTTATTTTCAAAATTCTAAGTACAGTAGTATAAGAAGAGGTCATACAGAGTGAAGAGCATGTGCTGCTACTAGTGATGCGTACAACAAAGAAAGCCATGTTTTGATATACTAGGAGATATAAGGAACCGTACTTTGCTTATGAAATGAGCTCATTTTGCCTAGAAGAAACTGAGAGATAATAGTTAGAGGATTCTGATAACTTAAATTGTCCTTCAGAATAAAAAAAAACCCAACATATTTTATGAAGATTTTGAATAGTACTTCTGTTTGTCTACAATAAGATTTTGCATGCATCAGTTCATTCAGGCCCATTTATAAAAACCCCAATTCTTGAACATAATGAATGATCATTTGATAAAATTACTCAAGCAGATTTTCATTGCCAGTATTTAGCTTTATAAAATGCATGTTTCGGCCAACATACAAGATTAAAAGAGATTATCTGTTGCTATTACTGCATTTCCTATCCTCTTTCTGCCAGTCTTTTAAATAAAGAAAAGACAACTTTGCTGCGTGTCAAGAATCAAATGGCAGTGGATTTGGAGAGACTTCTAAATCACCGTGAGGTAATCTTCCCATTTTAGCATTACTGCCATAAGTGTGTTTTTTCTCTCCTCAGCCTTAAACCATGGGGGGAAAAAAATGGTTTACTTTGGTTTGATTTGTTGGGGTTTTTTTTTTTGGTCTGTGTCATTTTCAGAAACACAGGTGATCATATCAGGCACTGGGGAGGCTCTCAGTTGTACTTTCAGTTGCTAAATTCTCTCAGATGACTTGGTCTCACTGTTCTTTCTTTTCTTATGCATACAACAGACATGCCTTGCAAGTGTTTAGTCTTTGCCAGGCATTTAGCAAGTATTTAGATAAATGTGATCAGATTGATACATGCATAATCTGAAAGGCCTGCATGTGCCACAGTATGCCCCGGTATCTCTCCCTGCTTTTCCCAGTCATTGAGACCAAAAGCCTGAACAAAGCATTGCACAATTCATTTCCTGTACACACATCTGAGTTTCTTTTCAACTCCAAAACAGGATTTGGGGAGAGGAAACGAGGTAGTCACACAGGTTTCATCCAGACAAGAGTCAGGGTACTTCTTTATCTACTTATCTGGGTTTCATTCAAGCAAGGAGTTACAGTGTTACTGAAATACACTCTCAGATCTAAAAGCATGCAAAATCTTGCCATTTAGACATAAATGCTTTATATAAGGATTCCTAAAAGGCTTTTGTCAAGATTTCTCTAAACAATTTTAAGAGATTAACAAGTCAAGGAGTATGAGAGAAAAATCTTTCTGCAGATTAGATGTCTGAAACAAAAGATAGGAATAAACACAGTTTACTGAAGGAGTCCCATACACAAATGATCTGAAAAAGAGTGAATAGTAATATGGGAAGTTTTCTGAGGCTACAGAATACTGAAGATATAAAACCAAAAGCTAACCATGAGCAGCTGTTTAAATGATCTCCCAGAGCTGCTAAATGATTTTCAAGGATTTGCAGAGAAAATACAACATTAGTGAACAAAAATTATGCATATGAGGAAAAACAGCACAAGTTATATATATGCAGTAATGGGACCTAAATTCCCAGTTACCTGTGAAGAAAGATCATCACAGAGTCATTATATCAATACTTCTCTGAAAAATTCCTTTCAATTCTCCAGCTGGAAAGAGAGAAGATGGGGAGATTACTTTCAAGGAATCTACCACTGTCCTAAATTATCTTGTCTGAGATTGCATTATCACTCATTCTGATACCATTATTTCCATAGAAAACTGACTCTCCATGCACTTCTTGAAGTCCTCTCACTCCACCTCCAAAATTCTTCCCTTCCATCTCCTTTCCTTGCTGTTCTCCCAGATTCCCTTCTTAGATCAGTAAACCAAAATCCATGTCATGAATTTGTCCAAACCAGTTTCTCTCCGCTGACCAGTTACAAAACCGTTTTTTGTTGAATGAAACCAAAACAATTTCACTGACAGCTTAATCTACGTGAGCGTCAACTTCAGTGAAAACTTACTAATTCTGTTCCCTGAGTGCAGATCTCAAATGTGAAATTATCACCTTAAAAGTAAAAAGAAAACAAGTGTTTAACTTGTTTAGTTTCTGCGCTGAATCACACTGCGTATTTGTCTGATGCAGTTTCCTCCTAGAATAGTTTTTGCATTTAGCTCTCTGAGTTGATTGTAGTGGTTATGAAGTTCCCTGCATAGAGATTAAAATAACCTAATTACAGAAGAGAGTAATTGAACATACTTCCCAAAACTGCAGGTGTCGTTGACCCGGCAGGAGCATCTGTAGGTACATCAGAAGTAATCATTTGATAGCTCTTATTTCTGATGTCTGTATCCACATCATATATTTAAATTCCAAATTCAAGGCTGAGACAAAGACGTATGTTCTGTTTGGATTATATTTGGGTTTGCTTTTTTCTTTTGGTTTTTGGTCATTTTTTTTGTTCATATGAAACCCACTGGTCTCCTATTAATTTAACATAAAATATTTAAAGTATTTCTAGATAATTTATAAGCCTTATCATTATATTAATGCATTATCATATCATTATATTAATTATATGAAAAATACTCTGAGGAAACATGACTTAATTGTATAAGTATATAGTGAATTTTCTGAATTTCCAATATGATAGGCCCTTGGCAGGCTAATTTCAAATTAATTTCTTTCAAAATTTCCTGTTCCTATTTCTTCTCTCCCAAGTAGTGCTGCTGCCAAATAGTTCTGCTCTCAAAGTAGTTACGCTTTGGGTGCCTAGTTTTAGTAGTGTCATATCAACCAGCATGCATTGCAGCTGATTAAAACCAGTAGAAAGTGATAAAGGTAAAATTTAACAATGTTTTATAAGAAAACTGTAAAATTTTCTGCTTCAAAGCAATGCGACGTTGTTTACATCCAAACAAGGTTAGCCCCTATGAGTACTCTCATGAACTCTTCCTGATGTGCAGCAGTTTGCTTCTTTGTGTCATTTCACCACTTAACATTTTCAAACTGTGGCAAAGGGTGCAAGCAAGGCTGAGTGAGGCAGGCTTTGTAAAAAAGAAAGCAAATACTTGAGTCTAAAAGAGACTTCATCTTGAATGTTCCTCTGGATGTTAAAAAATTGATCAAAAATTTCCAAAATTATTACCGTTTTGTCAAATTTCTTATTATATGTTAAAACTAGGCCGTATTAGTCACATTGTTTTACTTAACAGTGGTAACATTTTTTCAAGTCACCTATGCAGAAAAGGCTATAAATACTGAAAAAAAAACCAAAACAAAAAAACCAACCCACATTAGAAGTGGCATGTTTAGGGCAAGAAAATTACAAAATGCCAGTACAATGCACAAAAAAACCCTAAGAAACACAAAAATAAGCTGAAGTTGTTTTAGAAAATGTGTGAAAATAACAAGAAGCGTTTGGGGGGGGGGGGGCTATGTATGTATATGTTAAACTTCTGTCATTTCTGTTTATTCTTAATGTAGCCTTTTATTTTTTACTTTTAATGCAGTCTTCTTTCAATAGTTTTACAGTTTATGAATTTCTCTAAAAGGCAATTATCTCTTGTATTGAAGTCTTTGTATAGGATAGGACAATTTAGTTTGAGTTAGTCTTCAGTTACATTTTTTTGCTGTCTTAATAAAAAGGGGAAATATGCAGTAACATCACAGTTTCACAGTAACTATCCCTGCTAATAGAAAAAAACAATCCAAATTTTCTAATCTTGGGTTAATAAAGACTTAACTTCATTTAGACAAAGTATGTATTTTTAAATAAAGGTAACATGCTATCTGTAAACATAGATCTATGCAATTTGAAAAAATATGAATTATGGGATTATGTGTTCTGTACGTGCTATCCTGTAATATGATTACTATCAGTCTTGTTTAGTCATTGCACATACTAAACTGTCATGTCTTGTTAGGAATTACTTTGTTGCGCTCATGTTTGCAAGTAAAAACATTAGAATTCTGGAATAGATAAACCCAAGATATTCATAGTTCACATAAAATGAAGTTGAGGTATGTTCAAAATACAAGCAAAATGCCAAAACATTGTTAAGGCTGTCTTACAGTGACATGTTTCAATAAGTATAAAGTTTTGACTTAAGGTATTCCAGCCTGTGTGGTCTCAGACTGTATTAAATCTTTTTAATGAAATGTTAGAGTTTGAGGGGTTGGGGTTTTTTTTTGTTTTTATCACCTTGTAATATCAGATGGATTCATAATGCTTGCTTTGGAGGTAATTATGGCATTCTATACACTTTTTAAATAAAGAACTTATGCTCAAGCTTAATCTTACGTCCTTTTCACATATCTTAATTTTGGAAGAAAAAAACAATCTTGGAAGAATTTGTATAGGGCTCTTATGTGAGTTCTTTTATTACAGGAAAAAAATGACACTGGATATTCATGTAATAAAATAGTTCATTATTTCAAATTATGTAGACAGCTAATTTGATGATGATTATTTTATTTTGCTGTGGGAAATTAAAGTTAAAATTGGTCGTTTGACTATGCACATTCTTAAAAAGTTAGGTCCACCCATGAAAGAAAAATTGACGCTTTTTTTCCTAGGCTATATTCTTGGCCTAAATTCTTAATTGTTTCTTGGCCTGCTATTTCCTGGGGGTTTTTTTCTGAATTAATTAGTAAATGAATATAGAAAACTTTTTAATCTAGCTTCTCATTTAGATCATTGAGAATCAGCTGATGCAATAATATTTCTTATCTTCTTCATATGGATAAATTGAAACTTCAGTATTTGAGAGGGAATTCAATGGCATTATCGTGAATGATTCATACCCAGGATCATGCTAAGATTATATTCTTAGAGGTTCGTAATAAAGCTTTCACAGTGCTGCTGCCCACTTTGGTGTGTCAGAAGGAACTGGGGTACGCAATACTGTGATGCCGTTTGTAAACCCCTCAATGCACGATAGCGAGTACAGTTAGTACAGCCAAATTTTTGAGCTGATTTCAGACTGAGAAATTTTATATGTTTTGTCAAGATAAGCAATGGGATTTTTAATTGTTTTCCCAGATCCATCAGAAGAGTCATAAAACATTGTTTGGAGGAACAATGGAGTCTCCCATTAATAACTTTCTAGTAAACAGTGTTTGGTTTTTTTTAAAAAATCCAGATTTCAAATCCAGATTTTTTTTGCATTATTATTTGTAGTCTATGTTCTCTTTTTAATCTGAACTTTACACTTTTGACCTTCTGTCTTTTACTGTGGATAACTGAACCACACACAAAAAAAGACGACTTGTGATCTTGATTCTTCCCACTCTTAACTTCAGCACTTACCCCCAGATTTGGACCCTTGTTGCCCTAATGTCTTGGTATAGTCAGGGGCGCATGTTAGAAGGATGTTTCTTCAAAGCAAAAATCAAGATGAAATTACCCATTATGCCCAAGTTGAGGCAGTAGCTATAACCTCTTTGCTTCTGATTCTTCTCTCTCCTCTTGCACCAGCTCTGGCACATTTCTAATACTGCACAGGGACCATACAGATCACTAAACAGAAGCATAACCTGACCAAAAAAAGAATACCACAAAAGTGAATTGCTCTCTGTTAGGTTAGCAATTTGAATTGCTTTTGGAAAGGGTCCAGCAAGGAAAAGAGCAAGTAAAAATATTTATATGTCAGTATTACTTACCTATGAAAAAGAGGGCATTTTGTGTCCAAAACTGTGGAGTAGAGCACACCGAGCTTCTGTGGCATCCTTTATCTGCATCCAAACTTTATCCTTTCGTGCATGTAATGGGCATCTATAACTTAAAGGCACCAAAGTGCAGTTTGCTGTTAAGTGCTAAAGTTAAGTGGGATGAATCCACTAAATCTTTTTAGCTGAAGCTCTTGAACCATGATTCCTTTTATCTGGGATTTTTTTTTTCCCTTCTCTTCCAACAGTCAGCCTTTGACTAAAAGAAATATTTACCGTGAGCTCTGTGATCTTGGCACTTCCATTGCCTTTCATGCTTGATGCAGTTGTTAGTATTTTGGAACATCAGAAGTGCAGTTTTAGACTTTATCCATTGGCTTGCAAGCTTCAGATGAAAACTTGGAAGGGCAGTCTGTCAGCACTCAGATGTTTGGCAAGAAGTTTTAGTAATCATTTTCTGAGGTTACATTTAAGAGGTTATAAATTTGCTATGCTTTGATGTATGACATTGTACTATCTCTTCAGATATTTAAGATGCAGACATATTATAGTAAAGAAACCAAATAATGCACACAAATAAATCAATTTATTTTAGTTTTTCCAATTCAAAGTACAGAATGTAGAAACAGATTTCTGAAATCTTGAAAATTAACAACCTGTTGTTTAGATTTTTGATGTGGAGTTCATAAGCCGTTATGGGGGGGGGGGGGGGGGGGGGGGGGGCGGGGGGAGCAGAACAGAGCCAGTATAACAAATGGAGGCATTCTTTTCATGTTTTAAATAGAAATATTCTAGGAGACGTGAGAAGAAACAGAAATGAGACAGTGGTGTAAGAAACACCAATAGAAGGCTTTAAATGGTACTCCTCTAAGTGCTAAGATCAGTTTCAGTTTATATGAATATAAGGGAGTCAATTTGCACTACTGTTTTTTAAAAAACTGCTTGTAATCACCTGTGTGCAGTGTAGTCTGGCAATACAGTAATTTTTAATCTATAAAAGTACAACAAATATTGTGAAACTATTTTAGTGAGAAATAAAAGGGTAAAATTTATGGCATAAACACTGCAAATGAAGGCTGTTTATAATACTCATTATTTTCTTATAATGCAATTGTTTATGCAGACATGATCACTTATCAGCACATAAATATTGTATACTGGTTAAAATTATATGAAAACCTGCTGATATTTTACCTCCTTCACACATCTGTGCACTTGTGGTACATTAGCAGCTGTGCATACAAGTGATAGAATGTAAACTTGCTGAACTAGTCACCTGCCTTATTGGCACATTCATGTGTTACTGTGCCAAAGCTCTTCATGTGAAGTTAGTAACCAGAAACCAGGCTCTGGCTATCTGCTATGGGACAAAGTAGAAAACGTGTAGTAGTAGTTTAAATAAACCTATTTTATATCAATTAGTTAAATGGATGTAGACACATGGGATTTAATTGCTATTTGATTACTTAAATCTGGTTATCTTATGTCAGTAAATTGTTGTGTCGCTTGAATTGAGTGGTAAATCTTTCTAAATATGTGTACCTGAGTTGGTATGAATCTTCAACTACAACAGATTAAAATTTATTTCTGTTATCCATTGCAAGCTCCTATTATTTTAAAAACATATTAAAGTTTAAAAAACTCTTATTGAGTGATTCTTGCTGAGAATAGTCTACCAGGTTAATATTAAAATGCTAATTGCCTATGTGACTGTTATGTTGAATTTATTTTCCAATTGGCAGGTCAGAAGCTTTCCAAATCCGATGTGTAACTCCCCATTTATGAGTAAACCTGATGTTTATCTTTTCCCCCTTTCCAGGTTTTCGCAGTTTCTTAACAATATGTCAAAATAATCCCATTTAATAATTAAGTATTTCTCTGCCTTTCACCACATTTGTGAACACCTCACAAATATTATTCTCAGAATTTAAAGCAGCAAAGTATCACTACCCATTTTGCAGAAGCAACAACCGCAATGAAAGAAATGGTGTTTTATCCAAAACTCCCCAGAGTTTGTGGTAGAGGTTAAGAGTTCACGTGTCCTAATGCAATACCTTAATCACAACCATTCTTCCCTTATGTGTTTCAGTTCAAAAACCTGAAAAGAAAATCTCCTTAGTGTTTTTCCTAACTAGACAAAAATTAATTCTTTTCTCCAAGTCATCTTCTTATATATAAACTGATTTAAATTTGAAAGTAGTATCAGAAGCAAATCATGTTTTCACTTTGTATTGTTCTCAGAATTTAAATTTACATTCATTTTTTTTAATCCACATCTCCTGAAAAAAGGTCACTTTTCAAAGTCCTGTGAGTCTCTTAAAAATGAAATCTAATTATTTTTTTTTTAATTTGAACTGTAGAATGGATATTATTTATATTTTATATTATGTTTTCTGGAAAGAAAAGAGGGAAAAAAATCACAGCAGGCTGGAGTGCTTATGTGAATGAGATTAAAAATGTAGCTTATTTTGTCCAAGCAAACAGAGGATCTGATGGGGTGCAAGAAAAGGAGAGAAACATAAGGCAGCATTGTGAAGGTAATAAGTAAGGACAGAGAAAAAGAGAACAAGTGAGAGAGAGAAAGGTGAAGTTAAGAACAGAAAATAGTTACTTCATTATCTTTAAAATGTAGAAAACCTGACTTTTGTTTTTTAATAAGTGGTTGCCAAATGCATTTTCCACGTGTGTGTAAGACTGGAGAGAGCCCACGTGATCAAGCAGGTAGAACAGTTACTAATTAGTCCTATTAGGATATGCATAGTTTGTTAATCGCTCTAAGAGTTTTCCAAGAGCTTCTACAAATCAGGCTAAGGTTCCTGAGGATTTATATAAATCTTGATGAATGTTAGACTTTAAACATGGCCACATGAATTATCAGAAGCATTTGCAATTCCATGACATTGTTCCAAAATTTTCTTTCCAGTGTTTGAGAATCTAGTAGTGTCTGTGCTTGCACATACTCATCTAATGTCATGTCCTGCACAAAACCTTATTAATTCTCAATAATTATCCCATTACCTGGCCCACAAAAATGAAAGAAAAGACAGGTGTTTTTATTCTTCTTTTCCTCTGTTGAGGCCAAGCAAGGTCTCCTGAAGTATCTGTGCTTTACCTTACTTTGACCGGTTACTCCTATATTCTCATGTTTATCTTTCTTCCTTTTGTATTACCCTTGGGGAATGCCCCTCACTGCTAAATTCTCTACACCCACAGTTTCATTCTCTCTCAGCCATGACCTTGAGGTTTCCAGATGAGTCTTCAGCATGTCATTATTACTCATACTTTTAAGTATGGCTAATAGTATCCTTAACTGTAATTAAGTCATGCTGAAGATTGACTAGAAGCAACCTAGGAATGAAAGCCAATGTGTTGGATATAGGAACCTGGAGAGCAGCAACAGCTGCCATCTGCAAAAAAACAGAGGTAGAGAGAAGTTCAGAGGCTCATAAAAAGCTTTGGAGTCATCAGAGGGAGGGCAGTACGTGTTTAATCAGGGGTGGAAGCTTAGTGGATAAAAGAAGAAAACTGCTTTGTTGGGGGAGAGGGGAAGGAAGGGGTATCTGCAGGGGTTGGGAAGACATGACTGAGAAGAAGTGATTGGTAACAGGTGCCTTCAAACAGTCTCTAGCTCTGCCTCTTTCCCCTCTTTTCTGTGTAAAAGATTGTACATGATAACGTCAAAATTATTTGTGTTTCTAAAGTGAATGACTTCCTGCTCATCTATGTGCTGCAACTTGTTTTATATAAAAAAAATGCTGATGTACAATGCTTAGCTCTCTTTTTAAATGTTAAGCCACAGAGTAATTATCATTTTTCTTATGCTACGTTTATGTTCCAAGATTCTAGTTTCTATTAATGTTCTGCATGTTTTCTAAGTAGATTACAGGGACATTTCTGCATCACAAGTAAGCCCTGGAGCTATTCTCAGCTTAAAGCTTGGAGAAACAAAGTGACATTTACATTGCTAAATGAGTGTTGAGAAGTTTCTGGCTCTTTTTTTACAAGGAAAAATGTGCTTCTAAGCAGTATTTCTCATTTTTGTTACTTGTTTTGTTGCTGTCAAGCTTTAATAAAACTTGAATTCCAAATAGTACTGAATGTAGGAAGAGGGGGGACTTTACAGCTGAGTGCGTTGATTCTTTTCTTGGAGCTGTATTATTCAGAATGTCTTACTAGTTTTCACATATATTCTTTAAAGAATTATCCTTCTATTCACAGTGGTATAACTAAACAATTGCATATGAAATGGTGATTTCTACTGAGCAATTTATTTTTTTGTAGAATCTTAGAAATGTTATGCTAACAGGGTTTAGTAATGTCAGTTAATATAAGTCAAATCTAAATACATTTTTTGCTCTTAAGAAATAGGAAGTTTCAAAGAAGTTTCATGGGCAAAATGCAACTTACTTATGGATTATGGGATGAAATTGGCATGTGTATTTTAAATTACACGGTTTTTAGAGAGCCAGAATCAGTTAAAGTGATAATCACACAAACAAGAAATTGTTGGCTGTTGAGCAATCTGAAATTGTTCAGATTTTCTGAATATTTAGCCAATGCTCTGTTGTGTTCATTTTTCCTGTATTGGCTATGAATATTTCCATCACATTCTGCTGCTTATCTAGCAGTGTAAAACTTTTAATTCTGTTCAGTTTATGGTAACATTTGAATATTATCAAGTGGAAATTGAATTTAAATACTCTGTAAGAAAAAACAGGGAGAATCAAACTAAAATCTTACCCTCTCAGAAAACATAGGAACTTCTACATAATAATTTATGGGAATAAGGCTGTTTTGACATTTTAGTATTTTTAGCATCTGTCTCCTGTAAGTAGAACTTACTCAAGAAAGCATACTTTTTATTAAACTTGAATTTGAGTAAATTAATGTCACAATGGATCAGATTAAAAAAAATATTTGGGGATATAGTCCTAGTTATAATTGCAAATCATTTCTGATCTTCAATACAAAATGCAAAAAAACTTTCAGAATTTCACATGCAAGTTCAACTCCTAAGAATTACAACTGAAATAGGCAGAGATTCTTATGTATTTAAAAAGACAGTAGCTGTTCATTGCAATGACTGGGCCATTTTATTGTTGCCATAGTTCTAATGCATTCACTTTATAAGACTGGAATTAGTTTGTAGACCGTACAGTCACAGATCTGTCAGCTTATTTTATGTTTTTATGTGCACTGGGATACAGAGAACTCCTGAATTAAGTGTAGTGCAGAGAAGCTATCAACATTCTGCATATGGTCTGGCATCTTTCCACCACCCAGTTATCAGGTTCATTTGTTTGATCAGTACATTTCATACTGTCTTCCAGTTTCCAGCTTTACAGTGTGTATCCGTGTGCCTAAGATGGCCATATGTGCAAAGCTCACACCAGAATTCTTGCTGACTTTTCATATTTCCACTACAGCTGCAATTGAGGATGCAACTCTGTCGAGTACACTCTGTCTTACATGAGGGATTAAACCATGACTTGTGATGTTTTCTCAATTGCATAGGTGGTTGTTAAATTCTTTGAGATCTGTTATGCCTGTAGGTTCTACTCCTGATAGGCACAAGTCGAGAGCTTTCCACTATTGAAGCTGAACTTGCACCATTTGTGCCACTGCATCCTGTCCATCTGCAGGCATTATTAGTGGAATGGACTGACTTACCGTTTGCTTCATTTTGCTGTCTCATCAAAATGGAGCTTCTGTAGTGTCTTTATACGATTTCACGCTATGTCATCATTAATATTAATGTCCAGTTTTGTTAATTCTATGCTAAAAGTGTTGGCCTTTTTTCCACTTTCAGCCAACAAAGGGAGACAAGTAATTCATTCCGGGTTATAGGCTATAGCCCTTCTGCTGTGTGTCTCTAGCTGTTTGGCAGAAATAAATTCCATGAAGAACAGTTCTAAAGTAATTCTTTGTGTGAACAGCCAGTACTTCTAAAGAGCGTTCTAGATACTACTTTTGCTCAAGAGTCTCATTCCTTGGTAATGACACATACATGTCTCCTTTCTCTTAAGTGCACTCCAAAGTTAGAGTACCATACTCAAACTTTTTTCTTCAAAGTGCTGTATGCAAGTCATTGCATATATTGAAAGGTGGACCTAGGTTCGATTTCAGTCCTCTGCTCTGTTGTTTTCCAGAAATATGGCAGAGGCTTGGTGTTCTATGCCAACAATCTGTACAGAAGACTCTGTTTGTTTGCCTCCATTTTAACTGGAGCACTCCAATGATATAAAAGAGTACTGCCAGTGTAAAGATGATCTGAGAAGTCGTTTCTTAAGTCAAGTGACAAAGTAGCAGAGATAGATCTTGCCTAACTTTAAAAATCTGTAGTATAGATGACTACATCTGAAAATTTTCTAGGGATTTGTAGTCAGAAAAGAAAAAAAGGCACTATTGTGGTATTATTTGCCATATCCTCATGTAAAATCAGCAAAATCAATTGTAACCTATGAATTTCTCAACAACAGCTATATAGAGGAATCAGACAAGCTAGTTTGCCTGGGTTTAAACATTATTACTGAAGATATCTAAAGGTCAACATGAGGAAATCCAAACAAGTATCTGATCACATGTTCTTGTTCCAAAGCTGAGCTGCAACCAGAGTTCTCACAGAGATCCCTCTCCATCTTAGTATCAGCTGTTAATGACACAGCTTTAACTTTTTAACACACCTTTACTTTCACAGGAAATCACAGCAGGAATCTAAGAGGAATGCAAATAAGAAAATGCACAGACTTCATAGAAGACGTTATCCTTAGTATTTTCTCTGCCATCACTTTATAAGCCCATCAAGCTTGATCCTACTGAACACCCTGAGACAGACAACTGTGAAAACGGTTCCTCCTAAACCACCCTGCCCTACCGTTTTCCAGATTGAGATCACTTTCTTTCAAGAAGGAGTTACAGCAAGTATAAAATTACCTTTTTTTTTTTTCTCAGAATCCTCCACGAACATTTTTGTATTGAACATGAACTTTTAATTCTTGAGAGACTGAGAAGTCATTTCTGAAATATGTTCTTTACAAAACACTACCAAATGGATATAGCATTCTTAAATGCTACTTTAGGTTTCTCAAATCAGTATTCTTTAACATACCCATAACCTCACTTTCTGAACTCTGCTTTTCCCTGTACTGACTTGTTGTTTGAAGACAATAGCTGTCTAAATGGGAGGATACGTGCATGTGAAGACAGATTACATTGACTTAGCACAAACATGTTTTTCATCCCAGTATGGCTGTCTTCCCTCACTTGCATGTTCTATTCTAGCTATTGTTTTTGTTGTTTTAGAAGTTATTAGAAGTTATTTTAGAAGTTAATATAGCCAGAACAGTCACCAGATTGCTAAACGCAAACCTACTATTTGGCTCCCACATTGAGAAGAGTCCAGTCTCCGGACTCCAGGGGTAATGCACTAAGGCTCTCATGAAGCGTTTTTTTTTCCAGTCCCCTCTGTGCAAGGGGGGCTGAACAGTCAACTGTTCTTGAACATAAAGACAGTAATCTCTCAAGTTTCTCCAGACTGGATACGTATTTTTATTTTGAGTTATAATTTAACCACATGGGGACCATATGGCAGTTAAAGTGAGGAGTACAAGCTTTCCAAAGGAGATCCTGAATATGCATGCTTTACTTTAACAGTACAGAAGATTTGCAGATCGGGGGTGGGGACACACATCTAAAATAATTAACTTAGTGCTTGACTCACAAATTCTGACAGACCTTAAATTTTGATCAGCACCTTTGAGGGAGACAGACCTCTGGTTTTATCCCTCCTTCAGCTGATTTTTCTGGGTTTGTCAGTAAGATTGGTTTTCTTGATTAAAAATCATAGTATTTAGTGCCTTTTCTGTGTTTCCATTCTTTTACTGTGAATTTATGCTGTTTTCTTCTCTGGGAATGCTTGTCAGTCATCAGAATTCAGTGGTGCTGCCAGAACCTGATATATTTTCTAGGACAGCAATTTCTTGTTTAGTTTCCACGGTACAAGTTCTCTGCTTCAAAATGGAGTTCTAATACAAGGTGAAGATTGCAATAATAAATTCTGTATGTAAAGCTAGAAGTAGAGTACTATTTATCATGGTAAAGGCACAGTTAACTGTATGTGCTATTGTTAGGGTCACTTTTGCTTTAGAGGGTATTTATCTGAGTGCATTAGCTTTACTGCATGAGGAAGGAGCCAAATGGATCTGACATCCATTGGCTGCTTCTGTGATGATTTTAGTGATATCAAAAAACATTAAATTTACCACCAGAATGACTTATCTTAAGGCCAGAAAGGTAAATGTCTCTTCCTACTGAGTATTTCCAACTGTTCAGTTAGATCTATGTAAAGTTTCTTTTCACGATCACTGTATGGAGATTATTTGAAGGTACAAGACATCCCTGCCATAAGAACATAAGAATTGACATTGATGTAATTGATTCCTGTAAGCCAGTTGCTTTTTCTTGAGACTGTTATTTTGCATCTCCTTCCAGAGCATGATATATAAATATACATATCATTTTAACTGCTTATAAAAATTTACATATTTATTATAATTGTACACATATATAATGTTAAGTGCCTTTGCAAGCTTTCAAGCGCACAGAGATGATTCTTTCTTGCTTTGATTATAGTTAGATGACCGAGACAGTAAGAAGAAAAATCTTTATACTTCTTGACAATCCACTGAAAAGAAATGGAATTACTATCTTGATAAATATCTGTTCTGCTTAATGTGGGAATTTTTTTTATATACTTCAGTTATTTACTTGATAAAACAGCATTCCTTTTTATGCCTCAATCCTTTTCCGTATCAGGCAAATATTTTTCATTTTGTTTTGATTAAGTAAGTTATGATTTTGTTATAATATTTATTATTATACTGATTTTCAATTTTTTTAGTACTGAATTAGGAAAATATGATGCTTTTCTGGTGCATGTATGTTGAACATGTATCAAGGACAACAAAACCAATGTTAACAGCGATCCTTTTATAGCATCTCTAACTCAAAATACATTTATATTTTATATCGGGCATGCTTTATTTTTGCATTTGCTCATCTCTATCTTCTAGTTGCATTGCTAGTTGAAGGAATCAAATTTTACCCTTCATATTCCCAAACTGATCATCAGTCTCCATTTTTCTAGATACTATTTCAGTTATCCATAATAAACAGTTTAAAACAATTTTAATTAAAACCTAACTTATTTTTACTTGCTTCAAGATCAAACATTGTCATAAGAATCTCAGATTCTTCTGAAATATGAGTAATATGAGCAGATAGCATCCAACTATTTTGCCTTTTTTACTTTACCTTTTAAAAATGGTTGACACTTCTTTGATTTGGTTCTTTTAACACTGCTTTAAAGCCTGACGATTTTAATATGATACACAGTTTTTGCAGACTGTAGGAGTTCCACAACAGCAGCATTTATAGCATTCAGCCTAATAAATTAACAAGGTAGAATTAGGGAAAAATCCCCAAACATCAAACATTTTAATTAATGAACATATAGCAGCCTTTCAGTACTTGAAGGGGGCTGATAAGAAAGATGGGGACAGACTTTTTAGTAGCGATAGGATAAGGGGTAATCGTTTTAAACTGAAAGAGAGCAGATTTACATTAGATGTTAGGAAGAAATTCTTCACTGTGAGGGTGGTGAAGTGCTGGCAAAGGTTGCCCAGGGAAGCTGTGGATGCCCCATCCCTGGCAGTGCTCAAGGCCAGGCTGGATGGGGCTTTGAACAACCTGGTCTGGTGGAAGGTGTCCCTGCCTGTGGCAGGGGGGCTGAAACTAGGTGATCTTTAAGGTCCCTTCCAACCCCAACCATTCTATGATCTATCAAAAAGATTGGTGCCTATCCTTTGTACCTAAGCACAAAATTGCTTTTGCTATTGTTATCTAAGGTTGTTGGACACCACAGTACCAAAAATAAATGGAAATAATCAAGTAAGTTTTTCTGATGCTATTTGGAATGCAGTACGTTTTACCTTACCTCACCTCCTGCTACATTGCTCCCATTGTTCCCCATCAAATACTGTGTAAGCAGGGCATGGGTGCTTGTGTTGTCAAAGTTTGGGACAGTGATGAGACCAAAGCTGTAAAAGCAAGCACAAAGAGGAGCTGGGTGAATCCACTCAGGGGTGTTAGTACTCATAGTCATCCCAAGAAGGATTGCTGTCTGGCTTTCCAAAGCCAAAGCCCTCAGACCTGGAAGCCTCAACAATGACACAGCTTGCATAGCATGGCTGCTTGTACATCCAGGAGCGAATGTGACAAGGACCAAATAATTCCACAGATAAACTGGGAAATACAGAGCTTTAGCAATGCTGCTTCTACAGTACACTGAGTAACTGAAGTGAATACTATAAATAAACAATTTGCACATCTCTGCTGGACAAAGGACTTATGGACTTGACACAGTAGAAACATATAAAAATTTTAACGACCCACTTCTCTTCACATCTTCCTTTACTTAGCTTGTCCTGAAACTAACGTGTACTTCTACACAAAAGATTCTTCCCATCTGTTTTGAACCATATACCTACTTTCCCCTTTTTTCTCAAGGTCCTTTTTACACTGGGAAAAGTTCACATTTCTGCTAAGCACGATGTCCAGAGCTGCTTTTTCCTTGCTACTTTCTGGACCAGCTGGGCTGAATCATGGTAGTATGCTAACAGTAGCAGGTAGTACTAATGATTCTATATTTAGAACTTAAAAGTGAAGCTGAGAATTAAGATTGTGTTCAGGCGCAGGGAAGTCTAAAGAGATGGGTAAAATATTGCTGCTCAAGACAGAACTTTATTTCAAGTACTTCCTTTTCTGGAAACAGCAAATCTCTTGCAAATGTGTTGGGCCAGTTTTTGTTTCTTGTTTAGCAGTAAACATACCGATGATGCTATTGGATTCAGTGTTTTCTGTGCTATTTTGCCAAGTTTGTTACGGCCTTTCTCACTAAATGTGGAAACATTTTAGAACAAATATTAAGGCAACTTTAGCTAAATTTTCATTATAAACTTGGCTGTGATGCCAAATAACTTATTCATTGTGGGCTAATTTGTCATCCCCACTCCCTGTCATTCCTTTCCATAGCTTCACATCAGAGAATTCTCCTGTCACAGGGGAAGCTCATGTGAGAGCTGACTCTGCAGCCTTTTAGCCTTTTCCAAGTCTGAAAACAGACAAGGCTGTCAAGTACAGGACAGATTCTGTGAAGTAGAGAAGACCTTAGACTGCCGGGTAGATCTTAAGACAAGAGAATATGACCCTAAGCATACAGGTTTCAAGTCTTGTTTTTGAAATAAATCTGTGTGACATTTTTGGGTTCTGCCTTGTTCAAATGTGCAACTATTTGGTCCACAGAATAAAGCAGTTTGAGTATAGGAACAGCACTTGCTAATGTCAAAACATTGTTTATGTACAATTTAATCTCCTGTGATGGTGTATTTATTTGCTGTATACTTGGTTGAGTTATTTTCATCAAGAAATTCTGTGTATGTGTTGCTTTGGCAACATCTTTGCAGAGTTTACAACTTTGAAATACATGTTGGCATCAACTGTGCAGTCCTTTTAAACAGCTGCTCTGCAGTCATGCTGTTTCAACATGCCACCACACATGGCTGAATTATGCAAATAGTTAATATTAAATGACTGAGATACAAGAACAGTTTGTGCACTCAATAAGCTGGTCTGTGGAGTGTAACATCCATTCATATAACTGAGTTAGTGTGGGACAATTTAAAGGCAACAATACAATTCTTTTGACTTTATCTTGTATTAAAGGCAGCAGGGGACAGAGAAGGTATATGGCAGGAGTGTTTGAAAAGTCTGAGGGGTTTTTTTAACCCGTTACTAATAGTGCAATGAAAATGGCATGTGCATCAATGTAATTTTCTGGCAAGTATTAAGAAATAGGTAAGATATAACAAATGTTTGTCATTCAGCTATAAATATGACTTACCCTGTTCTGGTTGAGAGATAAGAGAGAATGTTAAGTATATAGAATGTTAATATGTTAACAGTATTGCTTATTGAAGACAACAGCTTTTATAAAGAGCAAGCAAACAAAACCATTAGTAGTTTAAAAAATGTAAAATTGTCTTAAAATTTACTTTGAAAGGCTTTGCTACTAACCTTGCTGTTCTAGTTCTGCAATAATGAAAGCTCTAAATAATAACAGTACAATAAATAATAAAACAAATAATTCTTTAAATTCTGTAACTTATTTTATAGTAATTACACCTATTAGATGTGGAAGGGGGAGAACGTTAGGCTGTGGGTGATGCAAGATGACAAAAGATGTCCATCTAAAGTCACAAAATACTGTGTTTTTTCCTTTCCACTCTACCATACATTTTGAGTAATCTGTTGTGTTGTGAAGTGGCAAGAAAAGGTTACTTTTTAAATTAATCCAAACTGTTTACAAAGCAAATTATTAGAACATCCAAAAAAAGTCTGCATTTCTATATGCTTTTGTATTTTTTTTTCCTATGTTGGAACTTTAATTTTTCACGTTTCTTTCCCACACTGATCTCATCTTTGTTGTGTGTCCTCTTAAGGTTTGTCGTGGTTTAACCCCAGCCAGCAGCTAAATACCATGCAGCCATTCAGTCGCTCACTCCCCCCTACCCGCCCCCCCAAACCAGGACAAGGTTTTTCATTGATTTTTCTTTTCTGATCTGGATATAAAGACACAGATATGTATCTCTAGTAATGTATTTATAAGACATCCGTGCAAGACCTAGCACTTGAAAGTACAGTTTGTCACAGTCGTTCAAATTAGATTTGTAAACTGCCTTGGCCTGGCAAAACAAATTCAAAAGAATTCTTTTACATTAAATTGAAGCTTAAGTTAAAAGAGATAGTGGGTTCCTTAATACACAGTAAATGTTCTGTTATACAGCCTTTAAGCAACACACAATTTCAGTTTAATAAATCCTATCTGCCTTTTTTATTTTCTTACTTTTACTAGTGTCCAATTAATAATCGTATTAATTATGACAAGTATATGTTCATGCTTATTAGATTTACTGATCCATTTACACATTTAGTTTGCTGAATATAAATATATTATTAACAAATAAATATTTAATAGGTTCAAATGTAATTTTACTGAATAACTTAGCACTGACTGGGTTTTTTTTGTGGGTTTATAGGAACTAGCCACAATGAAACAGATTCTAATTAATCTACATGGTAAACGCTATGAACAAAATTTACCTCAGTCTCCTATTGATGTAAAAAGTGTGACTGCAAAAAGCAAATCAAATCCTGCAGTAAAAGTGCTGCCAGAGCATGAAGAAGAAAATATATTTACACCTAAGCCAACGTTATTTGTAAGTACTATGATAAGAGTAAGTGCCATACACTTTTTTTGATAATTCTCACTTTTTAAAAAGAAAAATGTGGGTTAATACTTCAAGGAGATGTATAACTAATTCAGCTGAATACTTGCAGCTCTTTATGGGAATGGTCAATGTTGAGGAGATGAATTACAGTTTATGATGTTATTTATCTATTTGGTAGTTTCTGCATCTTAAGTTCACAGCAAACTGTATCTTTTTAAAAATGCCATTATAATATTGTAACATTGAGTAGTTAGCAAAATTTTAATAACCAAAGGGATCCACAGACTACATATACAATTTTAAATCTACCCAGATCATGTATGAATTGAATATGTGCATATATATATTGAGGAGCAGAAGTGAGGAAATAGGTGTATTTATGTATACTTATGTTCACTTATATATGTATTAATGTGTGTGTGTGCATATATATATCAAAAAATATATTAAAAAAAAAAACATGCCCAGTATTGATATCACTTCTGTTACTAAGGGTACTTGATATTGTAAAATCTGGTTTATTCCTTTAGAAAATAGATGTTCGGACTTAAATATTTCAAGTGGCCTGCTTCAAATTTAGTGCCTCTAGTATTCGTGAAAACTGTGACTGTGTCTGACCTGATACATTTAAGAAAGCCAAGTTGCAATGCTGAATCATAAAACAAATCATTACTCTTATTTATACTTCTTGAAGCTGCCTTTCTCTAGGCTGGACTGGTTGTATCCACACTGCATAGCCTGTGTGCTATTTTGGTCCAAATATACATCTATAATTTTTTTTTTCTTTTCTGTTGTTTGTTGTTTGGGGTTTTTTTGCCTGGTGGGTACTTTTAAAATTCAGTGTTTTAAACAGTATGAGGTTTGTATTGCAGCACATCAGATACCGTTTTTATAATACAAAATGTAGGAAATGGTTGCATCTCTTGGACATGATATGAGGGCATAGGAGGATTTTAGGGGTTCAAAATTTGCTTGGGTAGTGTTACGAGACTAAACACAGGCATACCCAGCGTAGTCTCATCCACAATCCTTTCAGTAGTGCTAAATCATACTGCTCAAATTTTTCCTGACAGAGCTATTCAGTGATTCAAAACAGCCAAAATGTGAGCTATTAGGTTGTGTAGATGATCCACAGTTTTAGTGTTTAATCTGTCCTGTTGTACTTAGGGGTATGGGAATGGCGTAGGAATCTAGAAAAAATTCTTTTACATTTAGAAATTGTGAGCAACTTCTCTTTGAAAAATTCTAGTCTTTTCAGACTTTGGAGTAGGGATCCAAAATGGGCAGATGGCAGAGCTTTTTAGACAGGGAAAGAAGTTAGTAGCCCTGTGAAAATCCTCCCAATTTAGGTCAATTTCTAGAATTTTAAAAGCTTGCACAAATAAAACAGATTTATTTTTGTAACTGAAATCTTCAAAATGAAAGAAAGATGGAGATTAAAATGTGATGAGAACTCCCACCACAAGGCCAGCTGAATAAAGTAGGTTTTTAAATTGAACAGTTACTAAGTGTCGGAGGAAAGAACTAATATAGAACAGACAAAAAACAGAACTAGAAAGGGACAAGTTTAGAGACAACAGACAAAAGAGAAAGTACTCTCTAATGCAAAAAAAGATTATACCCAACCCTGAAAGCAGAATAGTCCTTACATTGTTCTACCTCCATTTTTTTAGTTTTAGTTCTGTATACAACCAACCACTGAATGTTAAGCAAAGCCAAAAAAATGTTAAGCAATCCTAACTGTGTAGCAGTAGCCCATAGGATTGCGAAGGCAAGGAAAAGTTGCTCACAGATAAATCTCTGCAATTAATATACTTTCTACACTGTCATAAAACTGCTGATTTTTTTCAGTTTTAATAATAGGTTTTTAAGAACTATATTTTCTTTTCTAAGTTTTCCCCTTTTCAACTGGGAAAGTCAGTGCTATTTCAAATGAAGCCTATTTATGGCACAGTTGATTCATGTCTTAATTGTGATAGGTATTTTACAAAAAATCTTTTACTTTTTACTGTATAATCTGCTTTTTGTAACCTAGAAATAAGGAGGTTTTAGTACAGCTGTGTAGTAATAATAACTTATTATCAGCATATACTGATAACACAGAATGCTGTTGGTAAGTCTTGGGTTTAATTTATCTGCATTTAAACAAAGAACTCAATTATCACTATGAACTACATAGTGATATTTATCCTATGTATCACAAAGGAAAGAGACTTTAGATTACATGTTTTTCTTCTGACTTTCACCGTCTCACAATTAAAACGTTCTTTGTTTTACAGACAAATAAAGAGGCGCCTGTATGGTACAAGAAACTGCAGAAGAAAACTTCATCATAACATTTTTCTAAAATTATTTAAAATAATCCTTTGAGGAGCCTTCCTTTGTAGAAAGTTATTTTCACCATATGATGCCCTTTTTACCATAAAAGTAAACAACTGTTCTGGTTTTAACAGTTCTTTTATATCTGTCAAACGATCTTACACACCATAAAACAATTTGTAGATCTGTCATGTGAATAAAATGTGTGGAAATAATGCATGCAATGATTTTACTAACATATTTGAATTTTAAAAGATAAATAAACACCAGCTATTGTACATATTTATGATCTGGGCAGTTAAAGGACGCATGTTCAGAGTGTCAAATTAATGCATGTTTCAGCTTTTTTATATTGTTTTTCTTGGACCCTGTGTCTCATGCCACATTCCTTTCAACTATTCTGGCTCATAGAAGTTTTAAAAATATACATGAGGTAGCATCAGACTATATCCTACTTTCTATGAAGGAAATTCATGTCGGGTGGAAAAAAACCTAATTTCTTACCGGCCTTGATTTGTATAGTTTGTCATGTGATGTCATTTGTTCTACCAAACAGGCATTAAAAATACTCTAAAGAAGCAATAAAATACATCTTAATTGTTAGCACTGATACTTAATGGGCTAGATACACTTGCTGTAGTGTAGTTACATCAGTGAATAATAAAAATCAAACCACAATGTGTGAGTACTGTAGCATGTAATGGTGAAATGGTTAACTTGCCATATTTAAGTATATGAAAATAAGCCCCATCTTCCAAGAACACAGTCTACTCATTTATTCCACTCCACCATCTATTTACACAATAGAAAAAGTCTCTGATATTTTTAATCACTTTTCACTGCATATAGTATATTTCTATATATAACATAAATACAGGTGATATTGTTTAAGTGACTGTATAATGAAAATACTGCTCAGATTTCATTTAAGAGGAAGCTCCTTTTTCTTACCTCCTTTCTCCTTGATAATATCTCTTCAACTGTTTCATTGTTCCTACCTGGACATGAACAATAATTATTTATTTAATGCTATTTAATACTGAGCTATGTCAAGCTTGTGATTCCTAGATACACTTTTCTTCATTTTCCAAACAGCAGTTTGAAGCACGGCAATACTTCCTCTGCTCCAGTTAAGTTTCAGTATTATTTTTTCCTAATTCCAAGAGAGTGATGTAAAACTGCTAGCAATTGCACATCACAAGTTTAAAATTATCATTCTGTGAGCAAGGGAGGCCAAATCTGTAGACAGAGGTAACATCTTATATTAGACTAACTGGTATTCACCAGGGGAAAAAATAAACAAACCTTTGGGCTCATATACCTATCTGTACAGACATTCCTGAATAAACTTTGGTTTCCTGAACTCTAGGGTTTTATCTAACTTGTATTTTTATGTGAATAGAATCAAAAAGTTCTCTTTCATGTGAATCCGCTCCCATATGCAGATACTAATTTTGTAGTTTGTAATAGATATGTGATTCATAGCCCCTAGTTTAATTTCCCAGACTGTCCCGTTTGTCTGTTATCACCCAATAATTAATAAATTGTAGTATCTAGAAGGACTGTGAGCTTTTGGGCAAGGTAGTAGTTGGAATCTTAAGTGTTCACATTTTGTTCTCCTATAGTATCCTTTTAGACAAATTGGTGAAATAGGGACTGTAAGGTGGGTGGAAAATTGGCTGGCACACCAAACTCAAGGAAATGCGACCAGCAATGCAACACCCAGCTGGCAACTGGCAGGTAGTAGTATCCCTCAGCAAGTTCATAGGCGATACCAAGTTTGGGAGGGTGGTCCATATACTGGCTGGCAGGGGCTCGGAGGGACCTCAACAGCCTGGAAATTGGGTCAGCAAAAACTTTATGAAGTTCAACAAAAGCAACTGCAGTCCCACATCTACAATGGAATAACCCCATATGCCAGTACTGGCTGGAAAGCAGCTTGGCAAAAACAGACCTCGGAGTCCTAGTGGACAACAAATTGAACATGGGTCAGCAATGTCCCAACCAGCTGCATCCTGGGTGGTATTGCCAACAGGATAGCCAGCAGATGGAGGGAAGTGATGCTTCCCTTCTGCTTGGCACATGGGAGACCACATCTGGAGTGTTGCATCCAGTTTGGGGCTTGTTCAAGAAAGACATTGACATCTTGAAGTGAGTCCAGCAGTTTCACCAAGATGATCAGGGGCTGGAGCACCTGATGTAGAAGGGGAGGCCAAAAGAACTGGACTTAATTCAGCCATACAAGGCTTGGCGGGGGAACTTGTTGCCATCTCCAATTACCTGATGGAATGGTACAGAGACAACAGAGCCAGACTTCTCTCAGAGGTGCACAGTGATGGAGTAAAAGGCAACAGACACAATATGGAGCACTAGAAAACTCAAATAGCTATTATGAAAAATGTTTTTACTGCAAGGGTGGTCAAATACTGGAACAGGTTGCCTGGAGAAGTGGTAGAATCATCATCCTTGGAGATACTCAAAATTCAACTGGACAAAGTCCTGAGCAACCTGGTATAACTGGACCTGACTTAGAGATGGACTAGATGACTGATTTTCAGAATTCCTGTCCAACTTAAATTACTCTATGGTGGTATTTCTAAATATACTAATGTAAGATAGTGACCTTAATTTACTTCTTACCATCCAAAAGACACAAAGTGTTTAATTCTTCCATGGAAATATAATACACAATAACATTTTGATGCTTCCAGAATTAATTGTGCATTGTACATTTCTATGTCCTCCAGGCAGCCTGATTTTCTAGGAAGGCTGACAGAAAATTAGGCTGATTTTTGGTGAAATTTTATTGACATTTAAACAGTTTTTCAGATGACAAAGTGACATATCCTGGCAAAGTTGGGTTTTGGTTTTGCTTTTGTTTTTTTCTAATTACTAACAAGGTCCATCTTTAAATTTGCAAAAATAAAAGTAATTTGTTAGCATATACTGATAACACAGAATCCTGTTGGTAAGTTTTTGTAATCCATGTAGTCTCTGTGTAAATCTCCTCAGTATGTACATTTTTTTCCCCGTTGAAGACATTGTATTCTTCCTGTGTCTCCTCCCTAGACTCCAAGGCTATAATTAATTATCTAGGAGGAGACCTTCTAAGCTTTTCATGTGAAAGCTAGAATGTCACTTAAATATCACTATTCAAATGTGAAATGCCCTACAGCAAAAATTAATGAACCTTTTTGCTCTTTAAGTAATGAAAAGGTTCAGTTGCATTACCTGTACAGCATTTTTACTGATGTTCTTTCCCACAAACATAGTTGTCAAATGAATTATTCCAAAATTCTTCTTCATGGTCTTTGCAGTTTCCCATTGTAGTAGGCCTCGTGTTAATGATGCGTAAGTCAAAAATAATGAAGTAAAGAGAAATTTCTAAGGGTAGTCATGCATGTAAGCAACTTGTGACTGAAGTGCCCAACCCACATAATCATATTCAGTTCCTCTTTTTCAAACCAAAGGGAGCAAAAAGAGAAAAATCTCTATCTGCTATTACATTTCTTGGTCCATTCAGTTGGTGTTACTTAAGTGGTAAGTTTCGTAAGTGTGTGGGCTGAACAGGAAAGAAGGAAGGACAGTTGGTTTAGAGCAGGTTAGGATGGTTTTTTTAACAGCTTTCTCACCTTTCCGTCCCTTGCTAGAAGCAAAGCATCAAGGAAATCTCTTGTTTGACGAAAAAAGTGAAAAGATGAAATTGCCTTCTTTTTTAATACGGACCTTAACTTTTAATGCTTATTGCTGCATCCTGTGGTCATACGTAACTGGCATTGTAGTTTCTAAATATTTTTTGTACAAAAAAATGATACGCCATTGGGATTTGTAGTCTTCCTCCCCTTTGAGACTTTCTGTACAAAACGGTGATGAAACCTTAAAGAGGAACAACTGTAAATTCAAATATTAGTTGTCTGAGTATTTGTCAGTGTCTCTGGGATACAATTTGCTGCCTCTTACACTTCAACTGTTATTTTCTGTTTCAGGGTTTTTTTCAGTTATCATTTTGTATGATATCTAGTTCCAGCAAAAAAGGAACACGTACTCTACTAAACCTCTGACTTCTGCAAGATGGTCAAATAGAATTCTTTTGCTCCTGGTAGGCATTCAACAACTTCCGTGTCTTTGGAAGACACGGCTTAAAGAGCATGACTTTCTAGAGGCAAATTATTACCTTTTGAAGAAGTATGTATGTTATTATGTATATGTCTCTCAATCAGTTGTCAGTGTGTTGCACATTTACATGAAAACAGATTTGTACACAACAGTTTGAGTCTGTAACAGCCTGTCATCTTTCAGGGTTGTGCTCGTTAGAGAGGTTACTGAGGAAAGAATTTATCTCCCTGTTAATGTTACATTTAATAGAACACATGCCAGACTTTTTACTGAGTCAAAGAAATGTATCCCTGGTATTTTCTTATACCAAATAATATCAAGAATCTGTATTGATCCTCGACCTTTGAAAATGAAACAAGTATCTCCAGAAGATCAACTTTTCCTTAGTGTCTCTGGGCAATATTATCCCCTTCTTAAATTCCTAGGATTGATCGGGAACTCTTGACCTTTAAAATGCATACTGTGGTAGCTTAATTAAGGCAGTTACACTTTGGGTATTTCAGACTGAAGCTGGGCAGCAATCAGCAGCATACAAGGTGCTGACTCTTGGGGGACGGCAGCGCTAGCAGAAACGGACAGTAGCTGGGAATTACAGACGAGTGAATGGTGGGTGTTGCAAAAGCTTTTAGCAGCAGTAGGTACAGCTCTTCGCAGATAGACCCTCTGCAGCTCTTTAAGCCCTCTGCTGACAGCACAAGAACCACTAACTTCATTCCAGAGTTCATTTTGCAGAGTTCCCTGGGTTTCTTTCCTCATTGATAAGTTTTCCGTAACAGTAAATACCCATATTTTTATTCCCCACCCCATTTTTTTTGAGAGAGAGAAAGTGAGTCCTGTTTCCTCAGGACATTAGAACTGGATTTAAAACATAGTGAATTTTAATCAGCTTACCCTTTGAAGGATGAAGGGGACAAAAACACCCAGCAAATTTCATCCCCATGAAAGCAGGAAATGGCAGAAATATTAAATGCAAAAAGTTAGGATTGATCATGGAAATAGCTTTTATTCAGAAACTTACATGTTTTCATAGACTGTGTGCCCTTTTTGAAGATATTACAGAAATAACCACTGTAAAGAGAATGCCGCTTTGATTGAAGTAATAGAATCAACTTTGTTTGACCATGAATAATTGAAGTCTTTGTGTTAATGCTTCTTTTAAGGAGTAGTGGATCAGTAAATGTAACTTAATTGCAGGAAAAGTCTTATGGATGGAATTTATTACTGTATTTCAATGAAAGTCTTTTCATTTTTTTCCCTTTCGTTCAACAGAAGGATTACTTAGATTATTCAGTGTTGCAGCTGAAATTGGTAGCAATTCCCAGTGCTCCTTTTTATCATGATTTTAGAGATACATATTGCAGCATGCAAGACTTTCTCTTTTGCCTTGTTATTCAGTTCTGTAGAAGAATTTTTTCTTTGTGTGTTATTATTAGGTAAAGCCTGGCAACGCAATGCTTGACTTCTACAAGGGAGTTGTCATCTAGAATGTGTATGTGGATGTTAAGCAGAATTGTTACCGAAGTGCAGTGGTCCTTTCTAAAAGAAAGAGCTGGAAATATTCCCACTGAGCTCTCTCTGAGACCTTGAGAGAGGGTAATTTCCGTGCCCAAGCTTCCTTGTGCTCCCCATCGCTGGTGTAGTGCCACACATAGAGGAGACTTGTCACTCTACATTTCACAGGCCTGTGGTTTCCAAGTACACAGCTCCGAGTGCCAGTGCCGCCGTGTAAACAGAGATTCACAAGTTGTCATCCAGAGCTATATGTAAGATGTTCACACAAAAATTAATATCACTCATCCCCTCTGTGATACTGTATGAAGTGTAAGCAAGGAAGAAATGCAATATATTTTGGTGCAATCTATTCACTTGTCGCCTTTCCCTTCTTGGGAGTTATGCTATTTTGGCATATAAATAAACTTCTAGTGAGTCTTTGTTCTTGGACACTGAAAAGGAAACATGCTGCAAGTCCTGCAAGGATGGCCAAGTCCTTTTTTCCAGATACTTCATCAGAGATCTGTGTTCAGGTCTCAAGTACTGCCTAGACAACTCCTAGGAGATCATTAGGCACCACTTCTTACACATTAATCTTTATTTGGCTAACTTATTACTTAAATACTAAGTCCCCAAAATCCACTCAGTATTTATGAGTAAAGGAGTACGTGCCTGAAAGTAACAACAAGCAGTAAAGGGACTTATATGTCAATGACTCTAGTCTTACTGAATTAGCACATTCCTTGTCATTTTATGTCATTTCTTCATTATTGCAGTAATTAACTTTACAGAATTGCTTTTGTTCCATTCAGCAAGGAATGGAGAACAATAACAGTGTTTACCAACAGTAGGAGGGAGCTTACCTTTCTTTCTCAACCCCGTCAAATCTCTGCAGGCTAATCTGCACAGCCAGGGTGCTTCTCCTACACAAAGGAGACTGTCCGAAACCTCCCTTGGGGAAACCTCAGCCAGCTGATTAGATCTGTTGTCAATGAAAACCGAATACCCAATCCTATCAAATATAGCGGGTTTTTCATCCTGACATGCCATTTCAAATTTGTACAGGCTGAAACTTTTGTCAAGTAGTTTTACACTGTGATAGTAATCCTGAGATCGCTGAATGACTTAAAAACAAGTACAGAGTATTTTCAATCCATTAAATTCTGTGAAATTGCAAAGAAACAAACTCTGAAGTTCTTGAGTTTCCAGCTGCAGTAATGTCAGGAATCTTTGATAATTCACTACTATTCTTTTGTAGTTGTAAACGGAGATATTATATATATGTAAATACACACTTTTATCATAAACGTAAGTTAAATTTTTTTGGTTTAATTATATTTATTTTTGATACAAAGCAAAATATTTTTCTGTGAACATCCATGTTTTGGTTGTGAATGAAATGCCAATAAAGTGTCTTGAAATTAATTTTATTAAAAATATTAAGGTTATTGTACTGCATCATCTTCATGGACTTGTCTGATCTACTGCCTGTCTCCCAACAACTGTCAGGTTCCTGACAGAAATGTGCAAACTGCCCATGGGCCAACAGCGGACAACACCACATTTACTGATTTGAGTGACAGCCCTAGTTTTCATTAAAAAATACAGTATCTTTAATATGCAAGATTTCAGATTCACTAGATGTTTCTGGAAACAGGAATGCCTGATCCACTTTCTCAGCTATGTTTTTTATTATTCTTTTATGTAAGAGATTTTCTGTGTTCTTACCACTTCTATCAAATTTCTGAAAACATAAAGATGTAACTGTGAGGTTCTTAAAACTCTGCTTTGGTGCCACTCAGCCATGGAGGTACCAAAAGTACAGACACACCAGCATTCTCGGTGACCACCTAGATTTGTCCTAGTCGTGACAGTGTCAAGTACTACTTCTACGTAGAGAGATGACAGTACTAACGGTGCTTCAGTTGGTATGAAATACCAATAGCTGGGTTTGGTGATAAGAACAACTGTGATCCTGAACATGTATTTACTGGAAACTGAAACCCAGCCTGAACAGAACCGGCAAGGCTATTGCTTTCACAGTGCCCTGTACTTGTTATGCTGCTTCCACAGGAAACCGAGTACGTTACCGTTTTCCTCAGGTGGTGGATAGGACTGAATCTGATCATCCCCGCTGAGTGTTCACAGAAGTTAACTTTGGGCAAGATAGTGATGGGAGCATTTCTGAGGAAAGGGAGTGCCCTTCAGCCCTTCTTCAGCTTTGGAAAGAAATGGACAAGACAAAATTCAGACCTTCTAGTCTGTTAGCTTGAAGCACCTTCTACAGACTATGTAATGCTCCCAAGTACTGAATTTAATATATGCTTCTTCCTTCTTCATTTTCTGATGTCTACTTTAAAAATATCAGTTTTCTAGTTTTTACTTATCCCATTCATAAGCACCTAACTTCAGGAAATAATAAGGAAACTTGGACAGATCTTCGAGAGTATAGATACCGTAACTACTTCAACGTTCAACTTTGCAAAGGTTAGTGCTTACTTTTCAGTTGTACGTTGCCAGTAAGAGTAGATTTAATCCAATAAAGCAAATTATGGGGCCATAGCATCTGATGGAGGGTGGATATTTTAAAATGTAATGCATTAATGTTTAACAAAGTATTTTTGTGTAATTAATGTAAATAATTTGTGTAATTCAGTGTGAACAGGCAACTTCTTTGGCTATTTGGCTATTACTTAGCTTTCCATGAGCACTGTTTTCACTCCTGCGTTCAGAATAGAGGGAAGCAGGCAAGGCATTACACTGTCTCTCTGTGTGATATTTTTGAAAGAAACACTTGACATAAGACTAATTTAACGGTGCCTTAATTAAAGAACTTAGAGCTTTCTTTGCTTTTCTTAAATTATGAGGAAAGCTTATTGCCACTGCTTTGTGCTATAAGTAACGTCACCTGGACTGGAAGTGCTGCAATGGATCATTGCAAAATGTTTCTGCTGATAGAACACAGTGGACCAAGCTGGTCTAACCTACTACGATTAATAATTATCTCATAGGTGAATTTCACTATGTCCAAATAATTGTTTTAGTGTAAGGTTTAAAATAACAGGAGGGATGGATGTAAATGTGGTAGTGATGGGACAGTTTGTGCAATTGCAACCTGTTCTGTTCACATGATCTGGCCATGCTAACATGAACCAAAAGGAAAAGATTTAACATCCTCTTTGTCCCTTCCACTTCTACTTCTTTTCCTTTTTGGTGAATTCATATCTAAATACAAAACTTAAAAATTGAAAAACTGAAGTGCTGCATGGTAAGATACTTTAAAACATGTATAACATGATGTGTTTTTTATCCTGGTCCTGCCAAATCTTTTTTAATTTTAATATTTGTTTGTTTCTCTGGTGCAATAAAATACAGATTCATTTTTTTACCCACAAGTTACATGCATTTATATAGGATATCATGGCAATTTGTACCCAATACTTTGTGCCAGATTTATGAATTGTTAGGTCTTAGTCTTGAATTGCACAGAAGCAAGATTTTCTAATCACTGAAAAAGCTTTGTATTTTGTTGCTCTACAAAGTAATCAATACGCAATCTAGAGAGAAAGAAGCCTTGTATTGTTAAAAGATTGAATCAACTTTTCCTCTCCTTTATCTTACTTAAATCTTTCAAGCAGCACAGGGATTAAGATGTGTTGTTAAAGTCTTGCCTCATCCAACTTGCCACATTAGTTACTAGTTCACACATAAGCGGGCTCCATAGGTTTTGCATGTTTTGAATGGTCATTTGAAATAGGCTATATGTTGGTGAACTGCAGTTTTCCATATTGTAACACAATAGACATAGACCAAACTTTCATTAAGTCACCCAGCATTAAGAATACTTATAAGTCAAATGTGAACATTCTAATACATAAATATTTTATCTAGACCTGGTGTAGTAAAAAAAACCCAAACAACCCAACCCAAAATATCATTCACGTGGAGAAAGGTTTTTTTTTATTGATCTCTTGTTCTGGAAGTAAACTTTTTTACTTATTTTCTTTTTTAATATTTCAAAAAGCATTTTCAAAAAGAAATTATGATAAGAGGAACTTTAAAAAAATTATTAGTATATTACAAGTGGAAAGTAGCTAAGCTTTGTTGTCTGATTTGTAACTTGTAAATTGTAACTAAGGTTGTAACTGATGATTGCAATTTAAATCTCTCTTTTTGCAAAACGGTATCCATAATCACCTGAATAAATGAATATCCTTAAAGTAAGTGTAGAATAAAGCTGGATTGAATATATGACTGAATATTTTGTGGCATGTTTTTCCAGCATGTTTTGTAGAAAGTAATGGGAGTAACACTTGAAGCTGCAAGTGCCAGTATGTTAACAAAGTGTTTTGGGGTTTTTCTCAGTGAAAAGTTACTTCTGTTGCTCAGGCTCTTAATATTTTCAGAAAGGCAGAAAATAATGAGGGAAAAAAAGCAAAATTGTGTTAATTAAGTGTTTAACTGTGTTGTATATTATTTAACATAATTACTACTTAATTTAGGTCTGAGAACTGAAATTAAAATCATTCTAAAGGACTGAAATTGAATGCATCTGTAGCTCAAAGGAGTAACAGTTAACTAAACTAAGGTGAGATCTGTAATACTGTCATATGTCATTAGACATTTCACCTTCTATAACATTTAATTTGACTTTTTTTTTTTAATGGACATTTTTCTTATGTCACTTATTTGAGAAGAGGGACATTTCTGTGTTCATGCATTTTGATAGATTTATGTCAGTTCTAAAGCCCTATTGCAAATAAACGTTTGAGTCATCACCGGTAACCACTGTCATTTTCCCCTGTATTGTTCTGATGTTGGCAAATCGGTAATTTTCTGACTATGCCTAACTTAAGTAAATGAAACTGGACAAACCGTGTGGAGGCCTGTTGCTTCCTTGGTGGGAGGAGTTCATCCTGAGACAAATAGAAATTGTGAGGGGGGAATGCAGCTGTGCCTTTTCATTACAGGACACCATTAGAAATTTCCCCATCCAGCAAGATTAACATTGTTACAAACTCTGTAACCCTCCCAAGTCAACAGGAGATAGGACTCATGCGCAGCCACATTTTATCAAGGCTGATCAGCTTTCTCGTAGTGGAGTCTCTGAGTTTGGTAACGTCTGGTTCATTCACTTTTCTTACCAGTCAGCTTGTGATGGCTACTAAATGCTGCAGATACTCTTGATGAGTTTTTAGCTTCACTGCTGAGTCCAAATACATGCTCTGACTTCTGGAGTTTTGACTAAAATCACGTTTTTAAACATTCTCATCACAAAATGACATTCTTTTTCTATGGTGTGATTGGGATGAAAAACCAAGTACACCTTCAGAAGCTTTCATGGGAAGCACCTTTCAAACTCCTGACCTGTCCTTCTACTGCAGCCTGAGGTAGGTTTTTGTAATCTCTACTTTGCTATTATCCCTCCTGACAAGTGACAGCCAGTTACTCAGCTCACTTATTGAAAGATATTTAATGTGTCTTAAGCGGAGGTCAAACCTCACTTTGTCTTAAGGCAGAGGCACGGAAAATCAGTATTTGCTATTGACATTTTTTCAAATTACTTGCTCATTCCTAAACTTCCTCTTTTTTTTTTCAAAAAATGCCAATCAAGCTACCAGGATATGTTGAAAAATGTAATGGTCATCTCAGTTACTACCCTTATCATTAAGCAAGAGAAAACTCTGTCATAATTTTAATATCCTCTGACTGACTGAAGATTCCCCTTTTACTGCTGCTGCAGCTGTTTCTGATGGCAGAAGGGCTGGTTTCTTCCTATTGGTTTTATTTTTTTTTTCTCCCCAGCAGCATACTGTTTAGACAGACAGGAGATTCTTTGTGCTCCTCTTGAGTTGGGATGGCTCTTCTGAAAAGATCATAGAAGTGGGATGCACAACAGCAAAAATGAAGCAATAAAACCACATTACCAGTTTACTTAAATCGGGAATTCCTAAGCTATGATGCACATGCCTTAGTGCTCTATACGCTTCTTCAGAGTGATTCTGAAATACTAATAAAAAAGATCCATCGGAACATCAACAGTGATACTGAAGGAACCTCAATCAAGATTGAAATTGTCTAGATTTAACTCCAGCCATTCAACCTCCCACCTCCGTAGATCTTTATCTGATAGCTCAAAGAATCCATCCTCACAGGTTTTGCTCTATTTAGGCATCTATATTGCACGTAAGTTCTATGTGTGTACTGAAAAGGTCCTTCCAAACAGCTGTCGGTCTGTGAGCTTGTGCTCATGAACTGCTAAGACTCCTTGAGAGGAAACTGAGCAAAGCAAGCCTGTTGATAGTAAGTTTAAATTAATTACATAAGATTTTTTTTATTTTTAATTCTAAAAAAGGGGGAGGGCCATAAATAAGGAAGACTGAAAACTGCATTCTTAAAATAAGCACCTCAGTTTACTGCGCAGTCAATGCAGTATTAAGGTCTTCAGAGGAAAGCAACGTCTGCCTTCTTGTGGAGGCCAAGCCCCCTCCACTGGCTATATGACTATTTTAGTAGACACTACAAGTTGGTGCAGGCTCAACAGCCAAGAGTGAGAGTGGATTTCACCCTGTATTGAACTGTGGATGCTCAAAAAGATTGAGCATTTCAGTAAAACACCCTCACCAGTGCCAGTTGCAGGATAACGGCTCTACATGAGGTTCACTGGTTTGGGCATCTAAGATTTACATCCTTATTGGCCACCTGAGGAATCATCTTGAGCTAACTAGCCATGATTAAGCCAAGAACTTTCTCATGTCTTCATATACATCTATACTGGAAGATCTGTAGTTTAGCCATATCTAACCTACCGAGAGGTTTGTCGTTTCAGTAGACAGATTTCCCACCTTCATTTTTTATTTCTCCCCCATGCTTAACCTCCTCAATAAAATTGATCAATTATGTGTTTTCTTTAAAAAAGCTAAATAGCTTGTTGTTAAAAACCAATCCCCATGGGACTGTATACATCAACCTGGCAATACTCCATCTGAAAAAAACTGAGACTTGTCCATCAGGAATTACAGTCAAAATGTTGAGCTGAATCAAGTGATATACTTTACAAAAATGTGTTTTGCATAAACTCTGCTATCTTTCACGACCAACTTTATTCAAAGGTAGTTCATCAAGGTCTTGTTTTTCATAAGCATATACTGAGTGAAATAAATTATATTTTCTTTTTATTTTAATAAATCTGCACATTGATTATTCACATTAAGCTGCTCAATGTCACAATGCAAATTTACAATCATTTCTTTGACATTTTCTTTTAAGTATTGGTTCTAACTCTAGCGTTCTTCACAGTCTTCCAGAACATATCTAATATTATAACAATTACTGAACATCAATCCTGAAAGCTCACTGACCAGCTCTTTTAAAATTCTTGGTGTGAAGTTATTCAGACATACTTATCTAAGACCATTAATAGTAGCTGTTTTAATATGCTCTTGAATTACTGTTGAAATGGAAAGTATTTTGTCATTATATGATACAAATACATTTCCTACTCTTTTCCAAAATACAGCACAGGAATATTTAGCATGTTTTTCCTCCTTGCTTATCAACAGTCCTACATCTTTTTTCTAAAAATAGACAATTGTTGGAGTTCTTAATACATTTTATGAACTTATTTTAGATGTTCTTTTCAATGTGGGTCATTGACTTCTTAGGCATCTTTCTTCCTCCATATTATTTTTCCATAATCACTGCCATCAGAGTTATATTTGCTGTTACTAGTTCTTTTCTCAGCTGTTGAGTATCTATAATTACAACTGCTTTACAAAATGCCCTCCAAAGAGGCAGAAGGAAAGAGGTCATTCTTTTGAGGAAGGGGCGTTTTGTTTTGACTAGCTTCTGTGGGATTGTAGACTTTGAGGACTGTACTCACCTCTATTCACTGGTCACTACTTAAGCCTACTATTTATTTCAGCTTAGTCAAATTAGCCCTTTTGAATCACCAAGTTGATATATTTTTGTTTCAGTCTTTTCTGCTGATTACAGACAGTATGATTAAATAATCATTTTGGGGTGCCCACCAAAAGTTCCCCTTTTTTTGACCAGTTATCAGATCCGATGATTATAAACTTGTCTAGCGCAGAATTCTCCTATGCCAGATGCAAGATTGTTTCAGTAGAGAAACCACCACTTAATTTCAGAAATTGTGAAAGCATTGGCACCAATAGCACGAGCTCTCCTGCTTCATTGCTATGTGACATGCTGAAATTTAGGTTCCTACCCTTGCTCTGAATAAGGCAGTTCAGGTACAACAGGGAACACAGCCACACAAGGGTTATTAGCTTCTCTGGATAGCCAAAGTGGTCTGTCAGGGTCTCTCCAGTGCTCCTGTATCACAGTAAGCAGCACACTGTACCCTGCAGATGTTAAGTCCCCAGGATCTTCTTCGTACACACTGTAGGCAGTTGATGAAGCAGCTTATCCTTTCTTCCCCAGCTTGAAAGAATGCAGCATAAGAGGTGAAGGAATTTTTTCTGACCACATCCCTTAATTATTTTTGCTCTCAACATCAGGATTTAGTTCCAAATGAGTAACCACTGGCCTACCTAATTATGCTCCTAAGGACTGTTAAACAAGAAGCATGTCATTGCTTTAATGCCCTCCTCCTAGCCTGTCCAGCCAGACCATCCCCTCTGCCATCTCTGAGCCTGTAGAGGCTCCATCTCCCAGCTGGCAGACCAGTATTTCACAGAACCCAAACCACTCTACATTATTTCTCTAATCAGGAGATTTCAGCCAAAACATGCAAATATGGCAGTTTTGCAGTTAGTGTTTGTTAACAAATTTTCAGCATAAACACTCTGGAGCCAAAAACACTTTCTTTAGTAGTAAAGAATGTATGTTTGTCTCATATATTCAAGCAGTTAAACATCGGCATAGGACCACCCATTGCTAACAAATGTTGCCAACAGCATTTGCTTTTGTAAAGCGGGCAGCCTCCACATGGCATGGGGGAGGCAGAAGAAAGGAGTGGTGGTGGCTCCCAGCAAACCTCCAAGTGACAGGCAAACCACCTTTCCAAAAATCGTGAGTGTTATTTCCTAAGTGCGCATTTTAATTAATCTTGTGTAATTACCCTTGTGTACAGATTTCCATCTGTGCTAATAGTAGAGACGTAATTAAATGAGATGTTTAAGGAGCACGCTGTTGTAGTTTCTGGCCCTACTGTGCAACAAGCCTGAGCTGAGCAGCTGTATGACAACGGGTGAAAATACAGGAAACACACATCTCCTAAAGCTGAGTCAGTGACCTGCTCTCAGAAAGGCCTGTTGTAATACACAGCCTCCAGTTCAGACATACACAAAACCTACAGAGGTCAAAAAATGGGACTGGAAACAATAAAAGACTTCTCTGTACTTCCTCTTCTTAGACGGGCTGAAAATATTTGAAATGTCCCTGAAAACGAGAAATACCAGGCTGTTACCCGAAGTTACTAAGACTCCCTAATATCCGAGTAAAGATTGGGTTCAGCTACTGAGTAAGATGTCTTGTTTCCTCTAGACAGGTTAATGATTCTTAATCCAAGAATTCAAGTAATGAGCAGTTGAAGTTTCCATCTTGAAGCATCTGTTCCGCCAAGTCAGCACTGGCCTTGATAAATAGCAAATCAGACTGATGCATGCAAGTGTATACACACATGCTCAAGTTAAACTTGAGGGAAAATACTTGAACAGATCTCTGCATAGACGGATTTATATAATTAATCTGTAATTAGGCTTTATACAGTTCAGACGGACTGAGTCAGGTCAAAACACAGAAAATGCAGACATGGTAGGATCTTTACCTGTTGCTGCAAAAAAGATTTTCCAAGGTTATTTGTGGGTAAGTTCACATAGCTTCATTTAGTTGTGACAAACCTTCACTGCTGTTCTAACTTACTCATCTCACAGCGAAAGAAAAATATGTTTAGCTAAAGGATAAAAACAAACCACAAGTACAACTGCATCAGGGTGCTTTTAGTAATCTTAGCAAACTCCAAACAGAACTTTAAAAAAGTTTTGCCTCATTTTTAACTGTGCAGAAGAGAAGATCGCATACACCACACACTGTATAAAGTCTGTACCGATCTTTGCAATGGTGACTCCCCCTTTGCCTGTAGAAGAGAAGAATCAATCGTTTTGCAGGTTTTATATCTTTATATTCTAAAAACCTGTCAAATCCACTTGTCTGTTGCTGGAGTCACCCTACTGAGGAGTTTTTTTACCTGACATGGTATGCCAATTCAACTCCAGTAACAAGAAAAGCCAAGCTGGTTCAGGAAGGTATACTCTTCACTCCCAGCAGTGTGGCAGAGAAATCCTGAGGGACTCCACTGGGCATGGGAAGATTTTTCACTACTGTTCTGGGGTATACAGGGAGGGTGGCAAAATGAAAACTTACTTTCTGTACATGCTTCACAACAAAGCCTTGTCTGAGGGGAACTAGAGTTATTTTCCTGATTGTATGACTTTGCACACCAGAGCAGAAAGGTGGAACTGGATGATACTGAAATGTTAAAGAGGGGAAAGAAGTCAAGATGAAGTGTATCTTTATGCAAAATGCCGGGCTGAACTAATCAGGGAGTGCCGTTTGTTATTTCAGGAACAACATCCTTTTCTCCGGAGGGTCTATCACAGGATTTTTGGTAAAGGGAAATGAAAAATGGGAATTGGACTTGCCTTTGCATAAGCAAAGGGAACACCTCCGTAAGCTAATCCTGAAATGGCAACAGATACAGGTACACAGCAGTAGACTACCGTTTCATGATTTCCCACATTCACTTCAACAGAAAGTCACCCTGCTACATTCCTCGTTGTGGTGGTGCTGTATTATATAGCGCGAGTGGCATTTGCAAAGCCTGTCACGAGTTAAGATGGTACCTCATGGCTAGAGCAATCCTGTTTTCAGTGGAAAGTTAGAATGAGAAAAATAATGGCTTTCTTGCGGTAAAAGGATCATACTGGCTTTCTTTGGATAGTCAAAATTATGAAGAGAAATCCTTTCTTCCCTCAGGGAGATAGAGTCTAATGGGTGGCCAAAAGTACAGACGCCTACCGATTTTTCAAGAAGAAAGATTATTTCCCCTTCTCCAGCAAGTTTGCATGAAAAAAATGAGGTGGGTATTTGCTGACTCAGAACAGGCTAAAAGCTCCTGGAATTCTTATCAGACATCTTCCTATGGCTTCAAGTCTGGCTCAGTTCAGCTGAAGTCCTCAGGTTTCCCCAACCTCATCATTACGAAACAACTTGTCCACGTCTTTCCACTCCTTCGCTACCCTCCAAACAACACACATGCAGATCCCCATCAGCTCTGGCCCTCCTCCTCGCCACCAGGACAGTGGAACACAAGTACCTTCACTAAGAGGTATGTCTGGCGGAGCCGATGAGTTAGGAAACCAAGGAGACTGGCTCCATCCCATCCCCCCCTCCCACCCACCCTGAACTCCTTTGCTCTCAAACCCTCTCCCACAAGGCAGTGCTGTGCTCCACCACTGCCAAGTCCCGACCGCCTGGGACTTGACATTTGTTCTTGTTTTCTCCTGTCTCCCCTAATGGGTATAGCACTACTAAGCGAAGAGGAATGCACAGAACAAGAGAGTTCAAAGTAATTGAGTCTACATTCATCCAGAAAGCCTGGATCCTTGCCCGCTCAGAACCTGCAGCATTTACATAGTTTCAGAAAGTTTAACCCTTTTTCACTGAACCTGGTAACATTCTTTCGAGCACAGTGTTGTGCTGTTCTTATCAGTGACCAAAGACACTGAAGGGTGTCTTTCACATATCCAGCTCTAGGTGCTTACCACTCAGCCTGTTATTTCTCCTTTCTTTTTTTGCTCTGCAAGACAGTAACTAAAGACCTTGAGCTGTCATTTCTATAAGATGCTCAGGGAATCGTGTTGTAGAGGAATGGTTACTTACCATAACTCCTGAACGCGTCTGCCGAAAGTCTGTCTTACTTGCACAAAGAGAACTGTAATGGGTTTAAAAGAGCTTACTTGGGTTTCTGCTGCAAATTTGTCTGTTATGGTGTAAACTCACTTTTAACTGTGTCTGCAAAATCAGCGAAGAAACAGAAATGTTCTAAAATAATTATAACTGTAAACTCTTTTTTCCCCCCGATTATTAATTCTGAACAAACTTGTTTCAATTTAATTTAGGAGATAATGCTACTTGGCAGCTTATTACTGACTTTAAATTTATAAATAAAAATTATTTGTTCACAGAAGTATAAAATCTAATAGGAATGGAACTCCTTCAAATGGGCTGTCAAATAATTTTTCTGTCTGGATCTAAATATGCATTTAGATTATCTGTAAGCTAAACAGTGCAGCACTGTGCAGGTCAGATAAGCAGCAAACCTAAGCAGGAACAAAAGTCAATCTGACTTGACTGTTTAATTGTTAGTGACCGTAAAAATGCCAAAATTAAAAATCACCCTTTAAAAATTACATAGTCTTTAGTGATCTTCCACTGACTGTTTCTTGACAAAAGACCTGGCCCATCATTAGCACAAAAACATCGTGATGGGATTGAATTTATTTACCTGCAGTTCAGACCTAATTACACCCTTTTCCAAAAATAAAAAACACATTCAGAGCTGCTTCTGAAAATGTTTAAGTATACATAGCGATACTGTTCTAATTAACCTGCCAAAGTGTTTGCCAGAGCAGGCCCTTTATAAATGTACATATATAAAACAATGCAAAACAAAAACCCAATTTTGAAATGATCTGTTTATCGTTCATTTAATCAGATGGAGGTAAAACATATAATTAAAGTATGCAAGTCTCAGAAACATTTCAGTTACTACAGCCATACAATTTACATAAATGTCTGAAAGTTACTAGTATATGCGCTACATCAGATGCTACCTAGCCCTATGTTGTTTCTGATACAGATGAATTACAGCCAAATTAATTTCCAGACAGCATAATGCAGTATCACTAGCTTTGCATTTTTAAAGCTGTTGCAGAGCAGCTTATACTAAACTTGTAATTTCAGAGGGTAAAAACTGTAGTTCAAAGCTTAACTGGGTTGAAATAGGGTACACAAAGGGCACTCAAAAAACACAGTTTGAAGCATAACGCTAAACTAGTGTTACGTGAAGGGCATTCACACAAACCCAAAACATTATTTTAACATCTGTAGGTTAAACCACCTGTTTCTGGGCTGGAATGGAGAAAGAAATGCCAGCGATGAGTCTTCAGAAAAGGACACTGAAGTTGCATATTGTCTGAATGTGAATACATGTTAGTGTTGGATGGAAATTAGCCTGCATGGCTTTAAATGCTACACTGACGGGAGTAGCCGGATCTACATTAGTAATAACAAGCATCAAGCGGCTACGTATTGCTAAACAGAAGGTTTGTGTAAAGAAATGTTAGGCTGAACTCTTTCCTGGTTCTGTAATTAGCTCTCTACATGCGGGCTCTGAGACATCCTATTCTCTGTGGACTGGAAGGCAAAGGGGAGGAGTGCCAGGCTGACCAGAAAAAAAAGCTTTTTTATGTTTAAAAACCAGAGCCTTGTCTGCAAATGATAGGGGATAAACGCGGGGAGCGCGAGTTTGCCAACATTTCGGTGGATTCATAGGTTCCCTCCCCACACACCGGGAGCACAGGGCTGGCAGGGCCAGCAGAAAGGTGGAAAGTTTGGTTTTTTCCCCGAGGCTCCACTACGTGCTGTACTTTTCCCATACGTGAGCCCTTTGGTTGTTGCACAAAAGGACGGCGTCCCTCCTTTTTCCCCTCCTTCGGTGAAACACGCGGGAGCTTAGCTCACTGTCCTATGTCTACAGGGAAATACGCTTTGCATCGAAACCACACCTCAAAACAAGTAAATAGAAACTTGCCTCACCCCGGGGGGGGGGGGGGGGGGGGGGGGGGGGGAAGAGGAGACAATTGTCGCCATCTCTTTTCCTCTCTCTTTCTTCCTTCTCTTCTGAGCTATTTCTATAAGCGCATTTTCACAGGGTACGGTGGAGATGTATACTGCAGCACTAAAATTTATTAGCAGAAGGTTTCGAGTATGAGTTGCCTTCGGGACAAAAATATATAAATTTGAATGACGGCCTTTAAAATCCTTTTGAAGATGAAAGGTAAGAGAGACGGGTATTTTAAAATGCCTACATTAGCAGCGCTTCTTTAAAAGACTATAAATAATACTGAAGGACGAGAGGGTCCTCGGCAAAGCGCCGAACTTGTTGAAAACCCTCTTCCACTTTGCTGCGAGCACCGCGCCGGCCGCCCCTGCCCGCACAGCCCTGCCCGCACACAGCCCCTGCCCGCACAGCCCTGCCCGCACACAGCCGCTGCCCGCACACAGCCGCTGCCCGCACACAGCCCTGCCACCACAGCCGCTGCCCGCACAGCTCCTTCTCGCACAGCCCTGCCCGCACAGCGCTCCTGCCCGCACACCGCAGCCCTGCCGCACACCACAGCCCTGCCCGCACACAGCCCCCTCTCGCACACGGCGGCGCGCCGGCAGCGACCGGACCTTGCGCCGGGCACCCCGCGCCGGGCCGCTGGACCGGCAGCGCAAGGCCGGCGGCAGCCCAGCTGCTGGCCCCGCGTTACCGCCCCGCCGGGCCGGGGCCGAGGCTGGGGCTGTGGCTGGGGCCCGGCCACCCCGCGCCGCCGCCGCGCTCCCCGGGGCACGCCGCAGCGGAGCGGGGCAGGGCAGGGCAGGCGCGCCGCGGGGAGGAGCCGTCCGCGCTCCCCGTAGGCAGGGCAGCCCGCAGGGCCGGCCCACTTCTCCGGGCTGGGTGGGGTGTAGGGGGGGCCGGGGGTGGAGTAGGGTGAAATAGAGGCGGGCGTGTGTCACCGGGTAGATACCCGCGGCCAGGTACAGGCGGAGGCACTGACGACACGGGAGTGGATGCGCGCTCGGGCCGGGGCTCCTGGGGAGTGAGCGCACGAGTAGCCACCGCCCGCGGGCCAGTCCCCCTGCGCCGGGGCGGGCAGCCCGTCCGCGCCGCACCCGCCGCAGCCGCCAGCCCGCCTCATGGCCACCAGGGTGCTGACCATGAGCGCCCGCCTGGGTCCTGTGCAGCAGCCCGAGGAGCCGGTGTTCGCGCAGCTCAAGCCCGTGCTGGGGGCCAGGGAGGCAGCGATCTTCCCCGGGGAGGACCTGAAGCAGCAGCCGCCGCCGCAGCAGCAGCAGCAGCAGCAGCACCCGGGGGGCGGCGGCGGGGGCGGCGGCGCGACCCTGCCGGCGGAGGAGATGGTACAGGTAGGCGGCGACCAGCCCTCTCGCAGCCCGCCGGCCATCGCCCCTCTCCCGCGGCGGGCCGCCCGGGCGGGGAGCGGCCGCTGAGGAGCGGGCGGGCGGGACTGGGTGGGGCCGGCTGGCGGGGCCGGGGCAGCGGACCCCGAGGTGCCGGGCTGAGGCGGCGGCGAGGTGGGGGCGGGGGCCGGCCGGCCCGCCCGTGCGGAGGGGCGCGGGGCAGGGAGGGCTCGCGCCTTCCCGCCGGCGGCGCGCGGCGAGGCGGCCCGGGGCGCGGCTGAGGCGGCCGGGGCTGAGGCGGGGCGCGGGCTCCGGCGGCGGCTGGCGGGCCGGCCCGGGGCGGGGGAGCGGGGCTGCCCCCGCGGGTGCGTTGAAAACTACAGCTGCTGCCTTTGCACTTGCCCGGCGGCAGAATTAGAGCGGCCGCCTGTCCGCCTCGCCCACGCAGGGAGTCATGTTCGGGGGCGGGGGGGGGGGAACGGGGGACACGGCGCACCGGGCGAGGGGGGACTTCCCGGGACTTTCTGCCGGCCCCAGGAGGCTGCCAGGGAGCGGATCCGCAGGCAAACAGCTGGAGGAGCTAAAAGCGGGAAGGCTGCGGCCGCGGACGGTGCCCGCTGAGGGGCGGCTCCCGGCGGGCGCCCCGGTGAGGCACCGGCCTCCGCCTGCGCGGGGGTGCCCGCGGCCCCAGCCCCCGGCGTCGGTGGGACGGGGGGTCCCGGGGAGCCCCTGGCGCTGGGCAGCGGTCTGTCGGGCGCTGCCTTTCGGTGGCGTCTTCCACAACGAATAAATAACTCCAGCCTTCAAAGCGAGCTGCCCTCGGCTCGTAAACAAGAGCTGGAAAAAGTAGCCTGGCATGTCGGGGCAGATCCAGATCAAAGGGACGGGAAGGCGGCTCTGTTTGTTTGTGGTGTTTACCGGGGGTCTTTGAAGAAAGGTTCTAAAATCCACTTTAGGGCAGAGTTGCTGTCTGTCAGCTGCTTTCTCTTGCGGGGTGCTAAACGGGTCTGGTATGAGCACTGTCTTGACGGGACAGGGGGGAATGTAGCATTTGCCCACTGGAGAGTGCGTGATAAATGCTTTGCCGATGACTGTACCAGTAATGTATCGGGCTCCAGCCACCCACGGATTCCCTCGCACCACTACGCTAAGAGAATGATTTCCCAGTAATTAAAGAGCTCTCCTAGGACCGAGGCACGGACAGGGATGTGTTTATCATGCTATTAGCCAATTATACGCTGCACAGATTATTATTTTTTTTTAAAGTGTAGTCCTGGAGACACTTTACACAAAGGGTACTCTGATACAATCAGCCCATCTTCTTTTTATTACATATTATTCATAACTTTACACTTTGGTGTCATATTTCTAATCAAATACCTTTCTTTTAAGGATGAAGAATTATGGAAGTACAGAAAAAAAAAAATATATTAACATTATTTGCAGTATTAGTATTCAAAAAGCCAGCAGAGGATGTGGCTTTTAGAGTTAGCATTTCAAAGAGAAGCGAGTGAAACAGATAGGCAGTCACCCTGCTCCCGCAGTGAATTCCAGAGCATGAGATCTTCAGATTAGGCACAGCGCCTGTCATTTCTGCACCTTGCACTGTCTTGTAGGCATCAAAGATGAAAGTTTGTTGTAAGCTGAAACATCAGATCGATCTTGCTCTGTGTGAACGACTTGTGCCATGACTTTATCTCCTTGTCCTTGATAATGTTGATTAGCGCGCCGATTATAAAATACAGGTTTTCATTAGGGTGGAGGTTTATAACTTCCTCCGTAGGTAGCTTGTGGCTGGCTGAACAGTATTGCCTTTTATTTGCAAAGCCTGACACGACCTGCATGCCATCGTCTTTCTCAGGTGGTAACAAATCCCATGGATTATGGTCTGTTTTGTTTTTATAGACAAGATGTGAGATGGAGAAATACCTGGCACCTCAGCTCCCGCCCGTTCCTGTCATCCCTGAGCATAAGAAATACAGAAGAGACAGTGCCTCGGTTGTAGACCAGTTTTTCACTGACAGCGAAGGGTTGCCTTACAGCATCAACATGAACGTCTTCCTACCTGACATTAGCCACCTGAGAACTGGCCTGTACAAATCTCAGCGACCCTGTGTCACCCACATCAAGACAGAGCCAGTCACCATCTTCAGTCACCAGAGCGAAACTGCTGCCCCTGCCCCTGCCCCAACTCAGGCCCTCCCCGAATTTACCAGCATCTTCAGCTCCCACCAAACTCCCGATGTGAACAACATTTTCATCAAGCAGGAGCTTCCTACTCCAGATGTTCATCTTTCCGTCACACCCCAGCAAGGCCAGTTATATCAGCTCTTGAGCTCGCCGGATTTAGATATGCCCAACACTACTACTCAGGCAGCCGTGATGGACTCCCTTAACAATGTCTCCATGCCGTCAGCCATGGCGGGCCTTAACACTCTCTCCTCGGCTGTTCCACAGACTGCAATGAAACAGTTCCAGGGCATCCCCCCTTGCACCTACAGCATGCCAAACCAGTTTCTGCAGCAGCAGGCCACTTACTTCCCTCCTTCACCCCCAAGCTCAGAGCCTGGAAGTCCAGACAGACAAGCAGAGATGCTACAGAATTTAACCCCTCCTCCATCATACGCTGCAACTATAGCTTCCAAGCTGGCCATTCACAATCCAAATTTACCAGCAACTCTGCCCATAACCTCTCAGAACATCCAACCAGTCAGGTACAACAGGAGAAGTAACCCAGATCTGGAGAAAAGACGTATCCACTACTGTGACTATCCTGGTAAGCGATCTGTGCCAGAAAATCCCAGTTCTCGCAATAAAAAAAAAAAGTGTGAATAATCATGGATGAGGTATAAGTGGTCTTCTTTAGCTGTAGTCTACACCTAGGGAGAACTGAATAATTCTTGTCAAAGTAGAATTTCTCTTCTTTATTGTTTTGTGTGGCACACTTTCACATTCTTTAAATAATATGTACCCTTTTCTTCACATCACTTGTAATTCTCTTAAACACCTGAGCTCATTTTACCATGCCGTAAAACTTGATGTAAGTCGGGGTGACTGTGCAGCTCCTGCTCTCACTTTTCCAGTACCTGTGATGGAGCACAGGCTTAGTTTGTCTAGCACAGTACAGCTCAGTTTGAATCAGGTGGCGCTGAAAGAATCATTTCAGCTTCTGGTAGCCGAGGCCACAGCCTTGTTAGGGGATTCGGCTGCCTGCATAAATCCATTAAAAGCCATCTCTGAAAATTGTCCACAGATGGATTCCCTTCCAGCCTCTCCTTCTCCTATGCTGAAGGGGAAGAGAGACCTGACTATAAACTCTGCCTCCATGTAGTACGTGATCCCAGATACAAGACACTCACGCCCATGTGAGCATAGAGAGAAATGTCTGCCTGTGGTTGATCTCCCTCTTTGCCATCGTAATTCTCAGCGGTGTATCACCCATTTGGTGTGCTGTATGATAAATGCTTCATGGAAGAGTTATGGTGAGCCCTGGGTGACAGTGACAGCCAAGTCTGGCTTGATCACATTCTCTAGGAAATCTTAAAAAAAAAAAAAATGAAGTCCCCTTCTGAGTTGTCAACTTAGGTAGCAGGTGTTACTGTACATATAGTGTAGTAGGTATTGGTCTATACTACATTAAAAGGTAGTAAGTCAGAAACATAAGCATTTTTCTCTTTTCTGTGTAAAGCAGCATACGTCTGGGAGCTTTCTAGATCAAATTTTACTTCTAAATGGTGCTGGGTGAAGCGTTTCCAGATATTACGCCAGCACTGAGTGAGGAAGTTTAAACATAACGTGGAGCATTCCTGTTCTCCCTACTGAAATGCCTCTCTGCTTTTTTGTTTTGTTTTGTTTTAGGCTGCACGAAAGTTTATACAAAGTCTTCTCACTTAAAAGCACACCTGAGAACTCACACGGGTATGTACTCACTCTCTTACTGCCTGTTCATTCATGGTTTACGTATTTTCTGAGAAAGCAAGTGTGTTTGATCTCCTGTCTTCTCTGTTTTCTGTAGAGTGGTGTGGGCTCAGGCTGGCAGTTCAGTTAAGAAAAATGTAAGGTTTGGTCAATGAGAAGAATAGTTGCTTTTATTCTTAATGCAGTTTTGTTAAACCTTTTATAATACAGAACTCAAAATAGCTAAGAATAGAACAGATGGAAACTTCCCTTTTCAATCTAAAATGCCATGAAGTGTTTTAAAAAAAAAAAAAAAAACAACACTTTTTTCTTGGGCAATGAATTAAGCGTAGTAATCATGTTATAGTTTTCAAGATTTATCTAAATAGATACAATTTTCTGGTTTGGACTTTCTCTTCGACTTGTTAGAACTATTTAATCCTAGAATTTTTGAGAAATATCGCAAAGACTCCCAAGGTAACTCCATTTGCTTCATTCTTAGCATTAAGTGTACTTTCTTTTAAAGACAAGTGGTTCTGCATATTTACTTTTTTAAAAAAGGCATAATTTCACAGTTTTGTCAGTGAAAGACATTAAAATGGAGGAAATGAAAAGTGTCAGTGTATCACGCTTGTTTTTCGTATCTTGATCAATTTCTGCCTGCAGCTACGGAGGCAGTCCCCACTCATGGGCCCACATGGAGTGGAGCTGGGGACAGTGTTTCTTGTGCGCGGGCGCAGGAGCCATGCGTGCAGAGCGCAGCAGTTGGGAGGTGGAACTACCCTAGATGCGTCTTCCTAAGGGTTCACCTGCTGAGGCAGGGGGAAGGAGGAGAGAGGGAGACAGGGAGAAAAATGTAGCTCACCAACAGCATGCCTGAAACTATTTAGGACAGTTCTTTGCTGGGATCTTAGTACTGCTCGTTCTAAATCAGTGAAAAGCACATGACTGATTTTGTAAAGAAATCAAATGCGAGGGCTATGACTCCTGTTTTTAAAACTGAGCATGAACCCCAGCTCTTTTACACGTGGACCTCAGTTCAGACCAAAACACTAGTCACGATTCAAGTAACTTGCTTATTGAAGCAGGCTGTCAGCTCTGCGACTGTGCCGTTCAAGTAACGGGGTTTCACCTGAGTTTAAACCAAACGTCAAAACAGAACAGCATGAGCTATGATCTAACAAAATGTTTCACTGTCTCTATGGAAACAAGGCTGTCTATTCAGCAGCTATTTTGAACGGATTGCTGGATTATCGTAAAAAAATTTATTATCTCCAGGCTAAATGTTACTCTGAAAATTTTGTTTTGATAGATGAGTTACTTGTGTTGCAGTTGCAGTAAAAAATTAAAAGCACCTGTACAAAGATTGTTGCTTTGCATTAGTAATAGACTAAACAAGAACACTGTTAGATTTTGATTTATATAATCACTCATTAGCAGTAAGCTTAGTAAGAAAGGAGTATTTTCATGAGGCTATAAACCTGAATACTGTCAGAGAGTATAATCTCATTGCTCTTTAATAAATAATCTGTAAATTTGTGTGCGATTTCCACTTACGCACTTGAGCCAGCAGCTAAATACCAGTTTTAAATATCTCACTTGCTATTATACAATAACTAGGAACAGAGATAAAAGCAAAGTTTTAGTCTAAAAGTGAAAATTGTACAGTAAACATTTGAAATGTACACTTTTACTTTTTAAAATCAATTTATATCTTTTTTTGAACCTTAAGTAATAATGACTTCAGGGTTTATAAGGTTAATACTTGTGTGCATAGAAATACATACCACATCACTAACATACTGCTTAGGGTCACTAACGTTTATTGTTGCCTTCACTTTATAGATATTTGACCTTAGAAATGTGGATAAATGTGCAAAGGTCAGAGGAGCTGATGTATTCATGGAAACAAGAATGTTGTTTTAGATAAAAATCTAGTGAACTTAAGCAAGTCTGTAACACAAAGGGTCTTCGGGGGAGGTGAATGAAGGGATAAACTGTCTAAATCGTGCAGTACATGCAAGAATGTGAGTCTGTATCCTGTTACCTGCATTATTTCAGAGTTTGCTTTGTTTAACTCTTGAACATTCACTTAATACTTGAAGATTTCAAGCACCAGTTGTGATCTCTGCCTTAACATATGGTTGAAATGTGTATTATGAGCAAGATCTATGACTTACCAAGTACGGTAAATTTGATTAGATGAATATTAAAGTAAATGGGCACAAACTCAGGGAAGCCTGTGAAGTTGCGCAGCTTCCCCAGAAGCGCAAGGGAATCTCGCTATTGATCTCCAAAGAGAAGAGCTTGATGCCGAGGGCTAAATTTGGGTGTGTGCCTCTCCGCGTCCCATCCCCCAGAACTATGAAGTCATACAGCACTATTAAGCTTTGATTTTCTGGTTTTTAATTTTTTTTTTTTTAAAGACTTTTGTGAAACCTTTACCTTCAAAGTCTAAAAGCAAGTGTCACGTAATCCATTTCAATAAAGTTGTGTGTGATATTCTTTCAAATCCCTTCAGGGATAGCAGACCTGTTTATCTGGCTAAACCCGTTCTTTAGTAATCATGGACCACTGAAGTTGTTTTCTCCTTATTCTTAGTTTCTTAACAATACCTTTTAAAATGGGCTACAGTCTCTCTCTCATCCCAACCGGTCCCCGCCCTTCTCAGCAATCTGTCATCTTAAAATAAAAGAGCCTGCAGCAAAGTTTGTCTGCCATTAAAAGTCAAGACAGACCTTATGGTTTTCCTTTTGTATTGGAAAATCTCAGCCTTTTCACAGTATTTATTTAGCAGCTTTTCTCTTCTGAAAGGCTTTCACTGGGTTTAGTAGACGTTCTTTGAGAACAAACCTCTTTGAGAACAAACCTAAGAGAAATGTTATATTTGATAGGTGGAATGTAGGCTGTAGTCTTTTCCAGTTCAGATGTGAATACACTGTCAGACTTTAAAAATTACATTTAAATACAACTATAAGAAATGGGCGAGAGGAAAGCCCCTTATATTTTTCTTCCTAGGTGTTCCCAAGCTTACCTTATACAAAGTCAGGTAGTATAAGCTGGTATAGTTATTCTGATTTAATGTAATTACACTGGACTTTTGCTGTTGGTTGAGTTCATTATTCACGTAAGAGCTAAGCAAGGTTAACGTATTTGTACCAGTCACTGAAGCAGGCACACGTTTTTCTTTCTCTAGTTAATGCTGTAGTGTTTGTAAATTATGAAGTAAATTTTAGTTGCTGATAAACTTGTAACCCCAAAATTGAACATGAACAAAGATTCGAATACTGGAAAGATACAGGGCATTTTGTATCATCTCCATGCAGTTCTGTAAGAGATGTTGGTAAATTTTAGTACCTTAAAACACTTAATATTAGCTGTTTCTGAAACAGGTGAAATGGTATTCAGTGTGCTAAAGTACCCATTGGAACATCTCTCAAAACAGACTGAATTTTTTGACCACTTGAAGGAGGGATTTTCTTTTAAAATAATTTTACCTGTTAGTCATGGAACAAGTTGTGTTTCATAACCGGCATGGTGCAACTACAGTATGTAATGAGGGAGGGGGTTATGCATTTATTGCAGGCTGCCAGCAGTAAAACCACCTTAAGGCTCTGTGTCCAACTTGAAAAACATGCCAGGTATCAGTGAAAAGCAGTTACATGCGTGTTGTAGATGAACCTCATTTCGGTTCCTTTTCTGACGTCCGAGCGAATACATATATATTAAGTAATCCTTTAGAAACAGCAGTCCTATAACTTACCCTGTTAGATTTCTTTATATATATTAAAGATTTGGCCTGTGGAAGTTGAACCTTTGATACGCAGGGCCCTGGAATACCCTACCTGCACCCTACCTGTAACTGCAGAATTGCTACTGGCTCCATTGTGGTGGGTTTTTTTAATATTTCTGTGAACAGCTGCATGCTTCAGAATTGTGTATGTTTCTAAGAGGAAAATCTGTCATTGTTTTGAACACATCAAGGCACGCACATTGAAGACGTTTTCCAGCTGCATGTTGGTTTTCCCTATACAGAGCCTTTGTACAGGCATGTTCTCTGGTCACATGGTGGGCTTGCCATTAATAGTTTCTAGCATTAACTGCAGAACTATTTCATCTCTATCTATAGATCTAGTTTGTATTTCGTGATGGGAAGTGGCGGCCGAGTTAACTCAAGAGAAATGGCATTTCTCTAAATGAGATGCACTCAAAATACTTCCACTGTCCCTAGTTATTTCAAATGTTTATGTAGGCATGGGACAGCTGCCGACTTGTGCGGCTGCTCAAGGTGTTAAACATTTTATTTTAGATCTCTGCCTCAATAGATCCAGAATTAGGCTCTGATGGTACATCAGAATTAGAACCAGTTGTGTGCAGTAGATTTCAGCAGTCCGTAGGACTCGGCGCTCCAAGTTTACCATAGCTGTATACAGATGCTTGTTAAAGGTGGTACAATACAGAATTGCCTGGGAATTCAGGATGCCCATTGTTCAGAAGGGAAGATAAGTGGTAGTTGGACTTCTGCTGGAAAAAAAGCATCTTGTATTGACTCAAATCATCCTGAGACTTAGGTGAGGGATTTCACTCATAGTGCACAAATGGGAAATGGAGGCACCAAAAGCCTGCTTTGTTTGTGGTTGCAGTTTTCTGTGTGTGTCGCAAACCTCATCCTGGAAAAATATTTGCGTCATGAAAACAGCTATTAAGTAATATTTCTGTGTCGATTCTGCTGCTTTAACCTGTTAGATGAGTCAGTTGCACAGATTATACTTTAAGGAGGTGTCGGTAAATGCCATCATTGATAGAGACAATAAGGAAAAAATGCAGGAGAGTTAAATAAAACTGTTGACAAAGCGCATTAAAGTGTGGTGTCGCTAGGCACTGCTGGAGAATATGTTGGTATCTTTTATTTATGAATTCTGCTAAATCCATTAGTTGTCTGTGTCAGAAATGGAAGTACATTATTTTCCTGTGCAAACCACAGTTTAAGGGAAAATAATGTAATTTTTTTCAAACACTTTGTGAATAATGGCAGACCTTGTGATTAATTGATCCAGTTCTTTATCTGTAGTTGTAAGTAAGTATGCATGTTTGAGTGTGTGCTCAAAAGGGGGTGAAATCTTACAACGTAAACATACATTTTACGTAAATATTACTGGTCATTCACATCAGTGTCCAGCATGCAGTTTTTATGAAGCAGGAATTAAATTCCAAGGTGTCAGGTGAGAGGTAGTCCTGTTAGATTTTAGATATTGAAAAGAAAAGCCTAATATTTTCTTTTTGATTAAAAGCCTAGAAAGTCCCTCTAAGCATGAAAAAGCTTAAAAAAACTGTTGTTTCTGTCAATTGCTGCCTGAGAGGATTAAACTTCAGTTCCAGGATATTTGATTCCTGATAAGGAAACTGTTGACCTAAGAGACTGGCTTTAAATATAGTTCATTTTGAGACCGCCCTACATAGGCTAATATAGTACCAAGAATCACAGCAATTGCCAGTGATTAAAACTTTCCATTATTTGATTAGACATTCCTTATTGTAATTAATTTCAGGGCTTGACTGGGACGATTGACTCCTGGTTCCAGGGTAGTGTGTTGTTTGTTGTTTGTTAGATGACCTGCACCTCCCATTGGTGAAAGATTAGAAACATTTAAGTAATGTCCTAGTTTAGTCTGAGTATCTTGGTAGCAGCATTCCTGTCCTGTCAGGCTGCATTATTTATATTCAGTGATCTGCAACAACTCTGATTAAGGACATATTAAAACCTTTGATTTTGGCAAGTGTACAGTGCTTTGCCTTAAGTTAAAATAGCTTTAATGTATTGCTTCCAATTTAATTTTTTTTTGTGTGTGTATGCATACAGTAGGTGGAAATCTGGAAGTCTACAGTACATGTTTAATAAATTCCATTTTAAGAGCGCCTCTTATCTGACTGTACAAGAGCCAGTGTTATTGGTGTGAGAGCTAAAGAACTGCTCTTGCACCACAGGCATAGATGAGGAAATGTGTTCTCCAGCACAGAATGTGTAGACACAGCCATGCACCCCAGATGGATGGATTTCTTATAAACCTAGTTAAAAACCAAAAAATTCCTTTCCTCTTTGTTTGCATATCTCCTTGAAGAGAGACCACCTCTGTTAAGACAGAATGTTATACCAGAAAGAAAATAAACCACTGCACAGGACAGTCAAGATTCCCCAGTAATCCGTGAGCTACGTAAGCCAACACTTAGCAAAATAAGAGTGCTTCAAGCATTGGTGGGAGCTCTGAGAAGATAATGCCTTCTGCACCTCACTAGTCAGAAAGTAAATGATGTACTAATCTCTTGACCATCCTTTTTGCTTACCGGTCCGTCATCTCTTTTCCTGTTCGTGCTTTTATTAGAGAGATCAAATATTACTTGATTTATCAGTGATTGGACTTAACGAGGCCTAACAGCTCTCTGTTACAGGATTCCTTAAAATGCTCTTCTGTTGTGAAGCATTACTTAATGGTCACCCTCTAGCCATTACTATACTAGGCAGAGGCTTTATCACATTTGAAAATGTGCAGCATATGTTATGCATTCATATCTGTGGTGGGCTGGATATTTCAAGGTCTAAATTCATTTTGTCACTCACAAAATAAGCCGGATGTACGTTGCATACTGTCAGCCCTCTGATCCATCTCCATCTTGGACAAGCTAGAATTTCAGTGCACTAAAGAACTTTTAAACACCTGAGGGATTATTTTTTTTTTTTTTACGTTTCAGCTTTCTGCTCTTTCTCAAAAAAATCCCCCTGTATTAGAAAAGGGTAAATCCCCAACCAACAATCTGCTTTTAATGTTCACTATAGCTTTAGTCGATGTCAGAGGAAGGTCTAATTTTAGGTAAGTGTCGGGAGCTACAAACTTCTTTTGAATGAGTGCAGACATACACCCGAGCAACTACTTTCAGTTCCAGTCAGCCTGGAAGAGACTAGGGTTTAAAACCCTGATGCTATGAACTGGAAGAGAGCTATTTCAGGCAAACTAAGAGGAAAAACATTTCATTTGTTCTTATTTTTTCTAAAAATTTGAGGCTATAACATGTCAGGAAACTAAGACAAATAATGTTAAGCTGTGAAAATTTTGAAAAGAAATACACCAGAAAATTCTGAGACCACATAAATCTTCATAATAATTTGTTTTGAAACTGGGCGTAATATAGGTTACGTAGGTAACTGGTGCAATTATGATGCAGAAACCTCTTTGCCTACCACTTTTTTATCACACCTAGTTGAATATTTTTAAGGCCAAACACTTGCCACCAGAAATAATTTCATAATAAACACAAGTAATAGTAAAAAGATGGAAAGAATCGGGGGGGGGGGGGGGGGGGGGGGAATGTCTTTACACTTTTATACCCTTAGGAGCTGTAATCAGGTGTTGTCTTTTTGGAGCCTTTGAAAAGGCTGCTGCTTCTTTTTCTTCAAGGAAGCTCCAATCTCATTACTCTGACAGAAATTTCTGATAGGAAATAAGAGAAGTTGTAGGCGTTGGCTGGTGTAATACCTGTATTTGGATTTCTGCATACCAGTAGAGTTACCTAACTTTAGGTTTGAAAATCTGACCCTTGCTGTTTGCAGCTTTATATTTAGAGAAAGCCATCCTAACAGTGAATTGCAGAAATAAAGTCACAGAACTCTTTGGTGAAATAAGGAAGCTTATTTTCTTGTTAACGGGGAAAATAATCACTAGTGGAGGTTTTCAGTGACTCGTTTTTTTATGAACAGAATTTTAAACAGAAACATTTTCTGGAACAGAGGCTGAATGTTGAAGAGAGGGTGTCTTCAAAATGACCACCCCCCCACTGGTGCCACTGTACCTCACCCAAGTGAGCATGGCCATGATGGTTGCTGCCAGTGGCTAGAATTCATGTTAGGAAAGCAATTGCTGCAGTTTGGCATGACTAATCCCAAGATGATGAATTGAAGAGAGAAGAGCCCATGGTGTGCCTCAGTGGTCCAGATCATTCTCTTGTGGTATCGACAAGGATGCCAAACCTTGGGATCTACCTTGGCATAGTTTATCTGTTGAAGTGGCTGGTTTTGTTAGCACGGTATATGTGGATATCCAGACACCTTTTTGACAAAATAGTCTCCTTTCAGGTTAAACTCCCTTATCTCTTGACTAGGTAAAGCTCTTTCTGTAAAAGAGCTTCCAAGCTAAACATTGGGGCTTAAAATTTCTGTGCTCAAGCACAAGTCTGTTTCTCATGCTCCACAAATGTATTTTTTTTTTTAACTGGAGAATGGATACATATTAACAGCTCAAGAACTTAAGATATATTTTGTGATGTATAAGCCTAGCAAAATATTTTAATTCAGTGATACTGGAAGGAGGTTATGCAGAAATCCAATTAAACTTATGAAGTCCCTATCCTGTTGAAGTATAATTTAAAGGAAAGCAGTTCTGTTTCCCAGAAGTGCTGTGTATAATATTTCTGGCTTGGGAAGAAAGGGTTGGAGTGTGCTATTTGGCTGGAAATCGGTACCAGCTTCCTCCATGGTGTTTTAGTTGAACAGTGTTGACATTCTAACAAATCCCATGGAAGCTCCCCTGAAGTGGAGGAGTTAGCTGTTTTCTTGCTTTTACAGTGAAATATCTGTTTGATACCACGATCGTGTTCCAGTAACCGAGCTGTACTGCCTTCATATTTGATGACCAGTGGCATTCTTGGTTTAACACTCTATAGAAGCCCTAAATTGCTGGAGGAAAACCAAATATTTCTGAAACTTTACAGCTACTGTATTTTGCACAATCATTAAAGTAAACAAATCTTACATTACTATATAGCCAATGAAAACAGTGGATAAAGGGTTCAGTGTCCTTTGTTGTGTATACCTGCTTTTTGAAAAAATAAATCTTCAACCCCAAATTTGTCAGTGCTTTAAAGTCAACATAGCAAAGAAGTAGGATCACTTCAGAAAATTGTAACATGAGGCTCTTTTTCCCTTGCTGTGGGAACTTAAACTAAAATCTTACTTCTGCTAAATGACAAAAAGCATGTGTATAGGTTGAGAGAGAGAAAACACTACCAGCTAGTTGTTCTGCTTGCTTTAAAAGAGTGAAAATAACCTCCACCTTCTTTTTCTTGCCCCCCTTCCTCCTTGCCCAAAAGGAAAACATTTGAAATTGATTCAGTTCTTAAATAGAACTTTCCAACGGAAACTAGTATTACAAACATAGATATTCAGTATTTTACCCCTAGGATTTATTCAAAATAATCCAGGCCTCTACGCTGGTGCTAAAAATACATTTTCCAGTTCTCACCGTTGGCCAAAGCAGGGGTTAAAAGCAGCATTCTGATTTTAATTTCCAGTACATAAAAGTAATACTGTTAAAACAATCTGTGTAAAGCACCAGCTTGTTCCCCTCCACGCATCCCCTGAGCGCTACTTGGTTTAGCTCAGGTCTGCAAAAGTCAGCCGGCAAGGAGGAGCAGTGCTGTTCCACTTGGCCCTGCCTAGCTCTTCCCCTGAGCAGTGCTCTTGCCCAGGGGGATTCATGGCTGTGGCAGGTGGTGAAGTGACCAGGACAGTGGGGTAAGGTTTGGATAGTGTTTCTGGGAAGTTGGGTCCCCTGGAGTTTGATGGGGATCTGGCCATTTGATTCGGTGTTGAATTGGAAGCTGTGGCACCCAGCAAGGCACAGGGTTCACCGCTTCCCCAACTGCTGGCAGTTCATATGCCAGGAGCCTTTATATCACCTGCTGATGCTGCTCACAGGTTAAAAGAAGTTTTAATGGGGACAGCAGTTTCATTTGGACTCAGACACGGTCACGTACCACCTACACGGCATAACTTTGCGACTGCTTTGTCAGTACAGCGTAGTCCGATACTCAGTGAAGTTGCACATACTTCATACCTCCTTGATGCCAGGCTTGGAAACTGATTTTAATCTCCTGGTCCCCATTCCAGTCTGGTCTGAATATTCCTGGGCTTTTGTTCAACTAGTGGTATTTTCCTGCCCTCTTTACCATTTCTTTCATTCCTCGTATAATTCTGCATGAGCAGATTGAGTGGATGAGAAGCATTTTGAGTGTATAAAGGCCTGACTATGTATATGGTCTGTCTGAGCAGCTAGGATAGCAGGATCACAAGTCTGGGGATTCAGCATCAAGTATAATATGGCAGTTTTAAGTGAAGGCTTTTAAAGAAGATTTTGAAGCCAGTGTGGGAGAAAAGGAGAAAGAAAGGAGAAAGAGAAAGAAATACACTGGCTTTAAGTTAAGGTGTAGTTTAGTTTTTTAAGTTTAGTTGAATGCAGGAGTAATGCTTTTGTGCAACTTCTGTATGTGCACATGCGTTTTAACACCAAGTATTCACGGATGATCTCCCTGGTGCTATCCCTATGGATCAGCAACACAGTCTTTTGCAGACTGCATTAATAACCCAGTTTAAATACATTATGATGTATATAGTTTAAAAGATCCCTTCCTGTATAGATACCTTTCCTGTCATTCTGCCATGAAGACCAAATGTGTTACCTCAGCTGGCTTCTCTGATTTTAGAAAAGCATTACACATCGAGTTTGAAGTAAATCTGTATTTTAACCTACAGTATATGATGCATGGAGCAAAAAAGAGTCCTATGTGATGGATCATTCTGATCTTCAGTCAGCATCAGACAGACTAAATTCAACTGTGACAGAAATGTAAAGTTATTTGTGTTCTGATTTGCCATCCACCAAATAATTTTGAACTCTGAGAGGCGATGCCAGGCTCTAAGTTTGTTTTTCTTAAGGAATGATACATTTCCACTGTGATTTCAATAAATCCCGGTCAATGTTTATGCAAAAAGGAGGTTGAGGGGTTAGTTTTTCTTGTAGAGTTCTGGTTCTGGTTGTTTCCGTGCTGCCAGCTTGAAGCCACATTCCCTTTGTGAGCAAAGGGCTGGTTCTGCTCTTAGTAGTAGACACAAAGTTACTAGTTAGTTGATCACAAGAAGCAGTAGAAACTCCTGGGCAAAACCAGTTTCATAATTCCATCTGAATAATGAATTAGTGTCTGTGAAGTAATGTTTTGGAGTTTCTCAGATGGTGTTCTCTGCATGACTGGTGCAGAACAAACAGTCTGATTGCAGGATATTGGCTTCTGTCTTTCTTCTGCGTGCTCATATGATGGTAAAATAGAGATTGAGACCGTGAGGGTAAAGATCTGAGACCAACAGAGAGGGAGAGGATCTGTAAGGTGTGTTGGAAAGGACTTTTGGAAAGCTCAGCCTTGGTCTGATTCTGCTCCAGATGAAGCCGTTGCAGAGTTTAGTAAAAAAGGATATAGATAACAATCCACTCTTCCAACTGAAGAGTGTTTTTGTCAACCAGCATCAAGCAGTAGCCTATAAATAGGTAATCTTAGCCTCTTTCTGTGAAGCTTGCTTGTATGGTGACATCATGTCCATATCAGCTCCAGAGCAGGTGCATGTACACGCATAAAGTTCTGGTTTCACATGGAAGTCATCTTGGCTTTGTAGCCTCATATTTCTCCCATTTCAACAAACACCTATAAATTATAGGCATGCTTAAAAGAGTCTGTTTGTACTTTTAAAATGGATGAATGCAAATATTTTAGGTGCTTGGGCCAGTATATTCAAGACTAGCTGGACACAAAATTGTGTTCAGAGCTGCTGTAGTACAGCAAGTTTTCAGAGATGCCATGCTCCTTTGTCGGTATAGACTGATGGAAGCAGCAAGCACTTGCCACCTCTAAAATATGGCTATTTAAACACCTGATTGTAGACACTTAATTCTGAAAACGGGTGCTTTGATCCTTTAGGTGCTTTCCCCTATCTATAGCTAGCCCAAGCCAGGATGCTGCAAGTTTTTATTGCCTCTGACATTTAGAAAATACTGTCCCCGTTGTGTTTGTAACACACAGTGCCCCTTTCTTCACACATCAGAAGCTCTTGAAAATATCTGCACGCCACAAAGAATCTTTATAGAAATCTTCCTTCCTATTTCAGACCTCTTAAAAAAACTTCTGTATAACTTAATTCACCCATTTTTAAAAGGTACAAGTGTAAGTTACAAACTAGGCCAGACAGTCACATGAGACTACATGGGTTTTTTCCTACTCCCTGTCATACTGAGGTGAGTGTAAGTGAGCATATTTCAGTCTCATTAAGTTTTTTTACTTCTGTGCATTTCTTCTGTACTGTAGCCGTCTCCAATTTGTATGTTTGAGGTATTTTACTGAGGTATTAAATCACAGATTCAAGAGTAAAATTCACTGAAAAAACAAAGGGGCTGTTTGGGCCTATTGAATAGAGCTGTGAATAATTAGGAAACGTCAGGTCCTGTTTTGTCATAGTTCTGTAAGTTCAAGAGCAACGCTATTCAATGTGATCTCACATCAATTTCCTCCTGAAGAGTGACAGCAGTCTCATTTCTACGTGCTCTCTTTCAGGTGAGAAACCATACAAGTGCACGTGGGAAGGCTGTGACTGGAGATTCGCTCGCTCGGATGAATTAACGCGCCACTACAGGAAGCACACGGGGGCAAAGCCCTTCCAGTGCGCTGTCTGCAATCGCAGCTTCTCCCGCTCTGATCACCTGGCTCTCCACATGAAGAGGCATCAGAACTAGAAGCTGGACTTGTCGTTGAGGCTGTTTTGTATCTATGCAATTTCCTATTGACTCTCGACATACAACTAAAATTAGTTTAATTTTTGTGTATGGGTTATCCGTTTAAAAGAAATCTCAAAAGAAACTGGAAATGTATATTTTGTATATTTATGCAGAAAAAGGGAAGACACTGTATCACAATACCAGAGTGTTCGGTCATTTGTTTGCTGTCATGATGTATATGGCTTTAGTCAGCAGGTTTCATCTCTTTACAAGTATTATGGCTTGACACATTGCAGCTTTATACATTTTTCTTTTTCTCTTGCAGTGTTTTGACCAAAGCACTGTCACTATTGTGGCAATGTTTAGTAAATGAGTTAATGAGAGGCTGCAGATGAATGAACGCAGTGGAAAAGCCATTAATTGTAATCTGTCAGGTTTTTACTGGACATATTTAGTACTTGTGGGTTTTTTTTTAAATGTTAAGTCATTCTGTGGAAGTAAAATACGTAGAAAAATTCATAAACGGCCATAGAACAAAACATTTTGTTCTGTACGTTGCATGTTTGCAAAGACAAAGATTTTGTAAATTTGCAGATCAGCTTTTTAGGTTTAATACAAAAGTTTTTTAAGAATCGTCTGAAAAAAGTAGTTATTTTACATTTGATAACATGGCACATTTACAAAAAAAAAGTTATTCAAATACCTCTCAAAACAGTACCAACTTAGCTTCATTTTTCTTAAAAGAAATGAGCTAAGTATTCAGATGTTTTATACCTGTTAACTCAAACGGTGTGCACTGAATATTCAAAGCAGGATTTTGTTTTCAAATTGCTTAAAAGGGCAAAACATGTAGAATGAACTGTAAGTCAATGTGGGAAGCTTAAATAACGGGGATAGTTACAATGAACACAGAATGTTAAACCTCTTACTATAAGCTAAACTTAGTATTACTTCAAAAAGAAGGATTTAGGATGCAATTTTCATACATCGACATGTTAAGCTGGTTCAGCACCAGTATGATCTAGTTTCATGTGGACATTGCATGTAATTTACTAGAAGGTAAAGGATACAGTAATTTTGTTTAAAATTACAGAGCAGTTTAGTTAAGCCACTGTTCAGATTGACACACGCAGGGGAAAATTTACTGCTGACAAAAGTAGCTGAAACGCCACTGAAGTCAATGAAGTGGTGCCCTTTTATGCTAACAATGACTTTGATCCACCGTGTTCAGCCTTGAAATAGTAGATGACGGGCCAAAGATGAGGTTAGACCATGTAGGATTTGGCCAGACAACAGGAGAAAACCAAACAAACCTATTAAATTTCTGGACTTCACAAGCCGTAATATTAAGCTGTCAACCAAAGGCTAGAGTAGACAATCAAAATACCAAAAAAAGGGTCTTGCAGGAAAACCTAGCTTTGTTAAAACTGTTGTTTGTCTTTATTTATTTGTGGTATATGATAGACTCTTTTTTTTTTTTTTTAAGACAATTTTACATATACTTGATAAATTATAGTTTTGTTTGTTATAGTTAGAAATGTTGCTCTTAATGTAAATATTTGACAAACGATGTAAATAATTTTGTAAGGCTTCAAATGTTTATATGTGGAAACACATGCATAAATTGGTTGCTGTTTTGCTTCTTTTGCCTCTCCCCTACCTTATTTTTGTATTGTGGTATTTCCTATGCAAATGATGGAGCAAACAGCTGTATAGTTGTAGAATGTTTTGAGAGAGAATGAAATGGTTTATATATAAAGACTTTTTTTTTTTTCTTTTTGCAAAATAAAACAAAGTGCCTGATGTGTGTGTGTGCACGTGCATGTGCTCTCTGTAGCTTCTGACAATGAAAGTTCTGTGGTTTTGCACTGGGAGCTGGAAAGCGTAGCAATATTAAGCTAAGAATGTCTTCTTCATAGCAGGGTTTGTCTGTTTGGAAAGTACCTGGCACTTCTGCATTTGGCCCTCATGAATATAATAAACGTGAAGGGATAAAGAATAGTGCCTCTCTGCCATCAGAACTTTACAGGGAGCGTACAGTAGCCTGAAACTGGTTGTGATTGTCCATCCACAATAGTGTGATTGTAAATTAAAGGTACAGTCTGGTGCGTACAAATTCTCTCCCACTTCCAAAATGGGTAAAACCTGTTCACACTTTATCTACAGCATTGCCCAAAAGAAGTTCCTCCCCCAAAAGCTCTTTTCATGCCATAGAAAGACAGGAAGGTCCCATAGAAACCCTGCAGTGCCCCCACGGCAGTGTCTCCCTTTTCAGTATATTTCCCCTGGGAGATGGAGGTATGGTTCCGTTGAAAAATTGGAGTGGATGCGTGTTCAGGTCTGGGGGTTACATCTGTCTTCTTTCCTCTGAGCTTAAAAACGGGCATGCTGAGCTTTTTAAAAGGAAGTTACCTTAAAACTTAATAAAAGTTTAAATATAATTTACCATCAAATTATAATCATCTAATTAAATCAGCTATCAATTTATTCAAAATTCAGTTTTGTGAACTGGCTGCTTAATTCTTTCTTGAATTTCTCTGTTCTTTCCTTACAACCTTTGATTTTTGTGCAATTGATTTTTCTCTCTTAATTAGCCTCTTCCACATGTCAGCTAATCCCTCTTTCTAAAAAATACCTAGGATAGCTCTAAAAAAGTCAAAGAAGACCTGGTTAATTACCAAGAAAATCTGCCTGTGTCTGACCTAACTGCAACTGCAAACGTGCTGTTTTGGAGAACAGGGAGAGAGAACTCCCACAAGCATTGCTGTGGCATTCCCCTTTTCTGATGCAGCCATTAGAACACCTGAGTTTCTTTGGAACATTTTGGCTTGGAGGGGAAGCTGGCAATGAGTTGGGCAATCATTTGCGTGCTGTCACTGCAAAAGAGAGCTACCAGAGCTTACTTTGTTGGGTGCAGGTTGAAGTGAGTAACAGCGGTGTCACAGGACGCTCAGAGACACAAGCCTCCCTGTTCAGCTCAGCCCACCAATTTGGGGCTGGACCAGTGGTGGGTTTGGTAGCTTGCTCTAGTCTTTTGCAGTGAATCTTTTCACATTCTGCGCTTTGTCCCAAGTCCATAGATGAAGGCAGCACTGGCTTCTGAGTTTCCCATGCCTTTTCACAATGAAAGCCCGCTGATTGCATGGTTTCAGCCTCCAACATTGCCTCATACTTGTTTTAATGTTTCTATTGCTCAGCTACCTGGTTGCATAAACCAGCTTCATGGCTTCATATTAATCTTGAATGAAAGGCCATAATTAGTCCCATCTGCTTCAGCAGCATTTAACCTGATGTAGACAGAGACAAGCACAGCAGACCCGTGCACCAGAATCCATTACAAAACCAAAGGTAGAGGAGCTTGCTCCACTGTCCAGTGCTGTGCTGGGAACACACAGTATTAACAGCAGTTCAACAGGGTGGCTGATCTCAAAACCTGCAAGAAAAAGTAGTGTCATCGTAGCCCCCGCTCAGTTCTTGTAAAGCATTTGGCATGGAGTCTGCCAGGGTTCTGAGGCCACCCTCAAATTCAACTCTCTAATTATCCTTCAGCACCCAAATTATCATTCCACACAGAGGGAAACTCCGCTTGACCAACTGGCTTTTCTGGTGGCCACGTGAACACTTAGTCCTCCTCTTTGACTGTGTGCCAAGTTCCTTCCTCTGGTTTTCAGTGTGAGCTTAGGGCCCGATCCTCCACAGAAGTGCCTCTGTGCCCACACGGGATCCTTGCACGGATCCTTGTTTTAATCTGGTTGGTACAGTGCCACGAGGCTCTGCCGTGCTCTACAAGTACAATAGTGGTGTTGCTGTTGACTTTCATGAAAGAGAGCCCGGTTCAACAACTGACTATTAGCCGAAAGAATGTGGTGAATTACTCATGTGCTGAATAATGCATCCTGGCACTTTGAGTGTTTCAGGACAGAGGGAATTTATTGGCCGCTGTAAGTAGCAGAAGCAGCCTGATGGGTATGCTTTTAATAAAGCAACTTGCATACTTTGCTTGTGTTTACTTCTTCCTCTTCTCCTCCACTACTAACCATTAGGCTGATGTTGTCATCTACTGTGTTCCTAGCACCCTCACCGGTGCTGCTTGTTTGGGATTGGGGATCTGAGCTGACACAGGCCACTGGAGAAGCCCGTGGCGGACCTAGCACAGTCCAGCCTGTCAACAGCAAAGGCCTGCCTACGGCAAACGAAGAGTGCAATGGTTCCTGAGATTTCTTTGATGCTGTTATTGTGCTTCTTAAAAATAGTTGCTATTTATATATAAACCTGTATGCAAATATAAGATGCTGCGTGTGCGTGTGTGTTCATTTGCGTATTCAGTTCAGTTCTCAATCCTGGCAAATCCTTGCCTGTGATGACACGCCACAGCTGTGAGCTCTGCGGGCTAGCTGGGGAGCGGACAGGGGAGGAGAAAATGGGTACTCCTGTGTTTCCACACCAAACTTCCAAATAATTGGGGAAATTTAAAGGTCTGATTTCCCTGCTACGTGTACTGTACTGAGGAAGAAATGCAACAATGAATTTCTGTTTCCAAGGAGTGGGTTCTTTGTTTTGAAGTCTACATTTAAGAGAGAAAGAGAGGGAGAGCTGTGGGGAGAGGGAAGGGCAGTTGTACTGCAGAAACAAAGCAAATTTACACTGAAAAAGAGAGTAACTCTTCAGCTAGGCAAGTTAAAAACATGAGTTATTTCTGCAGGAGAAACTGTGCAGGTGGCAGCACACAGCATCCTGAAATGAGGTCTCAGGTGTTTGTCAACACGGGTTTCCTCCTCCTTTAGCTCCGCTTTTCCTTCCCAGTCTCTGCCTGGCCCAGTTTCTGCTGCTCATCAGTCTCAGGCTTATTTTGTATTTCCCATTGCTCCCACAGCTCCAGCTACTGCTGTTGCTCCTTCCCCAGCCAGCTGCAGGTGATGGGCTTGGGCTAGCGCTGCCCCTGCCCCTGCTTCTGCCTGCACGTGCCCTGCTGCTGCTGCACTGCTCCTGCTGGGGCACACACCTCACCTAACTCGGGTTTTAATTCATGGCATAAAGCATAACAGTGTGGCTTGTTTACTTTCTGCCAGTCTCCCTGTGTTGTATAACCAGGACAAACTTTCTTTTCTTTCTTTATGTACAGTGCTTGTGTCAATATATAGGACATGCTATTGCTACGTGCATAATGACTTTTGCACCCAGCGTGATCTTCTTTCTGCACGGGGCTCGGGAAGCTGCTTAGAGTCTTCTCCTTCCCATGGGACTGAGCAAAGGCATGTGATGCCAAGGGGGATTCTCACACTTCTGAGGCAGCATCTCAGAAATGTTTAGTTGTTCAGCATGGAGTCGAAGGGTTTCCAGCCTTGCTTTTTGTGCTGACCTCCCTGTTTTCCTGCCTGACTCTTTTTTACTGTAGTAGAGTCAGTTCAGTAGCTTCGGCTACAGGAAGCTTTAGGAAAATGTGGTTTGCCTCTTTCTCAAGAACTGAGGAGTCACATTGCTTGATTTGCCATCTCCTCTGCCTGGGAAATCAAAGTCTGAAGTCTCTTCTAAATAATATCCCCAAAGGCCATTTCTCTTCCCAGCCTCAGTTGTTGTTTCTGTTTATACTTGTTTTGTTTAGCTGGCTATTGTTATTGTGGTTTGTCATTATTTCCAGCCCATTGGGGTGGATCACTAGACCAAAAAAAGGACATAGGCACCCTCAGAGGGACCAGAGTTTCAGTCTCCCAGGTCAGTAGCCGCGCTGTGAGGCTGCGGACTCATGGCTCTCTTTTCCCAGTCACACGAATTCGACGCTCTCAGCTGCTCGCTGTGCTAGGCCTTGAGGAGGACGAAAGCAGAGTGAGCCCTCTCTGTGCCTCTGAATAGCTCATGGCCTCTGGTGGGTCTCCTGGGAAGTCAAAATGTCGGCTTTCAGCTTTTTCAGGGCTAGGACAAGTGGGTAACGCATCTCCCAGCCACCCAATGTTTGTCCTGCTTCGTATCAGAGGGGCACCATTACCAAAGTCCTTCAAACCGGTGGCTTTGCAAAGAAAAGCAGCAGCAGCTTGTGAGAAGCTTCGTCCTGTACACATGCAGAAAGCAAGCCAGAAGAGTGCCTTTGACATTAAGACCCTCAGAGGATTTAGGCAGAGTAATACCTTGTTTCTGGATCCTGACCAGGGTTGAGCGCAACCCGAGTTTCTAACAGCATGAAGCCTAAGGCTTTGCTGCGTATCTGCACAAGCACAGCTCTAGGACCATGAGGAATTTTAAACTCATAAATTTACTGGCATAGAGTTTAACCTGTAGGGTTAAACATTAGCAGTATGAAGGTTTCCTGGATTATGTGCTTACGTTACACCCCACCTTAGGTGCTAAATCCCTTTTAGGTGGATCAGACCTGATGTTTTGCTTCAGCGAGAAGAAACAATGTGCAGCTTCAATAACTCACATGACTGGAGAAGGCTTAAGAAATCTGTTTCTGCGGGCTGCATTGGCACCAGAGCAGTCCTGGAGGTCTGGGTCTGCAGGAGCAGCCTTCTCCCTTGGTAGTGTTGGTGCGCACTGCCACCACCTTACAAGTGACTCTGGGCACCTTGTACACTTCAGGCTGCTCCAGGAACCTCCATCACTGATTGAAATGGTATAATGAAGTAGGACTTAATTCTAAAACCTGCTGCATTTAAGTATGACACAAAAGAAGATCTAAGGTGTGAGAGTATTTCTGTCGGGGAGTTTTCACAACAAATTTCTGGATTCCGATCTTTTAATCTGCAGTCTCTCCTGGGGCCAGGTCCAGATTTGATCCTTAAGACGACGTTTATTTTCCAGTTTTGTTTGAATACAGTGGTCTCCCAAGAGCAAAACTGGTAAGATTTCTGCTGTAGAAGATGGCAGAATTCTTGCCAGAATAACATCATTTCCTCTGTTGTCTATTACCAGTAAAGAACCTTACATGGTTCAGACCTTTCCCCTCAGCCCATCTCTGATGAGTCCCTTAAATGAACATTCAGATTTGCAAAGTGTTGGTAAGAAAAGGCAATAGTCATGTGTTCAGATACTTTTGAAGTTAACATTGCTTTGGCTTGGTTTTTTGTTCTCAGTGTTCTCAGGTAAATAATGAAATAGCAGAAGTTTTCTTATACAAATATTTGTGTGCTATTACTAAATTTACCTGTGGCTTCCCCTCCACCCCCAAAATTAATAAATCTCTGTTTTCCTAACACTGCATTTGGTTTTTCTCCTGTGCTGTTATCGGGCTAGAACGAAGAATCATTTCTCCTTTGAAGAAGCTCAGACAAATGGGTAAGCCAGGCTAAATGTCCCCAGGGGAAAACTTACTTCATTTCTGAAACATTAACAACAGCAATCAAATGAAATGTGAGTATTTTCAGAGTACATACTGTGCCTTAGGACATTTAAGCTAATTTCTTGAATAAAGGAACTTTTCAGTAACCTTAAAGAAGCATGCCCTGAAAAGACAGTTCTGAATACCAGCTATTTCTGACATGTACTATCTGCAGAAAAATTAGGCTCAGGGGACCCGCACGTTCCTCTTTTATCATCTTTGTGAGATTATTTTGTGTATTTATGTTATTTAGCTTGCATATAGTGGCTGGTAGATGTTTCTTCATTTGCTTGTGGCTGGCATTGCTGTTTTGTCACATTCCCTTAGAGGCATGTCCTGCTGTTTCTTCTCAGCGTTACTCACTTTGTCCCTGCAGTGGGGAAGAGGGTGTCAACTGAAGTCTGGTGGATGAAAGGAGGATGACCATCTGACCAGTCTTCAACTTGTTTCCAAGCAAGTATCCTTTTCTTGCAAATACTGCCAGCCACCACTGCCCTAAGGTGTGTGGGTTGGCGCACCTGGAGAAACATCGGGGGCTGGCACATTTGCTGATAAAACTGAATGAGCTTGAACTGTGTGCTATTTGCACAATTCTGGTTCAGGGTGCTTGGCCCATGCCTGGACAGACACCTGATTTGAATCTTTTTCTAGTGCTCAGTTTAAGCACAGAAATTTCCCATCTGCTCCCTCTGAGACTTTTACTTCTTAATGCCACTGGGGAATTAGCAAAATGGACAAATGTGTTTGCACCCCACGCCCCCCCAAGAGTGTCATCCTTGGCATTTAAGCATAAACATCTGAAAAAAACCCTACCCTTAGCAATTAAGGAAAACAAATCAATCTTACAGCCAAGGCAATGCATAAAATCGGTCTACAAGCAAATATATATGTTTATGCTGGGAAGCTGGATAAGCAGCTTTCCCCTTGCGATGGTTAATTATACAGGCACAAAGTTCCAGCAAATGAAGCGTGGTCAGGACCATTCCCTGGTGCTGAGGCTGATGGAGATAGAAATGGCTGCATCCACACTGCTGGCCTACCCTTCCCTCCGTGCTCTGCACACAAACTGCCTGTCTAGCACGGCCCCGGCCCATGCCAGCTGTTGGCCTGTGCTTGGGAATTGTTCGGGAAAGTTGGCCCCGGCTCTGCTGTGCCAGGCGCTGTATTAACAATTAAACAGCACAGACAATGGCCTTCCAGTGCCTGGGAACGTTCCCCAGTGCTGTTTCATTTACCAAGATGGACGTTAGCTTTAGAGTTCAAGCTTTGGCAGATTCAGCTGGGCTTCCCCCTGACTTTAAAAGGAGGGGAGCGAGCAAACAAACAAACAAACTGGCATTCAGGGGAGCAGTTCTGCTGCATGTGGTCCTTCTTAGACCCTGAGAAATATGCAAATACACAGGCTCTATTGATTTCCTTCAAATTACTCCGCATGGACAATAGAATAAAGACAAAAAGCAGAAATGACCCAGAAAATTGCCTTACTATTAAGAAAAGGGAAAAGGCATTTTATTTTATTTTATTTCATTTCATTTCATTTTATTTTAGTGAGTGACAGAGCTTGAGGAAGAAGTCTGGTTAGGGGGCTCAGCTGGGAGGCTCCTCAGGGAGCTATGTAGAAAATAGGGGAGGAAATGTTTGGAAATGATCCTTTTTATAAAAAAAAAAGGGGGGGGGGGGGAGAGAGAGAGAGAAGGAGGGAAAGGAGAGGTCTAATCCCTTTGAAGCTTGCAGTTTTATGAGAGCTTTGTCCTTGGGAACTGCGCACCAAAGATGACTAGAGCCGCTTCGGGCTTTGCAAAATTACTACAAACATAGGGTGAGTGGCTTTATCATAAAATTGGAGTGGCTATTAAAACTTCAAAGGAGACGTATGACCTGAATTTTACCTGTCACAGTCTGGAGTATTTATTAGAAGAAGATTTGATTCCTTTCTTTAGTTAACAACCTGGTACTCACGTGAGGTCATTGGCTAGATTATGGTTTTCATTGGTGGTATGACAGATTAGATGTTACTATTTTATTGCTTCTGACCTTGGGAATCCGTAAACCATTGGACAGGTGAATGCTGATAAAAAAACAACCGGGCTCCTTTAGGAACAAGAGCATATTTCTAATGCTTTTCCATCGACTACCACCCAACCAGGCTGACTTTGACAGCACACATCCCTCAGAGGATGCTGGGGATTGTAGTCCTTTAGGAGCTCCGTCAAGTAGTGCTACTGTCCATTTACTGGCAAACCTTGAAGTAAGAATACCCCAGAGGAGGGGCAGACTCAGTAGTCAAAGTGGTAGAGAAAAACACTGTAACAAAGCCATCTTTTCCCAGCAATATCCATGTGTTTTCCCAGCCTTTGTCCTTCCTCCTAAATCTGCTGGTTGGCTCTGCTTGAGCCAGAGTGGTTCAACACCTCGTTGTCCCATGGGCACAGGCAGCCCCTTCCCTTTGTTCTTGATGGGGCTGCGAAATTGGTCACCCCTTCTACTGCCTTGTTTCCTTCTTATTTTCAACCTTTTCCTTTCCCTCCTTTGAAACTCTTCCCCAAAAGACAGGTCTGCCTATCGCTTCCTGAGCTCCCTTCCAGTCCTTTCTGCTGTTCCTCTGCCTATCTGCCTGCCCCCAAGAAGTGCTTTTAATGGCCCTTTTAAATGAGCAACTGCCACACAGACCTTTGGCATCCCAGACTGCTTGCATTGCATCTTAGCAGGCATCTGCGTGAATATCCTTGCCTGCAGCTGTACTAGTAAATGTTCAGAATAATTTTACTAATATTTGCATTAGACTGAGATGCCTATTGTTTTAAGAGAACATAGCAACAGCATTTTGACAGTGCTCAAGTAGGATCCTCAGTAAAACTGTTAATCTGCACATTCCAAATTTAGTGAAGTAACTTCTGCAATAACCTAGCTAAGGAAATAAAAGCATTAAGAGCTACCTTGATTGAAAGGTATGGTGCAGCTGTGGCCCAGTTGAGAGCAGAACCTGCAACTCTGGATTCTGAGGCAAATACTAAACCTTGTAATTATCTGTAAATAATTTCTTAGATCTAGATTAAGATTTAAAATTGAGTTTTAAATGTGCTTCAGGTGCCTAATTCTGGACACTGGTGAAGATGGCCAGCTTGCTAGTACTGTCCTACTCCTAAACGTACCTCTGTGATCAACCTAAAACCAGTGGTCCTTTTGCTTATTAGGAATAATGGTGGTGGTAGCGAGCTTTCACATAAAAGTCTTGTGGGAAGACTACTTCCCTGAGGACTCAGAGGACCACAAGACATTTTACAGGCCACCAGCACAGCATCCCTAGTAGCCTTGCCCAGGTGGACTAGGAAGGGTACAAGGACTCCTTGGAAAGGAAGAACTATATGAAGCGAAAACTGGATTGTGTCAGCTAACTAATTCAGAAACCAATGACTCCTACGGTGCATAGAAGTAAAGTAGACATCCAAAATAAAGCTGTTACTGTTTTAAATGCAAAATCAAGTTGTCTACAGTCATCTCTGTGACAGGACTGGCTCAGATCTCATCTAACAGCACGATTAAACTTGCAGATAAGGTTGCAATCTTTGAAATTAAAACAAACAAACAAACAACACAAACCCAACGCAAACCAGAAAAACAAATAGCAACCTAGAGGTGCAAGCCTGTTCCCCTAGTTGAAAACTAAGCTCTCTCTGAGCCATCCACTTCAGGGCTGAAGTGGCTGAGAACTGCAGGTCTCCTGGGCCTTCACCAAGATGTCTTTAGCTAGCCCTGATGAATCTCTCTTCACCTTCATGGCAACCTAAAAACCCATCACCTCATCTCCCTTGCTGTGGATCACCCTCTTTCCCTCATCCTCCCCCATTATCTCCGGTCCTAGCACCAGATTATCCTGATCATTTGTGGCCTGACTTTTCTTCCTTCCCTTCTCCTCCCAGCTGGAGCTGTGGTCACAGCAGCCCTAGGCACAGCCTAGCTGGTAGTATGGTGGGATGTCCACCCTAACCGAGGTCATCCCACCATCCTGCTACCAGGAAGGTCATTTCCTCTTCCAAGACAGCAAGAGAGACTCAACCTTTTCCTCCTTGCTGCATCAGGCCCATTGCATTCCCTCTGTTCTCCACTACCACACCAGTACCTCAATCCCCTCACATAAGGAAACCCCAGGATTAAATTGTTCTACCAGCAGCTAACAAGACACAGCAAAACTGGCCTGGCTGGTTGGAGACCAGCCAAGCAGCAATACAGTGGATCATGTGTCATGGGTACTTATAGAAATGAAATGTGACAGCACTCAAACAGAGAAGGAAGACTTGGTCTCAGGCCATGAGGTGTAAAAAAGCTTTATTGGAATCTTTGATAGTTGAAACTGATCATAAACTACTTATTGCCACTGCTAAAAGGGGCCTGGGAAACATCTTGCTGGGAAACAATATTTTTTTTTTCAGTTACAAACATAGTAATTGCAAACCGGATGCTAGTCTGAGTGACACTTGTGAATCACATCGACTCTCTAGAGCACCTGGGAAAAAGTGCAGTGGAATGCAGTCCAGAGGTAGGTTATTTACATTGCAATTTTATTGAATAGCCTGTCAGAGACAAACTATGCGGTGTGACTGCCATATATGATGATGTGATCACACAAAGAGGAGCAGAGGCTTTCAGCATAATGTTTCTGGGAAAGTCTATTTCCAGTTTCTATTATCAATGTTAAAAGAAGCTCTTAGAACTAGTAGGATTTTGGTTTAAGTGGTCAGGAGAATGAGCCTTGAAGTGTTATAATAATGATGAGTGCTTTAGAGAATACTGTGAGCAGCAGGAAAGCGTCTAAGAAAGGTGCAGGAGACTGGCTTTAGATGACCAGAGAAATCCGTAAAGGCTTGACCTTTGTTTTTGATATGTAATAAAAAAGTAAGAGAATCTGTATTCAGTACTCCAGGTTAGGACTAGAAATAAAACAGGCCCCCTTGACCTAAATAATCATAATTGAGATGGATGCAAAAGAATACATTAATTTAGCAAGAAAGTTCTACTTGCAAGTACCACAACCAGGCAAATCATCATGCATGCCAAGTATCTTTTTACTGGACAGGGTGCATTGCAATGTCCGATTTTGTGTCGCAAGTTAGGCAAGAATTAAATAATAGGATTAAATGGGCAGTGGATAATGTCAGAAGTAGGCACCAGTTGCATCCAGCCTCTCACCTGATGTCCAAATCCTTGCAGAGCTGGTATCAGCCCGTTGCCAGGACTTGCTACAACCCAGCCTGATCACACTTGCTCCAGCCTTGACCCTGTCAGGTGGTCTGCCCTGATGTCCAGCCCATGGTCTTTCCATGCAGTTACACCATGTCCACTCTACCCTCATGGTCCCCCCAGGCCATCTACCCATTCCCAAGGTTTTGCTTCAAAAGTCACCCAGCTCCAACACTCCATCTCGTTGTCTTTTTGTATCTTGCCCAGTCTTCCCTCGTGCCAAAACTGCTCATATCGATTAGCAAGCCATGGCCATGTAGTCATTGCCTTCTGCTTTCTCAGGCTACTTATCTGGACTTGCTGTCTGTATTTACACCATTGGACTCAAGAGTGCTTCCTAGTTGCCATGTCTGGATATGTACTTAGTCATGTCCCAGCTCTATGCTGGGATGGAAACCTGGATATGTGTGCTGGATAGGAGCTGCAGCATGTCCTGACAGGCCCAACGATTCAGATGACCAGGAAATGAAGGCCCTAAGACATGCTGCAGAACAAGTAAGTACAGTTGCAGCTGCTGTTTCTCAGCTAGCCGACTCTCTAGTCCCGAGTCCCAGTCCAATTTTCCGTACTCAGTCATCGCTCCCCACCTCCACACCCAGCCAGCCTAAGTTTCTGTTCCCTGCTTTGGGACCATCTCACAAAACTGCTCCTCCCATTGGGCCCCATTCTGACATTCTGATCTGACTTTTACCATCTCACCCTTCAAACCACATCTCTGTTTTCTCTTACCACTGCCTTGGTTCCAGCAGCCATCTCCCAGAGGGTGCTCTTGCTTCTTGTACATGACCCCTTTCCACTCCTAACCATTGCTACCAGCCACTAAGTCACAAATTGTGCTTTCCTTTAGCTCAGTTGTTTTGTGGGGACACCCAGCACTTGGGTCTACTGGGGCTGTGCTTCCACCTTTGAAAAATAGCCTGGTCATTAACGGTCTGATGCCAAATGCCTTGGACATAGCGTTGACCAGAGTGTGAGCAAAGAACTTGGTTTTACATACACTGTGAGGCCAGAGTCCTGCACAGGTGATCCAGAAGCAGATACCTGCTCTGATGTGCATGCTGTGCCTGGGACCATGTTTGTGCAGCACAGTCACATGTAGGAACTTGTGAGAAACTCAAGCACGTTTGGTAACACTGCCGGATTTTAGCCTGAGCAGGCTAAAAGACCTGCTCAGACAAAACTCCGAGTAGGTGCAGACCTCAAATTTTGAATTTTTTCAATTTCCTGAATTTGGGTAGATTTTCATAGGGGCAGGGAAAGGCACAGAACTAAGTTTGCCATCATTGCTGGACTTCTGAGGACTGGCTAGAAAACATGGGAACCCAGGGCTATGTAATAGAAAAGCTCAAGAATTGCTTTACATGCCAAAATACCCCAAACTGATTTCAGAAATAGCAGGGGAATAAAAAGAAAACCCTGCAGGAGATAGACACCTGTAAAATTTCAGACCATATTGTCACACTTTTTTGGATTATGAGCAATCCTACCTCAGCTGGGAAATGCTTGCATTTGTGCTCTCAAGGGCTTTAAAGGGTGGGAGAAGAAGACAGAAGGCAAAGAACAGGGTGCATAAATATCATGGTTTAAACTGAAGCCAGCAACTAAGAACCACGCAACTGCTTGCTCACTTCTCCGCTCCCCCCTCCCAGTGGGATGGGGAGGAGAATCAGGAGAAAGGTAAAACTCAAGTGTTGAGATAAGAAAAATATAATAATCGAAATAAAATATAACAACAACAACTGTAATGAAAAGGGGAGAGAGAGAGCAAGAGGAATAAAAATCCAAAAGGAAAACCAAACAAGCAACGCACAACGATTGCTCACCACCTGCTGACTGATGCTCAGCCAGTCTTGGAGCAGCAATCTCCAGACCCTGGGCAGCACCCCCTGGTTGTATATACTCAGCATGATGTTCTATGGTATGGAAAATCCCTGTGGCTAGCCCAGATCAGCTGTCTTGGCTGTGTCCCCTTCCAATTTATTGTGCCCTGGCAGGGCCAAAGGAACTGAAAAGTCCTTGACTTAGTATAATCATTAATTAGCAACAACTAAAACCATCAGTGTGTTATCAACATTAGGGCAACAAAAGGCAATGAAGCTGGTGAAGGGTCTGGAGCACAAGTCTTATGAGGAGCAGCTGAAGGACCTGAGGTTGTTTAGCCTGGAGGAGACTCAGGGCGGATCTCATTGCCCTCTACAATTCCCTGAAAGGAGGCTGTAGGCAGGTGGGGGTCTGTCTCTTCTCCCAGATAACTAACAACAAAACAAGAGGAAATGGCCTCAAATTGTGCCAGGGAAGGTTTAGGTTGGATATTAGGAAAAATTTCTTCACTGAAAGGGTGGTCAAGCATTGGAGCAGGCTACCCAAGAGACGGAGGAATCGCCATCCCTTGAGGTATTTAAAAAACGCATAGATGCGGTGCTTAGGGACATGGTTCAGTGGTGGGCTTGGCAGTGCTGGGTTAATGGTTGGACTTAATTGTCTTAAAGTTCTTTTTCCAACCTAAAGGATTCTATGATTCTGTGATTATTCTCATACTAAATCTAAAACACAGCATTGTATCAGTTACTGAAAAGTAAATGAACTCTCTCCCAGCTGAAACCAGGACAATAAAACAATGCCCAGAGATTTCAAAAGGGCAGCACTTTGTGGGACTTGTACCATTCTGCACTGTGATCTTTTGCTGTTGCATGGACAGACCCAAGCACCAGATGTCTTCAGTCACCAGCCTTGCACTGTGTGCACCTGGAAGAAGCTGGAGAAGGCAGCCCATGTGCCCTTACAACCAGCCTTATTTCTGAGCTGCCCACTGGATCTGCGGCTGCACCACGGCTGCTATTAAGCCAAATACCACTGCTGCCGATACTGTTAGTAGCCAGGTTCAGGCTGGGCTCAAAGACGTGACTGTCTGTTGCTCTGTATTGTTGTGAACCTAGGACACAAAGGCTTTATCTGTCAGCATAGGATCACTCTGTGAGAGAGGGTGCTCATGAGAAGCTTCCTGTATCTCTAGGATATATTTTAAGAGTCCTTTAATCATTGATCTCACCTGGTCATTGCCTTTAGAGGACATCCAAGGGCAGAGCCCTCAGGATCACTAGGTGTGCATCCAGTAATGTCGCTGGGGTCTGATCCTCAGCACTTAACTCTGCCTGCTGGGGGGAAGTTACTGTTCTGGTCTGTTGTCTCTCACACCGAGCTCTGCTGGGGTGCCACGGGCGCTGGCTGAGCAGCTGGGAGCCAGCATGCACCCATGTCAGGATGTGGCCAGAGCGTGTGCCCAGACCCAGGACCTCAGAGGGGCTCCGTACTTACACCCCTCTTGGAGACCTGCTAAACAGCTCATGTTTGCTGAGGCTCAACCGCTGTCTCATTCCCTTTGTGTAATGTTCTCATTCCCAGTTTTGTATTTCCCTTCCCGCAGTGCAACTCTCCCCTAGCTCCTTGCATTCAGTCTTCTTACACTTTGTATTCTCTTGGTGGTTCTTTGGCTCCTTTGACATGTGTATGAAAGTTGATGGAGCTATTGAAGTCTACCGCTGACCAGCACAAACCACCATGGAACAGCCCAGGACACATACCACCTCCAAGTCAGCCTAAACCTAACAACCCCCAATCTTTCATACTCCTTGGCTAGTAAAGCCAAGAAGAGCTGGGACTTTCAGCTAGATCTGTCATACTAAACCCAAGCAATTCACAGCCTCTTTGTTCCGTGGCTGTATCAGGTTCTAGTCTGACTTGAATGGGAGAGTACTCCTAAGACTGCTTTTGTTTATTTATTTTCAGATGTGCATACCACAAAAATTAGATTACGGTTGGATTTTGTCATGGCTGTCTCCTGCAAAGACTGATTCTGTCTGTAGAAAATATTTTCTGGAGGGTTTCTTCTATTAATTACATGCTGCCACCCACTTATTTCCTTAAGGCAGATTTGCATCTGTGATTTCCCTATGAAGCTTCCTTCCTTTAAGGTAGTATGTCTCTAAGGTGGGCAGACTGACAGCACAGAAGAGGCTTTTACAATCCAGGCATCAAATATTTTTCTTCTGCTGCATTGAGGGCTGAAGAGTCTACAGACCGTGTGACAGAGAGCATTACTTCACCCTGTGCTACCAGTAGAAGCAATTGCAAAGTGAGGACACAGTGGGAGAATCCAGCAGTGCCTCGATCCTGCAATGCCACATATGCTTGACTCAACACTTGTAAACAAGGAGAAGCAGAAGATAAACTCACAACACTAAGGACATGATAATTTGGAAGTTTGTTAACATAATTTGTTTTTTAATAGTTAAATGGTTGAGGCATCTTGCTGAGGGGCCAGAGATGTGAGTGCAAGCCTGGGTGCAGGCTGCAGTTAGGATCCACTTCCAGTTGCCTACTTGTGTATGGACACCCAGCCATTTAGGCTGGAAAGCCAAAGATGGGGGGTTGCCTACCAAAATACCAGCATCACATGAGCCTCACAGACACATCTCTAACTGCAGCGTAAATACAAGTTTTGCGGTGCAGCATCTCTCTGGTGATTCAGTGAACAGTGCTTGACTCACAGCAAGGGTTCCTACATACAGTTGCTATATGTCTCCATGGGGAAACCTGGGAACCCTGGAAACTGTGGTTCTGTGATAACTGGAGATGATCATAATCTCTAATGAGTTTGCCGCTGCTTTTGTATAACAGATTTGCTGATTTAATACTTTTTTGGGCTTTCAGCTCAGTCTCTCCTGCCTAGCAGCCCTTGCTTGCAGTAGCACCATGTTTTCTTTTGTTTCTGTTTATCTTTCTCTGCCTGGCTTAATGAATATTTATTTATTCTGTTCAACATGGGGCTGTTTCTGAGGGAAGGTTCAGACAGCCCATCCGCATAACCCAGGTATTCCCAGCTGACGGCAGGGATGTCTGGGAGAAAGTGTGAAATGTGTGTCTTCCCTCCACATCCTCGGGCACACAAAGGGATGGAAGCAGTCTTTCAAATCTTGAGCAAGTGCTTTAACTGTGAGGTACTGAGTACGGAAGAATTTGCTACCATGTCCTTTCTCAGCCAGGCTTGGTGTTCGTTGTCTTACCTGCTCTGTGTGCCCTCAGTCCTGCAGGTAAAGCTGAGAGGCATAGCTGGTGTGTGCATCCTGTGAAGGCTTTGCTGCTGAGCTGCTTCACACAGTCCTACCTAAGGCCCTCATCACCTTGGATGCAAACACATTGCATTCAGGTTTTGTCTGTCTTGCTTATTGATTTATTTATTTATTTAAAAATGGAAAGCATTGGAGGGCTTGATGGAGCTTCAGAGCCACCTGGAAACCGTCTTTCCCTTCCCCCTTTCATCTGCTCTGAGTGTACACTGGAGCGAAAGCTCAGCCTTTTCACTGTTTGTAGGATGTTGATAGAAAAAACAGAAACCTTTTTAGCTTTAAGATTGAAATCTTCACTTTAGTTCTCTGTCCCTGCTCTCATCTGCCCTTTAACTGTGTCAAAGGCTTGTTTGGAGTAGTTGTGGTTTAAAACTGGAGAAGGAAATATTCTGCTTTGGCAAATCTTGCTTGCAGAAAATCTCCTTCAACACAGTTGTCAGTTCATGCTTTGTGACTTTATTTACAAATACAGTTCAAGGAATCAAAACTGAAAAGAGCGCGTTTTGACATATGTGTTAAAACAGCCCTCCTTTGAGACAGCTGACTTTTTGAGACAGCTGACTTTGAATTTTCGAGCTCCCTTTTCTGAAAACAAGAACTTATGAGCCGAGTTCTTTTTTTTATTATTTTCTGATTCCTTAAGTTATGCTTCTTCCCACAAACTGACTTCACAAATTGTATCAAATCCCACTGTATGCTACCTGGAGTAACCACAGTTGGAGAATAAAGGTAGAAATGCGCGAATTATCTGCAGACTATTAATACAGGAGACTTCACTATATTGGTAGAACCACAAGGAGCTATACCTCCTATAGCTGCCCTTCTCTTTTGTCCTCAGGTTGCACAGCTGGCGTGAGCTAATAGAAATGTTATTCTAAATAGCACAAATAAAGCTATAAATCTCCATGAGAATTTTAATGAGTCTAACATCTCCATAACCTAAAAATGTTTACCGACAAAAGTTATTTGTTTCAAAATTTTAACGGGAAGTATGAGTATGTATTTGTATAACTCAGTTCTCCACTCACTAATGCCACATGGAGGCCCTGATGCAAGTTATCATTGAACAAGATTTTTAGCTCTCCTAAGCACACTAACATGACAACTGAGTTTGCTAAGAAAATCCAAATGCTCCTTAAATAAAACTGAAAGGAAGCTGTAGCACCTCTACTTAACGATAGCAAACAGAAATCAGTGAGAGAGCACTTGATGATGAAAATTTAATTTTCGTCACCATGTATTTATCTGAGTTTAGCTCCCACTCTTGGCTGATAAGGAATAACTAATCATGATTTAAGCATTTCTTCAAACCTAGCAACCTGTTGAACAGCTTCTTAATGTGCCTATCAATCACTTGGAGATAAGGATAGTTTGCACTCATAATAGCTAGTTGTTAAAATAAACAGAAGTTACTATAACTAGTTCAATCAACAATGGGATCTTTGAGGTCAAAGTGGAAGTAATCAAACAATAAGTATGAATAGGCTGTAATTTTTCTGATTAACAAATGTTTTGCTTGTCATGTGATCTTAAGAGCTGCTCTTAGCTTCTTAGAGGACTAAAATACATTTCAGAATGTATGTATTTACATTAGGAGGTTAAACAAAGGTATGCACATACCAGTTACTTTCTAAAGCTATCTGTGCATGTAAAGCTTTCTTCTTATTTTAAGAAGTTTCTTAGTCCTGAAGTTAAATTCTCAACAGGCCACTCTACAAAACATCCAGGACAAAAAAGGGAAATCTAATAGCATGCAGAAAGTACTGTGGAATGCAAACTACAAATTACTGACGTACAAAATAAACATATTACTTGCATCTCTCTGATACAGCTGAAAACACAACAACCAACAGGAACATATTAAATCCCAGCACCAGCTGCTGATCAAAATAACAGTGTCCATATATAGGTACTAGTTTTGTGAAAGGAATAAGAGAACTATATCTATATCTGTATATACATCCAAATCAATGACATCCACAACCTGAAGGCTGAGGAGACATTGACTGTAGCTTCATGAATCCAAAATAGATGCTCTGATCACCATCTGGAGGCACCCATCTTTGTCAAGATTATATAAAGACCACAAGCTCCTCACTTTAGGTATTTTAAACTGCACCTGTGCAACACAACTAAAATAGTAAACATAGATGGTATGGATATAGCCTTCTTCTGTCCTCATGTTGCCTGGACAAAAATACAAGGTCTTCCTCTCTGCCCTGTGATAATCAGTGCAGTGCTTTCAGCAAAAGGTAGATATGTCTGTAGCTCATATACATGTACAACATGTGCTCTTAAAACGTACAGAATAACCGAATCAGTCAGGTGGCAGGAGCCCTCGGGAAGTCTCTCACCCTGTCTCCTGTCCAAGGCAGGGTTAGCCACAAATTCAGACCAGGATATTAGGGATTTATCTGGTGGGGTCTTGAAAGCTTCTGAGGGGTGGCTGTCGTCACGGTGATATTTCCACACACACCCACACACCCCACCACCCTCACAGCCACTGTGAACCTCCCCTTGTTTCAACTTAAGGCCACCACCTCTTGTTTTCCTGCCATGCACCACCCTGAAGGAGCTGGCCCAATCTCCCTGCTGGCCTCCCTGTAGGTACTGGGGGCTGCTCTTGGGTGCCTCAGCAGCCGTCTCTTCTCCAGGCTGAACAAAGCCCACTCCCTCACCATCTCCTCGCAGTACCAGTGCTCCAAGTGGAATTAAATTGCTGATGGAAATCCCTGTGTTAGCAGGAAACCACAGCGTGTTTTTTTCTATCAGTTGGTTACTTCTAACATTGTTCGTTCAATGATGAAAGCAGTGACAGCACCTGACAGCTCTTTGGGATCTTACATAGTTAATTCATGTCAGACTTTTCTCGCTGAAGACGGGAGTGCCTAGTTCATCACAAACTAGCATACAAAGTTTGGCCTGATTCTGCAAAGCAATGAGCACTCACAACTTCTCTATATCTAACACGTCCCAGCAGCCAGACCTCTGTTAGATACAGCGAGAGGGGGTTGGCTACTTGGTGTGTTTTGGTGTCCAAAATGAAAAACAAGTCAGGAGAGTAGAAACTACAAAGGAGCATTCTAGAGGAAAATTTGCTTAAATACCACAGAAAGGATGAGATTCATTGATGTCTATGAGGAGGAGGCAGGACTTCAAATACCATGGAGTCATCCTGGAAAGAACACTCTTTCCAGAATGGCAGATTGTGAGGAACTCACTTTATTTACCACACAAGTTCTGAATCCATTTTGTTTAAGGAAAAGAGATGTTCTAAATGAGATGCTATGACTACTTACCCATCAGTCACATTGACCTATTTTGACTCATCTCTTTTAATTTGAACACAACATGGGAATGCAGCCATAGTAGCTTCCTCAGGAGGTGATTGAAGAAAACAGAATAGAACAGGGATGTGCAAATCTCCAGCACTGCAGGCAGTTTAGTTGGGACGTGCCTTTTCAAAGAGCCATCCAGTTTTTATTTAGGTTGTCTCAGGTGGAGATTTCTCTTGATCCCTTAGTAGATTGTTCAACTCACTCATTACCCTGATAACTGGAAAAAAAAAAGAAAAAAAAAAGGTGTGTCTATTCTCTGAACACAGTGGTTAGTGCAAATGTGTGCATTCAAAGGGATCAAAACACATCTTCAGATGAATTTTCCAAGTTCCAAGTTATTGCTTAGATCTCATTTGTGGGTGTGTGTGTAAGTGTGTTCAATTTAAACCCAATTCTATCACTGTACAATTGGGTTTTGTTTCATAAACTTAGACCTGTAAGAAAATTATATAGAATACGCCACTGATGATATAATGATAATATAATAAAATATAAACCATTGGCTTTAAATGAGACCTCTGGAAATTAGGCTAAGTAAACTTAGCAGTATCCATATAAAGCTACTCAGGTCCCCAGCAACAGAATTCTAAAAAATGTCTTCCCCTCAGGTAAATAAACTTCAAGTCCTTGACTACTTGTAAGATTGTGAATGGCATATTGTGAAATATTGAATTATTCTGACTTAATAAAAATGTGGGTTTTTTGTTTTTGAGACTGCTGTTTGCAGTGCCAGCAACGGCTGCAGAGTAACAGTTCTTATTTCAGTGTACCAGCTGAGCATCCGTGATATTTGAAATTGTATGAATTACAAGTTTAAAGCTTTTCCATAAATGCTAGTCATAAGGAAATGGAACCAAAGAAGCAAAATATAGAACTCGTTGAACTTGTCTCTATTTTAAACGGAAGAATTATATCTGACAAAGCCTTTTGTTTTAAAGTAGCCATCCTAACAGCAGCGAGAACAGATTGGGTTACTTAAAGGGCCACTGACAACTCAGGGGAAACAAAACCCTGCGTCTTAAGACAGGATGCTTCAGTGTCTGAACCATGTGTTGGATATCATGTGTTGGAACCATGTGTTCATTCCCCCCTCTCATCCCATTGCCTTTGCCAGGTTGCTATTTGATCTAAGAAGGCATAGAGTAAGAAGAAGAGAGAAATCCTCTTCCTACCATTTCCACTCAGGTTGGTGAGTTCCCCACTGGAGTGTGGGAGCCTCGAGATGGATGCTGTGTAGCATCCTCTGAGCCCAGACCTGTGCCGCTGGGGAGGCATATGGCTGGTGCATGGAGACCTTCTGCACCACTGGTTGAAAAAGCAGAGTGATCCCCCTTAGATAATTGAAGAAATCAATCTACATTTTAACATTTTTTGAAGGATATTGATGGGAAAAAATGGGTGGTCTTGAAATCATTGTCTGAGCAAAGGTCACAAAGCTGAGAGGATATCAGTTAACAAATGAAACTAAGCAATCTGGCAGGATATTTCACCTTCAAACATGTCCTCCAGTTAAGGACGAGAACATCATTTATGTAGGCAAGGAGCATTTATGTAAACAAGAAGCTCAAGTCAGGTGTCTGAACTTAGGTGTCTAGTGCTGTTTGATGAGCATTACATGTGTGGTGCCATTGGACTCCTTGGGGCAGCCAGGGCAATTGCATGGGGCTGGCCAATAGGGACAAGGGCACTGGGATGCTTTGGAGGCCACATGAGATACCTCACAGCGTTTTGGAAATCCCTGAAGACCAGAGTCCAGGAAACTGAAAAGAGCCCTAAATGACAGTTTGAAGAGGTGGGATTCTGCTCCAGGTTGTAGAAATCTTAATTTGGGTGTCACTGCAGGCACAACATGGGAGCCAAGCGTCTGAGAAACCAGCATGATCAGTGGAGTTTTAGCCCACACAGTTAGTAGGGTCCAGAGAACTATGTGTTAGATCTTCCTACATGGTAGATAGGTTGTTCCTGCTATGAGCTGAACAGCTTTCTGGGCTCCACTGAACTGACTGTATATTCCAGTTTTTATAGATGAGTGGTTATACAGAGTGTTGAATAAACTGCCTGGCATTACACTGAAAATTGAAAAAAAAAAAACCCCAAAACCCCCCCCCCAAAAACCAGCGCCAGGGTATGCAGGAAACTGAGCTAACTCCAAGGCAATTTTTGTTTTGTTTTGGGTTTTTTTGTTGTTTGGGTTTTTTTGTTTGCTTGTTTGTTTTTTGTGTTTTTTTTAATGAGCTGAGACTGAACCATTAATTTAATGTTTTTGTGGAATGTGGACAGCACCTGAAGAAAGTCTTTCCATTTATTAGTTTCACTAAAACCTAATTATTCATAGTAGGGACCCATTCATCTTGCAGTGGTGTGCCCTGCCCAAAGGCCTGCACTGCAGATTGAGTCTCATCCACTTGTTCCCTCCATCTAACTCGCCCGTGCACACAGCTCAAGTGCTCACTCCTGAACAGTAGCACTGATCTACTGGAGAAGGAGAGAGATGTCAAAGTCCTCGTCTTCTGCTTCCCTGCTACTTGTCCAAGTTCTCTGTGGGACACAAAGCTGCATCTTCTTACAGCTCCCTTACCTCTCATGAAAGGAAATAGATGGGGTTACCAGGTAATGAATTGGTCTGATGGCTGGAATTAAATGAAAAAAAGATTAATGCCTTTAACTTTTGGCTGCATAACGCTGTGCCTTACTCATTGATGCTTTTCCACTCACCAAAAGTCAGTCCTCCTATGGTGGAGGCAATGTAGTTAATATAATTTTTATTTTGTTAACAAAAATTATAAATGTTTTCCTTGGCGTGGGGAGGGGAAGGAAAGATTCAAAACCATGTTATTACTTTATTTAGATCTCTTGGTTTTCTTCTTGCTTTGCCAACTCAGTCATGACAAAAAGGAACCAAATACAGCCTTTCAGCTCATTCGTTTCTTGTGGGTTTAGCCATGAATGCTTGGGTTGTGTCTCTGCCATCTGGATTTCCAAATTGCTTGCTGTTCAGGCTTTGCGTAGAGGCAGGTTTGCTTGGATCCTTCTATCAGATGCCTTTAGGCAGAGGTGTCAAGGTTAGCCATCAGACTATGATTCCCAGTCAAAATGGAAAGAAAAAGTTGATCAGTGACTTTCTCAAAAGATAAAATGCAGTTTATCTAAATGATTCTGCTAAACATTACATCCACAAGGCACAAATTTTGGGGGGCTGTTGAACGCCAAGTTTTCCTATGACTTCAAATGTCTGACACGTGTAGTCTTTTATAACTGTGTGCTTGATGCAGATGTGTCTGAACCTTTTTCAGAAATATGTACTTGAAATGTGGCACCTTGACCAATTCCATGTTTTAATTTCACTTTTAAGCACTAGGAGTGCTTATGCAGCAATGTGGCACTTGTACTGCAATGTGTTACTATAGTGATGGGCTCCTGAAAATAACTACCAAATATAAATTTGCTTGTCCTGTTACAATAATAAGACATGTCAGTTTGTCTTTTGCAAACTATGAAACACAATCTAATATTTTCCTACTATCTCATTATTTATTTTAGGTTTTGTGGATGCACACAGTGGTAGGAAAAGGGCTTCTGTAGTTATCTAGGTACTAAACAAATTAAATGTAAAAAAGATAGGGCTTATATGCAGATTTGACAAGAGTAACAGCACATTTTAGAAAAGCTCAGGCATTCAGTGTTGTTGGGAGAGCTACTGACACTTCTAAAAGTTTTAGCCCACATGAGGAATACAGGAGATGGTCAAGGAGTGCCCAAGAATTTCTTGAATTTTTTAAAGACATGCTAACATCCTCTCATTGAAGAGTAAAGTGTGCCTGTGTGTATACCTGCACAGACACAAAGTTCTCCTGCTAACATATGTTTCCATACTGCCTGGTCATATTGTTCCTGAAGGACAGAGACAGCCAGTCTGCCACATCTGCGTGGCCTGGGAAAGACCACGTCTAGGCAGCTGGGTGCTCAGGAGGCTGTGGCATGGACATATCCACAGCTGGGACCAGCAACTACTCAGCTCTAGGAGACTGATGGGAGTGCAGGAAGCATATCAGCAACTGAATCTAATAACAGATCGGCCTTTTTTAGTTTAATGGTTTGGGCCACGTTGTGGCTGCTCTTTTCTACAAATTTTCTGATGGCCTAAGAATAACAAAGATGGTTGCTTCATTGTATACAGCTGCAGGTACACTATTAATAAACACTGTGTTTTGACAATATGTCTCAGCAGAAATCAATGACTTGTGACCTGTGTATACATCCACGTGTTTTCATTTGATAAATTCAATTTTGGACACAATTTGCAATTGCTGGTTCACTGAAGAGCTCTCAAACTGTAACTCAGACATACCAAAAGTCTTAATGCAACCTGCACAGTTCAGTGAAAACAATGTTCTCACGATGTCTCCTGTGAATCAGGATGAACTTTTGGGGCAGGAAGAAAGGATTTGAAAAGCATAACTAAAGTATACTTTTATGTGAGATGCCATGCCTGAATAACAAAACATCACATTAGTTCCAACCTGACTGTCATCCTGGTTTTCCCTAGTCTTGTTTAGATAAGAAGTGATGTCAGAAATGTGCAAAATACATAAAACAACCAAAACCTTGAGTCCAACATCTGCCTTAATGCTAAATCTTCCCACTTCTAAATTTAAACTAATATTTCCAAAATACATTTTTGAACACATTTCTTGTTTAAAAACAAAGAAAAATCCCCTATATGGATAGGCTTAAAAACTCCCTAATTATTTCTGAGTCTTGTTACAATCTGTCAGATAATTGTTTGATCTTTCACTTTTAAGTCAATGTCAAAACTCTTACTGAGTTTAATGGGTTCAGAACTCAGGCTGAAGTAGGGAATTTTAAAAATACAGACTCTTGGCACCAGGTACCATAACAATTCTGAAGGTGTATAATGTTAAAAAGACTTTTTAGCAAAGAAGCAGAATAAATTTCTTTGAAGTTATTCAGCCTATTGGGGATATGAATGTACAACAAGCACAGAGTATGTTCACCCATTGAGGACTCTTGTAAAGTTTTAAATGCTAAAAATTCCACGCGCTGTAAATGCTGGTTGAAACACTTATTTGCTTGAACATTTTTAAATATCCATATTTTTCACAAAAACTAACACACAGTTCCCTCCTGAGTACAGAGCTACATCTACATTATGCAGACAGATCTATTCTTTACCCTCTCTCTAAGTTTGAACATAATTTCATTGTTTTGAGAAGTTATTTTTCTAAGTGCAGCTGGCTTAGTGGATTTTGAAACCTAATTTTCAGCAGCAGTAGTCAAGAACTGACTTCACATGAGGATCTCACCATAGCACTGGATGACTCTCATGGTTGCCCAGCCAGCAACTAAGTACCATGCAGCCCCTCCAAGACAATTACTCTTCCATTACCATGACATGAATTCAAATTTGCAGCCAGAACCTGCAATGGACTTAGTGCCTCCTTGCAGCTGCTCCCTGGCAGCTTCTGGTGATCTACATAAGGAGGTGCTTGCTGCACTCTGTGGGTCTGTCTACTTTAGCTACTTAGTGCTCTGGAGAAATTATTGTTGAGGTACAAATTTGCACTGTGTCTATAACTGAAGTCACGTAGTGCACATGTGAGAACACCCCACTGACAGTGTGGGTGAAAGGTACGTGTAAAAGGGGGAAAGCACATCTTCCCTATGTTCTCCAGCAGTTTGCACTCTGCACAAGTACAAGATTCTGCCAGCAACCTCAAAACAGTCTGAGGCAGCTGTACAGAAAAACGCTTTGCATTGCCTGCTGAGTACAGATGTGTGGTGCCACATGCCTGTGACAGGCAATTAGTATGAAATTGTTTGCTGTAGGGATGAACCAAGAACCTCCTAGAACCTAGGTGGATGACACCAAATCAGATGCTGCTCCTCCCCTTTCTTGCACCTTACTTGCTGGTAATATGAATGCCCACAATGTCACAACTCACTTGGGAAACAGGGCAGGTATCTGGTCTGTCCGCTTGTGTTTAATTTATCTCTTTAGCTCTATGGTGCAAAAATCTTATCTCCATTTATGGGTAAAATCCTGTGGGGTTCTCAGTTGAGCAACTTCAGTTCTTATTTAGGTCTTTCAAAGATTTCAAATCTTCTGGGACTGAGACCACACTTGCCATGAAGAGATCTTAAGCGAAAGACATGGACAGATCCTCATCAAGACACCAAAGTATAAATAGTTCATAAAGTGGATTGCAGAATCATGTACTGTATCTGACTTTATTCCTGGAGTAAAGTTTTACGTGCTATTATAGTCAGGATACTGAAGTGGCTTGTATGTTAACTGGAACTCTGTGCAAATTAATAAACAAAGCTTAAAATTGCATTGGGCAAGTTAGACTTGCAGAATTTGCCAGGAAAACAGTTCTAATTTAACGTGTGCCTTTAGGAAAAAGAATCTGAACTGGAATCATGGGTGTTAAAAGGCTATCCATTGAGACTTAGAGGAATGGTCACTGAAAGCAGGAATGAGGGACTTGGCCAAGACTTGGTGATGAGACTATGCTGGTTTGTGCTGGAAATTGTCTCCAGGAATGTAAGCCTTGCACTGCTGAAAGCATTAAGAGACCTGATTATGTTTTTTTATGGAAAAAGAAAGGAATTAAAATCTCCTTGCTAAAATTTTGCATACCAAACTTTAACCGGGGACTGATTTGCCTGGTCAGAAGGAAGCCTCAGTGTGTGCACTCTGGTAACTGAAATGCCAAACTGCACAACAGAGCCTTTCATGGAGATGGCACAGTAACTGCACAATTGCCATAGCTGCCACAGAACCAAAAGTGGTGTAATGTTTGGAACAGGAGCATAGTTAGCATGTCTACATGGCACAAAGCATTGCTTTGCAAAGCTACCTCTAAATGAATCGGAAATAGTCTATCTTCGTGCAGCTTTCTCCTCAGGCTAATGAACTCTGCCTCTTGGCAAGGCTAATTAACCCATATGAAGTGCTATGCTAATATGGCTAAATTGTGTTTGCTACCCACATTATATAGTCTCAAGTCAGGTTGTCTATCTCTGCATTAAAACGCAGTCGTGGCTGTGCCAAGCGCATAAAAATACCCTGCGAATGTGGATCTCAGAGCCTGACTTTGCCCGTCCTCCTCAGAGAGTTCTCATTGCAGGCAGTGGGAACATAGCCTAAGGAGCCCATGACTGGGCCTTTAAACATTCAAAACCAACATTTTGAATAATTGACTCTCTAGTTTGCCTCAGGATATTATGATAGTTTTCAAAGGCTGGTTCCAATATAGCAATAAGCCACAACAACGTGTGTGTTAGTATGCAATCGGTGCATGCCTTCAGTGCATTGGCATGGAGCCTTTACCACCCAAGAAGTATTCCCAAAGTGATCCAAAACCTACTGAAATCTGTGGAAAACTTTCTATTGACTTCAGTTGGCTTTGATTTTCATTGACTTCAATGGGCTTTGGACTGGCCCCAGAGAGTCCCATCCCTCATATGAGGACTGTTTACATGAAGTAATCATTAGATAAAACATAGAAACAAACCGACTAGGTGTTGGAACAAGGACCAACACCTAGGACTCTTTTCCTTGGTGATGGTTGCAGTCATACCCTTTCTTGCTTTCCCTCTTTCTAGGTCCCTGTGTTTATTTTTCATATGGTCTGGCAGCTTCAACATGGCAGTGGCTGGAGCACTCCCTGGGGACTTGGAAGACAAGCAACTGAATCTCTCCAGATGGGAAACTACCGCAGGCTCCATATCATCCACCTTTCACAAACACCCTAGCTGCTAAATTATTGTATACAAAGCGGTTGTCGGCAGGTCTTCCTTTGGCTATGTTTTACAAAAAGTGGTGTGAGCCACTCTGTTGTATGGAGGCAGGTGGATCCAGACAGTGTGTAGGATGCCTTAGGAAAGACCAGCTGACCAAAGTTCCTTAGGCTGTGCATCCCACTGAGGCTGGGGACTGAGCAGAGGACAAGCTTCTCAGCATTGTCACGAGGGAGATATGTCTGGGGCACAATTCTAGGTGTGTGTGTAACTTCCCGAGTCACAAAGGCAAGAATCTGTGAAAGCGAGGTGCCTTGGTGGTACTGGGAAGTTGCAGGAAAGCAGGCTTGGACTCACACGCTGCTTAAGCCACACCTTGCAGGTTTCTCCCAGTCCTGACCCAAGTTACCCAGCATCGCAGAGTTCAGCACGTTCAGCCCTGTACCAGCAAACACAAGGCCTTCTCCATCCCTGGTCTAACTTGATCTTTCAAGTTAGTGCCTATGGCAGTAGCATCCAGGTACCCACTCAATTATGCTTAACTTTCAGCTGAAGAAAAATAGAGATGGAAACCTAAGAGTCCAATTCCACATAAAAACTCCCAGATTCAGGGTTATCGGGAAGCCTTATTCACATATTACTCTGGCACTGAAATGAATTTTTATTGTGGAATGAGAGTTTCTTGATGAGTAAACTTTGATAACTGGTGCTGCAGAGGTTGTAGACAAGATGATAAGATCTGAGGTTGCAGGGATGTGGTAGCTATTTGGTGATCATACAAGTAGAGTGGTGTTACCACAGCCAGATTAGTGAAAATATCTCAGTAAGAAAGGAGTTAAAATTCTCAGAATTATTTAATCAGTGTCCTCGCAGAGTAATAATTTAAAAAATGTATTTCTGATTTACAGATGAGTTTTTTCAAATAATTTGATTTATAATCATATTGATTAATGTATTAATGGAGAGGCAAGTATCTAATAAAGTGTCTAGGTAATAGGTAGTTAACAAGTCATGTGCTGTTAATAATAGTTAATGTATATTGTTTAGTTAAATGCACGCTCATTAATCAAAACAGAGCAAGCTACAACAACGCTCAGTATTACTGTATCAGTGTATTGCCAGCTTGGACAGTGGTGTTAATTATAGGCCAGATGTTGATAATCTTGCTCAGATCAAGGAGTTACTTGTCCCATCAACAGCCTCAGGGCATATTTCTACATTCACTCCGAGATACTCCCTGAGGCTGCTCCCTAGACCACATGCACCGAGTTTCCTCTCCACTAGTAAATCAAACAGTGCTAGGGCACTGGAACTGAAGCCATCGGAGCGGCCGCTGACATGCTTTTGGCTAGGGCCATAAAGCACTCCCCGAAACAATTCCCTGGCACAACTGGGGACTCAGCAGAGACCAGAGACTGTTCCCAGGTGGCCATATGAGTGTGGCCACCCTGTTTCAGTGAAAGAGCGAGTTAATACCAATGGCATGGTACACTGTGAGTTGGCTAGTTTTGATGCGGGAGTATGGTCCCATGCAAGTGTCATTCATTAGTGTAAGTGAAGCTGGGCTGCACAAACAGTAAAATCTGCAAGCACAGCCCCAGCTGTGGCTGGAATCCACTTCACAGAGTCCAAGAGACTGCCTCTCAGTTCACAATCCTGCTATGTACCCCACGGCCCACCAGGCAGCTTTGCCAGTTACACCGTGGCAAGCAGGAATGGGGGGGGGGGGGGGGGGGGGGGGCAACCCTCCTTCTCATCTGCATGGCCAACCCCGTGGGTGCTACTAAGATGCCTCTGGAGTGCTACAGGCACTGTCAGAAGTATGCAAGTGCTTTTCCCTTTCGTTTGTTGCAAACAATGTGTTGTAGCGGTTCAAGCACTTGAAACGAAGCCCATGGAAGCCCTTAAAAATAGGGTGCAGGTGCATCTGTTGCACCTTCTTGTAGCATAGATGGATATTGATTGCTAGTCAAGTTTGGTGTGTTCACCCACCTGTGAAAAGTCAGTTGTGACTGTAGTGCTCAGCAGAGCTGAGCCTGAGATAACCAAACTGAATACTGTCTTTTACTTCAAGCAGTACATAAATATGTATGTATACATATATGCACGTATATATTGCTGACACGTAGCAGCTGTTGATGGAGCAAGTTCTGATGCTGCTGTTAAATTCCACCAAGTAGTTAATCAGTGGCCCTATTTTATTGTTTTGACATCGCTTTCTACAGGTTGAAGACGTTTACCTTTATAAGAAGCAGAAAGTTGACAGATATAGTAGATAATTCTGTTCTGCCTGCTTGCAAATGATTAATGCTAAACTTTTGAACAGGTCTGCCTTGAAAAGGAAATGTCACCTGTTCAAATGCAGCTTTGTATGTTCTTCTGCGGTAATGTATTCAGTGCTTATCAATGTGCTGATCTGCTGGTAGTTTCAGGGAGTAAATGTGAGTTTCAGCAATCGAAGCCCGATCCTGCAGGTGCATGTTTAGGCAAAACTGCCATTAGTTTTAATGAGAGTTTGTCTTATTCAAAAGTGCAGGATGAAGCCAGCAAGTGGTAAATGAAGTATGTGAGTGCAAGGGTGGGTTTTTATTACTCAGAATACACTGATGTGCCTTTGAGACTTCTGTGTAAAAATGTTTGGAGTTTGCTTGAATTTTTCATGCAAAACCAGTCATCAGAACATGTTTATGATTTGTTAAATTCTCATTCTATTTCCCTCCCTTCCGGCTGATTAATAAAGAGTTTCCAGCTGTTTGTACTGCCATTTGACAGATAAAGCAGACCCTTATTTTGCAAAGCATTCAGGAACATATGTAACTTCAAGTGTGTGAATGGTATCCTCTGACTACGATGAGCTATCAGTAGGCTTGAAATTATGCATCTGCAAAGAGCTAGCTGTTCATAAGCACTTAGGTGTCTAAAAATATAGATGCCATGCAACGGGATTTTTAAAGACGCTTAAATGAGTTCCTCAGTCTCTCTGTAATGATTTCTTTAGTACCCCATGTAGTAATTAAATAATAGCAATTGCAGAACCCACTTGTACAGTAATGTATTTTAAAAAACTGCAGTTTCTGTAGTAGGGGAATTAGGAAAAACAGTTTAAATTTAACAGAAATAACAGGAATAGAGAGCAACTAAATGATTTCAGTACATCACTGTCATTTCCTCTCTAGAATTACATTAACCATCTACATGTTTATTACCACGCTGCCTTTCAGATGTACTAGGACCCCACTCTTTCTGGTACTAAGCAAAATAAGAGGTCTTATGATCTGTGAAGTTGTTTGAAGAATTCCAACTGTTTCTTCTGTTCATGATTCACCTATGAGCTGTTCACGTTTTCCATGAATTTGTCCATTGTTCAGATTTGTATGAAATTTATTTCCTGGGAAAAGCCTATTAATTAGCTAACCAAAGAACCAAAGATTGGGGCCAAAGGGCCAGATTTTCAAGCACTCGCTAGGGAGAGTTCTGTTTATACATATTTCATGGGAGGGGTTATAATTTCAAAAATAATTGTGGTGGTTTGGAATTTGTAAATGCTTTGGGGTGGATATTGTTACATACTAAGTTTTTGAAGTAACTAACATTCAAATGACATTCTTAGTCATTTAACTATTCAGTATTTGAACTTCTCCTTAGAAAGTAGTTTGACAAATACCAACACCATGGAAACTGTAATATTTATGTACTAATCGAATACAAATAGAACACTTCCCCTACCACTTATTTTTGTACAGTTCCTCATTCCAGATCTGTCCCTCTATCTCTTTCTATCTTAACCTTCCCATACTCGATTCTTAATGCGTATTACTGGTATTGCCTGAATACATTTTTTGTTCTGCACACTTCTCTCATTGATCAGTTTGCATATCAATAATATGCTGATCATCAGTTTGGTGCTTCGAGTTTGACACAACTGAAACTGTAATTTAGGATGACTCTTTTTCCTTGCAGATAGATATGTTTTCCAGTTTTCTAAATTCCTGTGGATTTTTACTGTATCCACTTTTTAGCTGGATTCACACATGTTGAATAAGACCAATTCAAATTCAGGCATTTGAAGGCATTTAGGTTTTGCTGCTGGGGTGTTTGATTTTTTTACCGAACATTAAAAAATGTACTGAGTTAGAAGAACAAATAAGGATCAACAGTCTTTGTTGGCTGTTATTGAAAATTGTTAGAACACAAGCCCAGTAAATCTCTTCCTTTTTAGGGTGTCAATCAAGGGTATCACAGTAGCCAGTGTTAATGTCATCAAATTAGCTGTAAATTAGATAATAGTGTAACTGCAGCAGCATAGGGGTCTGCCTGGGCTGACCACACAAATACTCACACAGCTGAGATAGACGTACAGCTTGTACTAAACCATACTGATGTTGGTCTCGCTCAGTTTGGGTGGTTTGCAGTTAGCTCTGTCCTGCCTGCAAAAGCTGCTGTCATATCGTCGACTGTCCCTAAGAAAGAGCTGTTGGTAAGCTGGAGGTTAATCGATGAGCAAGGAGAGAGCTAGTTTAGTAAGCAACTGCTAGCCCAGAACTGAGGGGCTGGCTCTGACTAGCTTGAATGATTAAACCACTATTTTTAGAATTTGGAATACTCTCTTCTAGAAATGTTGATATTAATAGTGTTGATTGCAATAAATATACCAAAAGATGATCATATTTCTGCTGCAAATACACTGGTTCAAAGGATCAGTGACACAAAATGACTTAGTTGTTTTCAAATGAGCCTGTCTGTAGTGTAATTAGAAGAATAACAAAACCAGAGAAAATACATTTTAGGCCTGAACCTCAGAGATTCCATATATTTCCTAGACCAGCTCCTGGACAGGAAAACAGGAATTGGTTCGATGGATCAGACGAAGTGAAGGAGAAGATAAATCCTTCTTCTGTAGTGCACAGAGTGACAGTAAAGCTGCCTGCAGACCTTACAGGGCCAGCGGGTGAAACAGCCACTGGACTTTAGTACCCCCTGTGTCCCTGTGCAGAGGGAATTGAGCAAGGAATGGAGGGCTTATAGGATAGCTGTTGTCGGGCTGGTTTCTTCTCTTGCCATGTGCCTTAGTACAGTAATGTAGAAAGATGCAGCTCCTCGTGGCCACAAAAAGGATGCACTCCCCACCCGGCGTTTCTTATTGTCCTTGCCCCTCCTGATATAACAGCATTATTCCCACTGTTGGAGACTTTCCACTGCTCTCCTGGAAAAGTCCAAAGAAATCCTCGGGTATGCAAGCAACAGTCTGATTCTCCTCCCATGCCCTTGTAACACTGAGCGGAGCCACATACGCTGTCTGAAGAATAGAAATCATTATGCAATCACAAATCACTCATTGATCATGCATCACATGCAAGCATAAGTTATTAACTATCTAATTTAAATTATTTACCAGTTTAAAATATGCTGTCTTTCACTGCACACAGAAATAAAATAGTATTTTGCAAAAATCTCTGAGAAAGTCCCTTTAATGTGTTAACTGCAGGGTCTTGAAGTGTCATTCCAGACACTAATTAAAGTACAAACTAAAAAACAGTGGTGGTTTGATGACAATCTCTATAATGATGCCCAAACTTTGTTTCCTCCCTTGTTCTGTGTACCGACATGGACCTAGTGCAAACAGAAACATGAGCTTTCATTACCTTGTGTCCAAGCAGCTGCAATAAAAACTGCTAATGGAAAAGGAGGAAAGAAGAGGGAAAAGATCAAATGCCCTAAAAGATATTTACACAACATAAGAGTTTTGTGACCATGAGACACTATTTTGAGGTTATGTACAGGGAGTGAAGAAAGAGACTGCACTTACGGGAAACACTGTGACAAGAATACATGGGAAAATAATTACGTTGCATGCAGAAACTCCTCTTTGTACAGACACATTATATGGCAAATGCCAAAGCAAACAGTTTATAAGTGAAGCGTAATTTTTATTCATTTGCTGTCTGATCAGAAGTATTTATACATACCTGTAGTATGAGTGTCTCTATTTTTCTTTTTTCTTTTCTAAATGTGGGAGGCTTATTAAATCACTGGTAGGATAGTTCAGGCATTTCTTTTAGAAATTGCTTTTCTTTAGAATTTTGTTTAGAACGTAAGGATTGTTGCATGATTCAATGTGAAAGTATTTCTTTAATGTGCCCTTTTCCGTCTTTGAGTGGATAACTAACCTGCTGAAGGGTGTGGGAACAGGAGATAAATATTTTAGCGAGGCACTTCTGACACCACCTCTCATGATATCATGAGCGAAGTAGAGAGTCTATAGGAACTAATTGAGAAGCAGGACAGCTTGAAACATCTTTCTGAAAGAATAAGCATGAGATTCACTGCAAAATTGTGAAGTCCTTCCAAGTGGGGTCCCTGTAGGCTTTCGCCCTGGTCCCAGACCTAATCTGGGTTTTCATTAAGGATCTAGACAACAGGCTAGAGAGCATATGCACACAGTTAATTTGCTCCAGGCTCTTTGGAGGAGAGCTTCAGAAATCAAATAGGCGAAGCGGAAGGATGGCCTGAAATCCACAGAATGAAACTAAGCAGGGGGAAGTGCAGAGAACTGCTGTTCAGAGGGAAAAATCAAACACACAAATGAGATGGAGAATAATGAGAGAGAGAGAGCAGCATAACAAGAAAGGATTTGGAGAATATTGTAAAGCACAAACCAAGTCAGCAATCTGAGGCTGTTGTGGAGAAGACAAATTCAGCATGATGTGATCAAGAATGTCATCTGTAAGAGATAGGAGGTGACTGCTGTTCTGTTTGGCATTGGTGAAAGCTCAGCTGGAAGACTCTGCCCACTTCTGGCTGCTGCACTTGAATGAGAGTGTAGGCAAACTCCAGGTGAAGGTAACGAGCACGGTAAGATGTTTGGGCAACATGCCATACTAAAGAAGAACCATAGAAAGAGAATTGCTTGGTCTGAAAGAGCAAGACTAAGCAGGGAACGTGAAAGTCTACTACAGTAAGAAGATTAGCATAAAAAGCTAGATTCACTTGAGGGAATTGAAAACCTTTTCTGGGAGCTTGTAAAGATGGGCTAGAAAAACACATGTAGGCATGATCTGGGAACACAGAAACTGCTTAAGGTAATTTTCAGTCTTATAGTGCTTTGATTCGTTGACCCACCCCATAAAACTGCATCTGAAATCAAACATCTATTTTAAAATAGATTATTAGGAGAATTTTTTGAGTCGTATATTTTTAGCTTGGCACCCTGCTATTTTTTTCCACAGACAGATAATTTTGTAATTCTGATGTCAGTGTTTTCTTAGTACTTGATGATTTTAATGAACGTTCACACTGAAGCTTTAGGAGGCCTTTTCTAAATCAGAATTATGTTTAAAGGGGTTTCACTATAAAGTTATAGGTGTTTGTTAGATGGCAAATCTTTAATCTGTTTCCTCACAGATAATTAATCACAGAGGGTAAAATTTTAACCTCTCTTGCAGAAAAAATGTAACATTTGTTTAATGTACCTACAGATATTCAGTTGTAAAATGCATGATTCTGAGTACTTTTTATTTATTCAGTTTCTTCATTTTCCAAGCCATACCTCAAAGTATTTTTTTTACTGGCACTTTGGAGGTTCATCTGCATCACATTTGCTTCATTTGCATCACTTTGCAATGTGTTTTTTTCAGACCATTTCCCCTTTAAAAATATACTTACCTACAAGTAGTGATTTCTGCATGCCGCCCTCAGTAGAGTCAATAACACAAGACTGTGAGAATAATTTACTTTCTTGTTATCTTCATAGCATTTTGTTTTCATTCAAGAAATCATCTTGAATTGATTGAAAAGAAAATGTGCTATGCAGATTTGAAATTGAATTTAACATTCTACTTTAAAGAAAACCAAAATGCTTCATTTAGTTTTGTGGTGGCGGAAACGGAGAGGCAGTTTTGCTTTAGAAAAAAATTGTGAATGTGACAGTAATTTTAAAAATGTTGTGACTTAAATCCACTTCTCTTTCAGCAAATGTAGTTGTGTCCTGTCATTAGTGCTCACTACAAAATCCGTTTGTTAACAGGAGACATAAATAATTGATCACTGACAGAATGCAAGGTTATGCTCATCATAATAATGATGCAGGCTCTGTCGTGTGAAGAGTTAGGTGATAAACCGCCCACTTATGGCATGTCAAGGATCAGATGTTTCTGCACCTGATGCCACCGTTGTGTCATTTGCTAGAGCTTCATGGACAGAGAAGGTTCTGCAGTCACAGGATGGGCTTTTTTTTTTTTTTTTAACCTAGGGCTTAGTTGGGATTTTGGTGCATTCTTTGTGGGCTGCACATTGATACACGCAATAGGCTTCTCCTATGATAACTAGAAACACAACTAATGTTCACCTTCTGTGAAGTAGCAAGACATGTGTGTCTGCCCTCCTCCTGCCAGGGTGGCTGTAGGTCCTCTGGAGCAGAGCTCCAGACCCAGCCCAGCCCATGGGCCATGGGCTTCCAGCCCAACTGAAAAGGGAAGCCTGCTCCTGGAGGGATGTGGCAGCAGACAAAATGTTGCAGCCCTGGGGGATGAGCGAGCCAGGCCATCTGGCAGTGTGGCTCAGCAGATCTCTGAGGCATGAAGTCACCTCAGTGAAGCCACCCCACACATGTCAAAGCAACTAATAGATTATGCATGTGTGCTGCCTCGCCTCTGGGCTTGATGCCACCGGCAGGCCTGCATGGGGCGCTTTCTTCGCCCAGCGAGATTTTACCAGGGATTCCACTTAAATTCCACTCTCCACCAACCTGAACTTGACTCATTCTTCAGAAGAGTTCACGCACAGTTTCACACACCTGCAGGGATCTCAGGAGAGATGCTCATTATTCCAGCCCGCTCACTGGGAAGGTGTGTGTACTCCAAGGATGCACCTCCTGTGGTTATTTTGCCTTTGAGGTGAGGGAGGTGAAATTGTTTGCCTGGTATATACCATTCATTTTCCTTGTGGTAATGGGTGAACACCTTTTTCTGGCTGTTGGCCTTCCTTCATGGAACCTGCAACGCTACACAGCTTTCCTATGTATTTACCCAGCCTGTAGGGCACTGTATTCTGGTTTCATTCTTCAGGTTTCTTTGAAGCCAATGAAGGAGGACTGGCTCTTGAAAGTGCAGAGGTTGGGATCCAGCCCATATACATACCGTGTTGTGCCTTAACTGTGCAGGCTATACCAAAGGACACATCAGGACCAAATAAGACAATAACTCACTTATTAAGCCAGCCAGAGACCTTTTTTTTGGTTTGTTTTTGGTTTGGTTTTTTTTTTTTTTTTTTATTGTATGGATTTTAATCCAGCTGTTCATCCCAATATTTGAGCAATAGATGTCTACTAAAGTTTTAAAGTCAAACCTTGCTATATCACAGACTTGGGTAAAGGGAAAGGAATTATTTTTACCTTATCATTTTTGCTTGACAATTAACAGAGATTTTTCCACTGCTTTCAAATCAAATTAATACTTCCCCTGAAACAAAGCAGAAGGCTGTGGTTGCATCTGAACAAAATACAGAAAGATATGTACTCCGTGGTTGAAGCTGTCTGCTCTGAAGTACTTAGGTGGTGTAAGAGTGGTCATCTTGCTGGGCTATGGACAGTATAGACAGGTCCCTTGCCAGTATGTCCATATTTGTCAAAACCTGGGAATCCCACATGTAGTGACAAAGCTGTCCCAGCAGAAATGCAGAGCACAGACCAAGCCCTGGCTGTCCAGGTAAGTCCAATGTTGCACATGGGCATGTTGAGGAGAAGTCCTACTCTGAAAAAAAGAGAAAGAGCTTAATAAGGTTGATGGGAGATTTGAACAAAAAAATAAAGCAGGGACCAAAACCTCTCATACTTGCATTCAGAGTGGAGCATAAGCACTTTCTGTGACGAAGCACTGACAAACCATTAACAGTCAGACATCCTGCATCACTGAAAGGCAAGCATACCTTCTTGCTCCTTGGCTAATGTATATAACACATTCTTCCCACTATGGTGACAACATACTGTGTCTCATCCTTCATTCCCATTTGTGTACTCCATCCTCCTTTTCCTCATCCTTCTGGCAGAGACATGTGTTTTTGACACTTCCCTTGCCTTTTGGACACTGAACATTATTATTATCTCTGTGGCAGTAATTGCTTGAGCTGCTACAACCTCTGCCTACGTTGCTGGAGTCCTGTCATTTTCTAGAGAAGCACTTTAGTTATGTCATCAGGAAGGTGGTCAGATGAACTCTTGAAACTGGTTAAAGATTAGTAATCTTTGAACCATGATACTTCATGTTTCTGAGACACTACTGGAAGGTGAAGGTACATTTAGGAAAGAGAATCTGCCTTTTGCTTTGTTCATTTGGATGACAGCTACATCTGTCCTTGTTTATCATGGCACTTTTAATATACAACAAAAAATTATAATGGTGAGACTGAGGCAATTCTCCAAACCCTACTAATGTTTCACTAAGGGCTTGGGTGGACTCATGAAGCTGATTCCTCTTTGAGCATATTTATATATTCCGATACAGGTATTTGTCACTGGAATCTGGAAGGGGAATGCATTGGTTTGATGCCAGCTTTCACTCAGGTGGGTAGGTTGATGCTCAAGCAGTGCATCTACGTTAGCAATTCAGTGTTCTGCAGAAGTGATTGTTTAGGTGCAAATTTGCTTTGTGTCTGTCCTTGGAATTGCGCAGCACACATGTGAGTGCACCCAAGGAGCCAAGGCTGAAGTCAGGCTCCAGGGCTGAATCCAGAGCACGCCATCAACAGCAGGGCAAGGTACCTCCAAAAGGAGGAAAGCGCATCTTCCCTATGTCCCTCAGCAGTTCACACTCTACGCAAGGCAAAATTCTGTTAGTAACAGCAAAGCAACCTGGAATGGCCGTACAGAAAACTACTTTGCTTTGCAATGTGCACCTTGGACAAGCAACTGGTATCCCCTTCATTGCCAAAATCAACGTGTTGTGGAATAGGTCCACAACATTATAGCTCTACTGTAATGAGTTATACCACAATGTTATGGCTTCACTACAATAAATTGCACCAAGTCAAGCCCTGGTTGTTCTTTTTTTGGGGGGGAGCCTCAGCAGTAGCTACTGTGGGTGCACTCACTGGGAAATACTGTACATGTGTCACAGTCCAAACACCCACAAATGGCTTCAATGGTGGGGTAATTCAATGTTGCCAGAAAAATGAAAAGGAACACAAAGTGTATGCTTGACTGTAGTCAAAACATCATCCTTTTGGTAATGGCCACTTTGATTATGAAGCAATGATCGCTTTTATTAATGATGTTACAATACAGACAATGAAGTCTAGCTCTTATATTTTGATTAATTTCGGGTACCTACACAGCTCTGGTAATTGTTATCTGTTAAAGTACTTTCCACTGTTGCAGGAAAAACTGTGTTTTAGATTCTCTTGCAAGACCTTTTCTACCACAGATCTCTCCTCTTCCGCTCCCTTTTTTAAAAAAAAAAAACTCTCTCACAATTGGAACCTGCTCTTTTCCTGGCCTTGTCTGTTGTGATAGCAACTGTCCTCCTAACAACTTTAGGGCTGGACCTTGGACTGGGAAAGGCTGCCTCTGTCTCCTGATCATAACCTGACTGGGTTTGACACATGTACAGAAACAAGTCTCCAAGACCCTGTGTTGATTGCGTTATTTGAGTAACCTACGTATTATCAACAGATACATAACAGTAAAGAAAGATGTCAAAAGTCTTGCACATCTCTGTCTAAGCCTTAGTTCTTCCTTGTGTGTTTTCCATGCATTCCTCTCAGTCCTGTCCCACTTTTCTTCTACTAGAAGATACATATACCCAGCAACTGCTGCTTGTTTCCCACCTTTTCTGCTTCAGGCAAAGGGTTTTGACAGGTTTAAAGTGTCTTTGATCCTGACCTTGGAAACATCCATCTATAACCTATCTGGAGCTAGGTGGTAGACATTTCACTGTTCTTAAAGACTCCTAAGTATCCTCTCTGGAAGATATTAATCATTGTGATGACTCTATTTAGTATTTGTTTGTCTTTACAGTCTCCTTTAATTCTGTATAATCGAACAAAAAATGTCAAACAGGTAAAATTAACTACTTATGATAGTCATTAAATAATAGACGTAGCTCACTCTTTACAACAATCAAATGAATATGAAGTGCTTCGCACACTGCAACCTTACAATCTGGATATAACACAAGTAAAAATAAATGCACACACCCATAAAACTAGTAAAACTGGCTGTTGCAGCTACACATAGTTCCTTGTGTTCATTAAAATTCTATCTTTATTGAGCTTATCTTGATTGGCATGGAGATCAAAGTGAAAATGTAATAAATAAGAATATACATAATGGAATCCATGGAAAGAAGCTATTCAGAAGTTAATTCCAGTAGGTAAATTGCAACGCAGTATTAAAAACAACAGTGCAGAAGCATTTGAAACATAACACGTCATGCGCTGTTGAAGGGCCAGATCCTGAGGCCATTACTCACTTGCATAGACACACTGACTTCAAAAGAATTACTCACTGTGAGTAAAGGTAGTTGGAGTACAACTAAACAAGACAGTGTTAGTTCCTTTGGTGCAGCTGTGTGGCTGAACAACAGCTCTGTGTGAGCGTGATCCCGTTGGCGATACCCGGCTCAGACCATAGTGGCAGCTCCAACCCCCCTCTGGGCTGTGGTGAGCACCTGCATGGGGCAGAGGATTCCTGATTGAATGGAAAGTGGGAGCATAAATACACATAAATATGAAATGAGTATGTTTTCCTTCAGTTGTGCCCACCTGTGCTTCTTATGAAAATAATTTTCCTACATCCCTGGCTCTGGCTGGCCTTGCATAGCCCATACATGGAAAAGTGAGCTAGATCAGCCTTGTCTCATCCATTATTAAGCAAATAATTTTCCTTTGCTGAACTGAGGCCCTGATTTCCATAGTTGTATTTTTATAGGTGTTTAAATGTATGGAGAAAAACATTTGACTTTCAGATGCCAAGGATGAATTTTTAGGCCAAGCAATAAAGAATAAAATTGTTTTCCCCTTAAACTGCTAACTAGAGCATTTTGACGCAGTCGTAGAACGTGAACATAAGGCCTTTTTAACATCATTTTATTGACATTTTTATTGGCACAATTACACAAGTAAGATAAGGGATGATTTACAAGGTTAGTCACAAAAGATGAACAAACCAGAAACTAGATGACGTATTCTAGACAACAGAAACTAGAATACAGGATCTGTATATCATGGGTTATTGAACAGAATTATTTCAATCCAGAGTATGAGAGAAAGAATATGCAGGGAAAAACAGACAAAGGAAAAGCTTAAGAAAAAGAATTCTTAAATAAATTTAGAAACCTAACTGGTATCAGTGCCTGGTGTTCACTTCCAGTGTTTAAGCATTGGGAACCAACAAAAAGATCTGTGTATGCCAGATTTTGCTTTTCTGGAAAAGAAAATTGAGGGAAAATTTCTCCCACTTTGGTCTTTCATCCCTTTTATGTTTGAGCATTCTTATGACGTACGCGGTATAACCAAGAATTAGCCAGGCTGTCGTGCCATAAGGATGAGTTTCAACAGAGAAAAACATTTGTCTGTGGTTACAGACTGGCTCTCTGGGAAAAAAAACAAAAACTGGTTGCGGCAGTATGTACTGGAACTTCTAAAAGCAAAGCACGAGGCTGAGTTTACCTGTCTGCCTACCACTGCCTAGAGTGTTTTCCCAGGTCTCAGCTAGTTTATAACATATGGTTACCTGCAGTCATGTGAAAATGTTTTCAACCAGCCTGGTGAATTATTGGCAGCCACTACTGTTTTACATAAAAAAACACTTCAAGTTATTTTGAAGTAGTAGGAGGCAGCATCCCCTTCCTCAAAACATTAATAGATATTTTGAGCCAAATCTACTACCACTTTGACCCAATTTTATGTTCATATGACTCAATCAATCCTAGCAGTATTACATCCATGTGTCATTTTGGAATAAAACACTGTAGTGAATCAGTCCCCTTTGCTCCTTTCTTTTACATATTTCCATCACAACCATGAAAGATTCAAGGAAATTTTCCACATCTGGGACCTTTCTGAGTAAAGAGTGGAAGCTATTGGCATCCATATAACCCTGACAAGCATCTCAGAGATTATGACGTCTGTAAAACTGAAAAAAATGGCATCCAGATTATTTCAATACTTTTCTTTTTCTTTTTCTTGTTTATATTTTGTGAGCAGAACTAAATCTGATTCAAATAGCTGAGTGGAGCCTTCTCCTTAAATTAAATTAAAGCGTCTCCCCTAGCTCATTGAAGCTCTAAACTAACTGACACGGAAGTTAGCTGCATTATGTGGGCTTCAGGCCATCCTCATGAGGCACAATCAGTCTTCGTCAAGCTGAAACTTGCTGTGTTTAGGCAGGTTGGGATTTCTAAACAGGTTGTTCAGCCTATTTTCTGTGCTCAGTTGCCCAAGGATTTGTTTTCTTCCAAGAGCAACAATGAAGTATTTGGCTTACAGAAGTTTTGAAAGAGTCTATCATTTTGAGAGACTTTTCTAGCCTGAAAATGAGCAGTTCCACTAGGACAGACACCAGGTTTTCAAGATGGAAGGCTCTGCAAACTACGAAGGAGTGGTGGGCTGTTGCCTCTGGCTTTTCTCCTGAAATTATGGCTTTTCAGGTATGCTGCGACATGGCAGAAGTTTGACAGGATCTGAAGGTGTAACTGAGGACATTTGAGGACTTTGAGTAAAGATTCCTCTTGAGTGTTAACACCATTTTACTTCATCCTAATTGTTAGTAAGGTACTTAGAGCCTAGGAAGGGCATGTCTCTGTCTCCTTAAGCCTAAAAAAGATTAATATCCTTTCATGTAGTATAAATGTTTGCATGATATTTGGTGGTGTGGGGCTTCAGTACAAAACTGTAATAAAATGCTTTTCCAGCATATCATGTTCAACTAAATGTATATTTACTTGAAAAGAAAAAAAAAAAAAAAAAGAAGAAAGAAGACCCAAGCCCTGCAGAGGATGTAAACTGACGAGTCTGTCAGCATCTCTTCTGAAGCAGTGAATAATAACTGTCTATGAAAAGTATATCTGCTTCCCATAAAGGGAAAAACAACAAACCAAGCATATGCTCACATAAGTAACTTAAACATGAAATTAAGGGTCCACCTCAGTTTTCAATGCAGATTAATACAATATAGATCATGCAAGGCTTGCTTTTGCTATGTCCTGTACATGCTAGAGACTGTTCTTAATGTTCTTAATGCACTATGTTGAGCTACACATTTAAGCAGCGCTGTATGAATAGAAGATGCAAAAATAACTTAGCAGTTATCTTCACTGACGGAGTCAGCCTTGTTCCTGTAGACTCCTATGAAATTCTTAAACATTCAACAGCTATGCTGCCTTCACAAGCTTTATACTACTGTAGTAGTTCAAAGAAGAAGAAATAAAACCCCCAGAGTTTTTAGACAGGGGGTTAAAAAACTACGAGTAGCATTTACCTACAGTTTCTAGTGGTAGCCGTAGACTTACAACTTCACATACACACAAGTCTGTGGTACTCCGCATACAACAAACATCATATCTGCTGGAAATGTTCTGCCAGCCCTAATGCTTTATTCTAGCCTCAAATTCCAAACAAGAGAGGAATCCCGAGGTGTTAAATGCCACATGGGGTGCCTAGAAAGAGACAGTCCTTGCCACAAAATGTTTTTGAGGCTGCAAACATAGAAGAAAGTACCGTTATCCCTGTTTTATAAGTATGGGCATTGAAAGATGAAAGGATCTGCCTCTGTTATTCATGGAAAGATTACCATTGACTTCAGTGGGTGTAGTATCAGCCCTATAGCGGTATGAAACTTGGCTCCTAATTGCTTTAGGTCCGCATAGGCTTAGTTTCAGCCATGGTTCATTTTTATCGCCAGGTTGTTAACCTGTAAACCAAAGGTATTCAACTGCTGACAGAGTCTGACTTGCGGTTCTAGGCTCCCAAGATGCTTGACTAAGAGAAACCCATGTCCAGTCACGTTTCGTTTGTGCTTGAAGTGTTTGGCTGCCATCAATGGCTTGGGATGGCCTGTTCTCTGCAGATTAAGAGGAAATAATATATGACGCACAGGTTTGTCTCACTCACTTCAAAGTGTGAGCAACAGTGACTCACCCACCTCCACAGACATCTTTAAACCCTGTACTGAGTTTCCTATTTTTCTTCTTGTGTCACAGATAGCATTGCTGTCTTTTGTTTTCTCCAGCCTACGTTCACAGGCTTTACAGAATTTTGAATCCAATCTGGCAATGAGGTTGAGCTTTTTTTTCCTTTTTTTTTTTTACGATGCCTTTGGGTTCCCATATTCTTTCATAGTTTACTTAACCAAACAGCATGTGTTTAAGTTTCTCAGTAACTCCGGGTGTTACCAAATAAGAATAATCTGCATAATATCTCTGTGAAAGGGAGGCTTGTTATTCACACTTCGTTATCATCTTGTCCCAACAGACAGCTGCTGTCACTGTTTGCCCTTTTCAGTGGAAGTGGGCTAAATTCATCCTAGTCACAGACGGGGGTAGGTGGCTGTGGTGCAGTCCCCATCCATTTGGAATATGACACGTTAGATTGAGTTATTCTTTTACAGAGTGGGGAAGCTTATCGAACAGAAGAAGTTAATTAACCTAACTGTGAACCAAACCGGTCCATGCAGGACGTCAGCTGGGACAGGAAAAACTTCCACAAGTTCTTAAAAATATACTTTGTTAGGAATATCATGAAAAAAACAATAGTTACCTTATTATAAAAGTCTTGCCAGATAACACCACGGCTTTACCAGGAAGGATTTATCTGCTTTCGTGGTTGCAGCCCGATGCCAGAATTCAATGAACCTGGGTCATCCATGGCTGTGTAGGCTGTCGATCCTGTAGGCTAGTATGCAAAAAGTGGATACCACCACTGCTTCTCCTACACCACTGTTTTTCAATTAAAGTGACTGTGGCAGCTCTGCCCTGTGCTGAACCCAGTGCTGTTGATATGCATTAGACATGATCTAAGCATGCCTAGAAGATTGGGATCCTTGGGGGCCTTAGGCAATGGCATACCTACTTTATAAATCTCAAATGCACTTTGAGAAACAGCAGTCTACATATTTAGTTCAGTTAAGGTGTCAGTGGTGTAATTTTAAGCATCAAAGTAAATTTTGTAATGGAAATTTTGAGTTCTTTAGTGGGGCAAACGTTATTGGGAAAATAATTTTTCTCTTTCTTTGATGAAATTCTCCTCAGTTGCACCATAAGTGCTTAGGTGCTTTATTTGAATCTTGCTGAAGGCACCTGCCTGTCTGAGCTTCAGCTCTTCTGGGTGTCCAGAGCTATGCCTTGGCACATGCCCAGAACAGTTTAAGCAGCCTGATAGCTATCTCCCCCCTAAGAAGCTAGGCATTCCTCTGTTGAAGGCTCCGGGGGGGCTCAGACCTGCAGACATTCTCAAAAAACACCAAATGCACACCCAGAAGGCTCCTTGGAAAATGCTTTATGGGTGTTTCTTTAGAACAGATGGTGGAGGAGGATCTGCCACCCACCTTTCATACAATACAGTGTGGTTAGGCCACTCACTTAGGAAGTTAGACTAGATTCAACACTTTGCTCTGACTGAAGGGGTTGAAACCAACATTTCTTCAAGGGAAATGTCCTCCCCAGGGCTGACGTTGTTTAGAGGGGGCGAGGTGGGGTTTCATGCACACTCTCTACTCTTCCTCTTGGAGTTGTTACACTGTGTAGCAGAAAAATTCAAAAGTTGTTGGACAGGCACCTCCACAGATATACATTATTCTGTGGCCTGTACAAGGTAGGTTTGGGCAGAGCTCCCTCCTTTGAGGCCAGCTATATGCTTTCTGGTCAATACTCTTTCAACTGAACTCAGACAAGTAGGAGGTTTGACACTTGAAAGGCTAGATTTATAAATGAAATATTATTTATAAATTAATTATAAATTAAATCCTGGTCTCCCGCTTTGTTCTCTACAGCTTTACTTGTAGTAAATAGACAGCAATAGTTCCGTCACTAGCACATTTCAGAAGTATGCTTTTGGGAAAGAGGACATGTAGGCACCTACTTGCAGATTCTGGATTGTGAATGAGAAGACAGACACGTCTTGATCTTTTTATTTGCTGTAAAGTAGCTGAAAGTGCCTGAATGGTGAGTACGGTGAAAAAGGTTTGAATCTTGTCTTGGGGCACCTGACCTTCCCTATGCTGTGTACCTAAAGCCTTGTACGTCAGTTCGGGTTTTCAGTCCAATGGCCAGCTACACAGGCTACAACTGTACTTAGTTTTTGTTATCTGTGATAAGACTTCATAATGCAAATTTTAGTTCCTTTCCACCTTAACCAACATCCCAGCAGTTCTTTCATTTAGCAATATAATTTTGCTGTTTCAAGGTCAGCTTTTCTTTCTGAACTCCTATATTTCTCACTTAACCTCAATTGCACTTGATCGGTTTTGTAGACAAGGTTTGCAACTCATTCAATGGTGAACTCAATGGCAAAAAGGTTGTATTCTACTGTATCTATGGTCTCTGTCTTTTCTCTTTTTCATAGAGGTACTTTTTTTTCCTTGTCCACTAAACAAACACCAAAGCGGAGTCATGGTGGAGAGTGTAAGGTCTTTAGATCCCTGCCAAAGCAGAAGAAACCCTAGGGAAATCCAGACAGCAAGAAGGGTTAGGCAGAGTGCCCTGGATTTTGGCATCCAGTGGAAGCTCTGTCTCTGAAGTGATGGTGACAGCAGAGGATGGCAGCAACACAGGACGGTGACATCTGTGTGGGGAAAAAAAGGGTTGGCAGGAGCCAGGAAGCTTGGAATAAAGGAGTTCACGTGAGGGACAATGGGTGAGAGGCTGAGTTGGATGGACAAGAAAAAATGGGGGCTTTGCGTTACTGGGAATTTGGAGGTTAGTCTGGAAGGATAAGAAAGGAAAGGGTATAGAGGAAATTCAAATGGGAAGGTTTTTCTGCAGAAGAGTGGAAGGAGGGTTAGGAGAAGTCAGGACATAGTCGACACTTAAGAGAGCGAAGTGCAAGACCTGGGAATTCTGCCAGGTGAGGAAATTTCCCCTCAGGAAAAGGACATCAGATGTACTGGGAGTTGGTGGAGGAAACAAGGTGACTAGGAGCCGAATGCTTTGGAGAAAAAGAGGGTCTGAGATCAAACTGAGCAGAACTAGGGCAATGGAAGCAGCCTTTCATCTTCCCCTCCTTACTGTTTCTACCTCTAGGGTCCTCAAAATTCTTGCATGGGAACAGCAATGATTACAAAGGACAACCACTTCTTCCTCCATCCTGCATCAGGCTTTGATTTTGGAAGGACAGAGCTGTTTGAAGGTAGTGACCATGTAGGGGGTAACCTTTTATGTCTCTGGGTGACTTGTTCCAGTACAAAAACTAGAGCAGCTGTGGCATCTCCATTCCTGGAGGACTCCAACACTCAGCTGGAGAAGCCTCAGCTGAGCTGATCCACTATCTGCAATAGTTCCATTTTGAGCTGGACATTGCTGTAGATGACCTCCAGAACTCCCTTCCCACAGGGTCTCCCATGGCCCCTTGTTCTAGGAATCTAGAAGGCTTTTAGTCATAAAGGCATCCTTACCTTTGGCACCTTACACTATACCAGCCTTGTTCCATTTCCCTTTATTTTTGCTCAAGGTGACAGATTAGTGTATCTGCGTTATCCCATAATGTTGATGTTCCCATAGGCTTGCAATAATGTATTCTGAGTTCACATTTCTGTTACAGAAAACAATATAATTCAGAAAATGCAAAGATCACCAAAGGGATTTATGGGCCTCTTATGGAATTCATCTTGCAGTTCAGGTGTACTTCTACTCCCCATTTTGTCCCTCAAAATCATAATTTCTGCTTAACCTGCCTGTAGGGCAAAGGGCAAGCTGACTTGGCTTCTTTCCAGATCCTGTTTAAAGGACGTTTCTGAAGTCATAAATGTAGTTTGCTGAAGAACAAAAGCACACCTTTTCCTGTATGAATTGGTAATACAGCTCTTTTGCAGCGCTCGCAGCTGAAGCTAGTTAGATGATTCAGACCAAGTGTATTTTCCTTTCTAATCACATAAAAGCTTTTGTGGAATCAGGAAGAATTTTCTTCTGTTTCCTGCCAAAAAAGCCCCTCTCTAAATCGAATGACAAAGTACTATTTCATTTCATACATTACGCTATTTCATTGGTTTGTTTTGGAAACCAGGAGGTATGAGGTAGTGCTTGAACCTGCACTTGGTACCTCCAGCCCCAGCCACACCACCGAGGCACCAGTGTTATAGCCCAGCCACCACAGCTCCTTCTGCTCCTGTGGAGCCACCAAGTCTCCCCGTCAGCCAGAGAAAGTGCCCGTCTTCCTCCTGTGACATTAGAAGGAGTCTGAGGTGACTAACTCCCTAATTTACATACCTCACATAGATGATTAACGTTAGGTAGGATGAATTGTGGCTGCAGTGTATCATTGGAACATCTTACCTTATTTCCCAGATCAAAGTATCTCATGTTTTTGTTCTGATGAAACAGTTTGGTACTTAACAAGAGGAGCACATAAACATTCAACATACTAATTACAGAAGCCAGCTGTTTACTGTATCTTTCCATTATCCTGCAATCTTGTTTCAACTAATATGTTATGGTGTGTGTTTTATTATGGACTTCCACAATCAAGCCATAAAATTACGCAAATATCTGTAACTGTAGCTGTATAAATTATATTATTAACAATGAGAAATTCTGGGTTGGACTGAAATCAGAATTCCCTTCCATGTTAATTTTTAAAAGAAAAACAAAACCCTTTTTATTCTGTAGCAATTTTTAAAATGTTTGCTTCAAGTGTGACTCAGCACCACACACATTTTGAAATTATATTTAACATGAACTGTGTTCACAGTTTTAACCAGCTTTTCTATCCCAGCAACAAGAAAGCCATTCAGCTATCAATTCCCATCTTTAAGACTGAGTGAAGTGTTGGAAAGTAATGAGAAATTCCAGTGGTCTTTATTGGTAGTGGGTCAATGGACTGCATTACCACTAAACTGCTGGATACCACACAAATAATTTGGCTTTAAGATGCAAAAGCAAGCTAAGTGTTTAATGATATGATGAATACTCTTCAGAATAGTTCTAGGTCAACATATTCTAAATAGGATAATAAGTATGGGTGTTTACCAAAGAATTCTTAACAATAGTAAGAAAGTCAACAGAAATTTATTCAACCTTAAAAAAATGAAAAAAGAAAACCTTTACATTGGTTTGCATAGAATATGAGCTTAAGAACACACACACAAAATCCATTTAGATACAGACTATGCAGTGTGCAACTCAGCGTCTTATGACTGTTTGCAGAGTATCTACTATTAAACTGAATAAAAGCATGCTGTGACTCGATTGACTTATGCACAAGTGCATGCCAATCTGTTTGAGTTATTTCACAGGCTGGGAACGTTCGCACATAATCCTATACGTATGCTTACTGCATTTGTTTTTTTGAGTTAACTTGCCCTTCTTTCGAACAGTACACATAATCTTCAATGTTCGGCTGGGAAAACAATTTATAAACAGTGTTTCTCAATAAAAAAAGCAGCTCTGCTGCTTTTCGTTGGCAAGGGGCTGATACTGATATCACTGAATTTCTTGTAAAAGTCCACTTTATCTGAGCAGCAAGAAATCTCTCATGCAGTGCTAATAAGTGATGTTGTGGCTCTATTACAGATAACAGATTTGAGTCAGCAGTGGACTGTGCTCAGGACTATGTAATCAAGGTGGTTTGTAAGTTGAGAAACATTGCAGCTGCATGCAGAGGAGGTGGCTTGGCATTTGGCAGGAATCTCCATGCTGCATCTGTTAAATCCACAATCACAATCCGTCATGCAGAATAATGGCTGCTTCCTTCCTGTTCATTTCTTGGTCTAAGCATGATTTTCCATCCTGAATGCATCCAGTCTTTCACATATGTTTTAGTTTACTGTACACAATCAGATACACGCTATGGTATCATTGGAAAGTAAATATTTATTAACAGAAATACTCCCTGCATTGGCATATGATACTTGAAAGTAACTATTTATTTTACATATTATGGTATACATTGTGGTGTGACAACAGATGACAGTTGTTGATTTTTCAGCAATGGTCACTGATGAGTACCCCATGAGAGGGGTGAATGAGTACAAGGTGATGAGATAATCCTTACTTCTACTCACTTGTCTGTGGTAGAAAAGGGGTGGAAATAGGAAAAAAAAGCAGAACTACATTTCAGGATTTATCAGTAAGTATTCAAGGTATTCCTGTGAAAGTCTGCAGCCTAATAATACAGCAATTTTTAGCACCTGCAGAAAAAAATTCACCGGAATGTCTAAAAGTGCTTTAAACATTATATGCTTCTGGTAACAAATGCAATAATATAATCTGATATATGTGATTTTTACCCCTAATAACAATAAGTAACACTTAGTATTGCCTTGCAGGAACTGCCTTAAAAAGAAGCCCTTGATATGCTCCAGATTCTTAGCCAAATGAAAGCTTAGAAAGATGAATGTATTTATCAGTAGTCTCCAGGGAATTAATTTTGTGCTGAGTTAGAATGTAATGACTGGAAGTAAATAATTTTCCAGTGCTAAGATACTTTCTTTTGCTTTTCAGTGCTAAGACACTTTTTGGATTTTTTTTTTTCTCCTTGATGCTTTTGGGTTTGAAAGTAGGATTCCTCCTAGCTCTTTGCAGATTAGGGTCTGAAGAAGAATTAGGAAATGAATGTGTTTACTGAGTAAGATTAAGTCAGTGCATAAGCAGAGGAACAGGAAGGATCATAAACCAGAGAGACCAGTTCAAACCAATTTTCACAGAACTCCTCCCTTTAGTAACATTACTGTAAGTTACAAATATTACATCATCAGGACAAATGATTATTTGGTAATCCATGATTCAGAAGGCCTACCATTGTCAAACAGCATGCTTTGGAAACTAGTTAACCCTTTGTGCTCCATTTACTGCACCGCCAAATATGAAGATGTAAAGAAGCTGTGAATGAAGTGTGCCGAGAGGACGGCGACTATGAAACTGGTAAAATACATATACACTCCTTTATACAGAGAACTGGCAAAAGGTGGCAGGTAATCAAACCTGGCACAACAGGTCATCAGTACAGTCACAGAACAAGTGCAGTGCAAAAACCTTGCCATAAACCTGTTTAGCTAATGTATTACAACGCGGACTGTGCTGAACTTCTCATGAGGAAAAAATTATGATAACTTCTTTGATGCACGTCTGTAATTTGGAAAATGGACTTAGGCAACTGCAATCATATAATATAAAGACACTGATAACTTCATCTTCCCAGACCTCTGATGTTTTTCCATCCCAACGAATTCCTCTGTTAGAGGACAGAAATACCTCTGGAGATTAATGGATATATACAATATACAAAGGCATCCCAGGAACCGCAGCCAGAACATACTACCAAAATCAGATCAGAGAAGGAACTGTTTAAGGACAGGTCTTTGTTAATATTTCAGTTAGGGTTAGGAGTGCTACTTTGAGGGGAATCTCCTGACCACCCCTACTTAGTATAGAATCATAGAATCATAGGATGGTTTGGATTGGAAGGGACCTTCAATGGTCATCTAGTTCAACGCTCTTGCAATGAGCAGGGGCATCTTCAACTAGATTAGATTGCTCAGAGTGCCTGACCTTGAACGTTTCCAGGGATTGAGCATCTACTCTACTAAATCCCTGGGCAGCCTGTTGAAGTGTTTCACCACCCTCATCATAAAAATATTCATCCTTATATCTAGTCTGCCACTACCCTCTTTTAGTTTAAAACCGTTATGCCTTGTCCTATCACTACAGGCCCTCTTAGAAATTCTGTCCCCATCTTTTTTGTAAGCCCCCTTTAAGTACTGAACGACTGCAATAAGGTCTCCCCAGAGCCTTCTCTTCCCCAGACTGAACAACTCCAATTCTCTCAGTCCTTCCTGATAAGAGAGATGTTCCATCTCCCTAATAATTTTTGAGCCCCTCCTCTGGATGTGCTTCAATAGGTCCATGTCTCTCTTGTACTGAAGACTTCACAACAGAACACAGTACTCCACCTGGGGTCTCAGATGAGCAGAACAGAGGGGCAGAATCACCTCCTTCGACCTGCTGGCCAGTGAGGCTTTGGTTTGCTTCATGAAGCCTCTCAAATCATGCAAGCTGGATTCCTTTTGGATGACACTATCTAGAAAATGTGTTCCAGAAGACTACCTAAGGCCCTTGAATTACTAATGGAAATTCAGTCAACAGAACCAAACTATAACTAGTCCGATGTCAAACCACTGAAATGTGTGCAGTGTAGACATCATTCCTCAGCACCTATTCCCATTGCTCTGAATTTGCTAATGCAGATGTAGCCTTAGACACCTTGGGTTTTGAGTGACTCATTGCAGAGCTCTGAGAGAAGTCAATAAACAGCCCAGCACCACCTCACTGCAATTTGCAGCTATTCCATTTGTCTGTGATAGAAGTGGGACAGCACCCTTTAAAATTTTGTCTGATGTCTTGGAAAAATGTTTTGTTGTTAGAGCCCTGAGAGCCATTAGAAATATCCATTTATTTTGGTCACTTGTGGGTGAGTATTCCCCTATGCTCTGTTGAACATAATTAGGCTACAGATGGTGCTGATTGTGGTTTTCTCCATAGCGCCTAACTTTTTTTTTTTAATGTCTTAGTTTACCTTGCTCTCACTGGTGTTCAGAATTAAAAACACAGTAAGAGTATTGAAGGTCCTGAAAAAAGTATCTTTCCTTTTAGAGAAAGTTCCTATGGACACTTGAGCATTAGTAGGTTTCCTTGGGGCAGAGTTCGTACTGTGTGTGCAGATGATTCTCTTCTGTGTTTTGTTGGTTGTTTTATTATACCAGATAGCAATGGATTACACTGCTGTAAATGGCTGTACAGAAGATGCAAATTACTTTCACTTTCTGTCCACAAATGATAGGGGATTCTTCAGTCTGTGTGTAAAGATTTTAAGTATAATTGCAAAGGAAAAAAACATCTCATAAGAAGGATGTCTGAATTGAATAGTCCTAAATAGGTCAGGATAGGTTAGTCAGAGAAGTCTCCACAAGTCCTAAAACAGATGAGTGTCCGTTCCTCTCAAGTCTGAGTGTGCAAGATTCAGCTCAGTCTACCTAATTTATGGTGTCTGCAGTGTAGATATCTGCACCTCAATTAGATGTTAAACTCCTATTAAAGTTAATGGAGAGATTGAAGGTTGTCTAAGCGCGGTCTTCTAGTGCCATTTGAGATGCCATCAAGAATATGATGTATCTGCATGAAGCCTGCAGATAAGACACAAGACCTAGGGGTGACCAATGATTTTCTGGAGCAGCCTGAGGGTGACAACACAGCATCTAACACATCAATAAGACATCTATGTTTAGGAAACTGAATTGGAACTGAGCTTGCCCTTGACTCTGATGGGAACTTGCACAAGCTCAGATATAGATACCTGTGTTGCATAGCTTAAATTCAGGCAATTCAAGATGAATTCTACACAGTATCTTATAATAAATGCAATGGAAGTGGTAAACAAGTGCTGGCAGTGTGAAGAATAGCCCTATTCACAGGGAAGAAAGGACAGAGGTAGGTTGCGGTACCATTAATGAACAGAAATGGCATATTTACGTGTGCTGGAAATAGAACTGTGCAAATAATGGATTTTGGGGTTTGGTGGTTGAATGGAAAGTTGTACAATAAATTCCTTTCAGTTAAGCTGAAATAGATTTTTTGTGTGTGTGTTTGTTAACTAATATAAGGAACATGTGTCTCATCTGGTCTATTAATGACCGAGAGCTACATTTCTATGTAGCCTGTAGCCATGGGTTAAGCATGGTAGCTATATTCCTGTAGCTGTGGATTAAAAAGCTTAGAGAGGATGCTGGGCAGGAACCACCGGATCGTGAACTGAAAATTACCATGCAACGATGTGACAGGAAATAATAAACAATCTTATTTCACAGCATGACTGGAAAGCTTATCTGCTGTATTACATATTTTATGGGTTCTACTCTGGAGCTTTTACTTTGGATTGTGTTCACTTGAAGTGCCACGATGTGAGTGAGCAAAAGTGATTCATCATGCAAAAAGGTTGTGAAACTGGGCAGTATCTCTCATCTATCTATGTGTTCACCCATCTCCAAAATAATAATCCAAACCCCATCATTTGAAGGGTATATGAGGCAGATTATTATGCTCTGACATCAGATTTAGACCTGAAAGTTTGTCTGGTTTAATTATATCATTGAAGTGGTAAAATATGTCAGTTTAAACATACTATCACAGTTTTGGAAGTACAGATACCGCTGCAGGTTATGCCTGTTCAGGACCTAGAATAAGCTATAATAGCATTAAAACTTACATGCCAGCATAAATGTGTTTGCACCAGAGCGCATAACTGTGCTCATAAAGCTGCTGTGTTTTACCTACTGTGAGTCAAATGGGAATGCTCACATGAATAAAATGAACAGACTTTGAGTCCTGATCAACACAAACTATCTAAATGGAAAAAAGTAAAAATACCTGTGATATTAAGTTCATACCCATGAGCAGTTTAAAGCTACAAATGTTTAGGAAAATATAAGTTGAATTTTTCAAAGAAGATACATGTTGATACTTCATATTATCACATGGAAAGTTGTGCAGTTGGCAGCAAAAGTTGCTTTTCCTTCAAAAAAAAAAGTTATATTAATATTTACTTGATTGCCTGATAAAAGTAATACTACAAAAGAATATTGCAAAACCTTGGAGGCTTGGCATGCTTTTCTATGTGGGTGGAAAAATGTTGTGCCGAAGCCAAGATGGAATGAATCATGAAACTGTAGCATAAAAAATATACTAGAAAATCCATATTTTTTAAAAAGATGACAGCTAGAATAATAAAGCTGTGGGCCTTACAAGTATATGCAACATAAATATGTTGCTGGAATAAAAGTGGATGGTATATTATGTAGGACAGGCTTTGACTGCAAGGACAGCAGTAGAGTTTTGGCCTTCATTCACAAGTTAGGCTCTGAATTGAGGTGTTGAAGTTAGGAGTCCCATCACCCAAGCTGTTCTTCAGGGTAACACAATAGGGACAAGATTTTCTCTGCCCTATAAGTTCTAAGGGACATATCAAAGGGCATATTAAGGGATACAACTTCATTTCTTTCACTGCATCTTCTCTGTTAATGATAACTGTCGTAATAATGCCCCACAGGTTAACCTGGCAGGGGTTGGCAGGTAGTCAGGTTTCTTTAGCCTTGATGCTTGTCATGTCTCAACACTTACAGGCCAACTTCAGCGGAAGGCACACAAAATTTGATTGCTATGCTGACACCCCATCTGTCTTCCTATCAACCTAATGCCATAATGACCAGGTTGAAATAAAGACGCATGTAATGCTAAGTGAAAATAATAGTGTGTTAATCTCATGCATAAGCATCTGTGCACGTGTACAAAATGATGCTGTCTAAAAGAAAGGCAGGGATCATCCCCTCACCTGGAGGCCAAGTGACGCAGGCTGGCTTGCATCAATGCTGCCTAGCACCAGTCTTTTTTACAGCAGATTCATCCCAGAGACTGAATGGAGGGACAGCCTGAAGGACAGGACCCAAGAGTGAGCTAAGATTCAAGAAGTGTGACCATCAAGTCTGGTGAGTAAGTTCACTAGCAGATTGTCTGTATAAATGTACCCATTGTGACTTACCATAGGTAAACAGGCATTGCAGGTAATCCTATTCTCGTTATTAAAAGCTATGATATGTAAATGTACCATATACACTTACCCTATCAACTGTTCTAGTCCTGTTTCTACTTTCTATAGCAATCACTAAAACATATTCACCAACTGACAAACATGGAACTATGTTCGAAGCATTTCTTTATGTGCAAAATTTTATTATATTTTTCAGATTCAAGCCAAAGTACTTCTTTGGATGGACCAGCTTAAGAACAGATGAAACAGAAATACTAGATGCACAGAGAATTAATTCCACTGCTGTACTTTAGGGTCCAAATTTTGGTTTCTTTAAAAAAAATAAAAAAGAGGTGAAGAACTATTGAAACATCTTCAAGGAATTTGCTTTTAAGATTCCACTGAGAATAGAGTAGATGTGAACAACAACAACAACAAAGAAACGCATATTCCTTTTCGAAAGGAGACAAAAAAATAGCAAAAAGCAGACAGACCAAAACCCGAACAGCAGTATGCTCAGAAGCACATGTGAACAGGAGGAGTGGGATGTGCTTGTGCTCTTGTAGCTGCTACTTGCAGCTACTTCTCCCTGCTTCATGCATATGTGTGAGTAAGATCCCAGGTCTCTTATCACTCACCCTGTCTGGATTCGAGGCCGCTCCCCAGGCAGGCTCATTTGTCAGGAGCTTTGGCTGGGCATCACGAGCTGTGTTTGGCCTTCAGGTCTTCACTTGAGGAATCTTGCTCCAAGGTCCAAATTCTGCTGCTCTTGCTGTCTGTCATCGAACAGTCCCGTATTTCCCAATCCATTCGCTATCTCTCAGGTCTCAATTTGGCCCTCAATTAGTAACACAGATAAGGTATTGTTTACATTACACTGCAGTTTTTATTGACATCAGAGAAATTCACTCTGGGTGACCTCTCCATGTGCTACCTCTAACGATTGAATGAATGAGTAGTTGTGAAGGGGCGGGGGAAACTGAAGAACAAACTCTAGAGCTCCGTCCTTGTCTCTGTAACTGAAGTACAGCAAGCCCTGCTCAGCTCGGATGAATTTGTGCCTATGCATCCACTTAAATATTTTAATTTATTTTACCATTGATTGTTTATTATTGTCTTTACAATTCCATAAATATAAGCTCACTTTAAAACATATTACTGCATTAGGGTATGATTACAGCCAATGATAATCACCATAAATGAAAGTTTTCAGCTTTGCAGAGCCTATATAATAGAATCTTTTCTTTTCTTTCTTTTTTTTTTTTCATTTCACATAAAGCTAGGAAAAACAAGTTTCCTACCAACAGTTTTTATAAGAAAAGAAAACACATTTTAAAAATATATATTCAAAGAATATTAAAAAGGAAATATATAAGAAATACAAAGGTTAGAGAAAATAATTAATCACAGTATTTCAACAAAACAACCTTTTTTGTCATCTGTATTCAATCAATCTGAGATCGGGGAATGAAGACAAGGAATTGTATGGATGGATAGAGCATACTGCTTGTAGTTAGCCAAACAGTAAATTTAGCTGTACCTCCAGTCTAGGACTGTAATCAACTGCTGCTATCATCATTGACTGTGAGCAACATTTCTTCCGCAGAAGCAATGTTTCCATGTTCCCTCAAGAAGTTCCCACAGGACTTTCTGATCATTGTAATTCTACTTGTTAGAAATTTCATACTGTTTTCTTTTGGAAATTTTAATTTGCTCTTCTGTGTTTGTAGCATATTTGGCAGTAGATGAGGTTTTACATGTTCGTTAAAAAGCAATCCTTCCCAAAAGCCCACACACAATTTCTGTCAGAGCTTGGCATTCACTATCCTACTCCAAGATAAAATGTGAGGTTCAACTTTTCACATCTCTCCCAGAACCCAGGGTCAGCAAGCAGATGAACAGTAAGTGAAATAGTTTGCATTTGCCTATGTCTGAATGAGCTACATCAAATATTACCATTGATTATTCTCATGGAAGGGTCCTAGAGCTAGAATCCAGTGTTTTGCTAAGAGGTGTTTTGGATACACTCCTGCCCTTCCAGGATTTTCCCTTTCCTAAGCTGATACTGTAACTCTTTCATTTAGCAGTGAGTTCCTTGGTAGGAAACTTGCTGGAAAACAACAGAAACACATCAACCAGAAACTCCAGCTGGTAGACTTCGTTGTAGAAGCAACCAAAATGGGGACAGCAGACAACTTCTATGCAAAGGAGATTGTGTTAGCATTTACACCCCCCTGACATGATAGTGGCCCAGGAATAGATAGTGACAAGGCATATTAATTTCCTCAGCTGTGACCAAGTGACACACCTAGAGACAACTGTTAAAAAACCCCTGAAGTCCCAGTCAAAAGCATTCAATAGTTTGAAGTTCTGTAGGTTATCACGGAGGTATGTGGGGTACAAGAAGGTGTTAAAAGAGTGCAGAGAAGATGTAATGCAAGAAATCTTCTTAAATCTTTTGTTTACGCAGTGGTATGACTATGATATAAATACCTGCCTTCCACATCCACCTTTGTCCGTGGCTTCAGGGGGCTAAGAGCATAAGAAATACTAGGACAGGTAAGACAAATGTCCACATAGCTGATACCACCCAGGAGCAATTGCTTAAAACAAGTTTCTATGAATGAGTAGGGTATCTATTCTTAACATATTTTTCTGTATTTTTGTGATCAGAAGACTTTGGTGTTGTTTCCAAATCACTGCACTTAACAGTCACTAATGAACTTTTGCTGTGTTTTTCTAATTCCACTTTGAACCCATTCATGTTTTTGTCCCTCTGCACTGTATACATGGAATATGTAGCCAGTCATTGTATGAAAATGTTCTATGACCCCTCTAGTAGTAGCTTCATTGGGTGGAATTTTGTGGAAATAATGATTCCCTAACTCACAGTTATAGATATCTGTATAATTTCTGTTCTTTGCTAACTGTTCTTCCACGGGGAGAGCCCTTTGTTCTGTAGTTGCAGTAAAGGGTAAGGAACATAATGGATATATAACAAATACAGAGGTAGGAACTGGAAGTGTGATGAGTGCTGTAAATGTGTGTATTGCTACTATTAGTTATCCATTTAAAGAAAAAATAACTAACGCTTTAGTTCCAAATAGATAAATTAGGTGGCTTGGTCCTATTTTTTTCATAGGAGAACGATTCAGAGAGGGCTATACAAGGTTTCTGTGTTGTGAACCTGTACACGTAAACTTAAACATGGGACCTTAATCCAAAGCAAAGGCTTAAGTCTCCTGTCCAGTCAGATGCCAGATATGGAGTCAGTGGCTATGAAAGAATTTCAAAGAGACATCCAGCCTGCTTACATTAGTCACATCTCCATGCTTTTTTAAATGTTTGAGTTATTGTCTGTCATAATGGTGGTTGCTGTATATGCAATTACTAGGTGCCTAACTTCTGCACACATCATGTAAGAAACATCGAATTTACAACTTCTGCTCCAAGAACCCCAAACACTTAATAATGAATATATATATCATTTGAATAGCAGGTCTTTTTTTTTTTTTAATGTAATTTTATTTTAAAAGAAACATTGTACTCTAGTATTACATTTGTGCCATTAGGTACATCAGGAACCAATCCACTGCAAAGTTAAATTTGCATATTTAACTGCACTTACATTCCTGGGATGCTATTATTATTTTTCCAGTGACAGAACTACATGATAAACTTTTTTTTTTTTTTTAAAGTAAGCATTAAAATATTTACCTTATAAACATTCTGACACCCTTGGTGTTAATAGGGAAGATCTCCACTGATCCATATATGATCTAATTCTGGTGGGCCTGTGCCCAAAAAGAGTGAGCTTGGCTTCTCATTGACATTATTTGCCTTTAAAACTACATCTGCACTCTGACTGCCCTTACACCTCACTGAAAGTTATGAGAGATGGAGCAGAAACAACTTTCCCTTGAGTCTTGCCTATGGCTCTGTGATTGCCAGATAGAAGCCTTTGGCAGAATCCTCTTCTCTGAGCAGCAGAAAAGCATTTTTTTATAGTAAATATTTAGTTATGTGTTTGTTTAGTTAGAGATAGTGTTAGTGTGTAGCATTCTGTTCAGTGTTAGCGTGTAGCATTCTGTTCATCACTTCAAAACCAGCAAAAGCAGATTTTATAATGTTAGGTCAGGGAAATGTTTTTTTTTCCAGTATGGAGGATTCTTCTATAACTAAGCAAAGTACTCTGATCTCAAGAACCACCTTTCTTGCCCTTCCATGTTGCTAAAACAAAGGTCCACGGAAGCACTTTTTGGCCTTGAGGAGAAGCATGTTCCAGAAAATTGTTCCATCTCCCATTCCTTCCCTGAAAGATCATAGGAAGCTGAAGAATATTGCTGCAAACATTTTGTTTCAGTTTAGAAGTGCTGAAGTCCATGTTCCACTCTAACGTTTGCCACTGACCCAGTCCTTTTTACCAGTCTTGATGTGAGCTTTGGCTCAGACTGGGATCCCGTGTGCCTTCTATTAAGAAGGTTTCAGGGTACCAGAAAAGCAGCAAGATCCTCCTTCACACTGTGTCCTGACCATGGTTGGAAAAAGCATTTTTCTTCCAGGGACTGAAAGGGTGGATTGCGTTCCTTGGACTCTGGAAGGGAGAGGCTTCTTGCAGTTCTCAAAAGGTAGCTCACGGCTCATACTTGGTAGGACAGCTGTGAGGAAAAATAGTCGCAGCAGTAATGTCAGCCTTCCCCTAGAACAGGTTTTTTGGTAGAGGAGCATTGATAACACATCACTTAGGACGCCTAACAGAAGAGTTTGACCCCCAGGCAGACTTTCACACTTGCATTCTCTGCAGTGCTGCATCATATAGCTATACTTCCTGAGCTGCACTTGCCTCTTCTATTGTATGCAGCCTGTGGCATACAGCTACAGTAATAAGTCTTAGTGCTGAAAGGAGCACCTAATTCAGCCTTCTGAGGTTATCTCCTCTGTGAAATAAATATTTACCCTCTTGTAAACATGACAGCGAAATATTCCCGGCTCACTCAACTAATTTCTTTTGATGGCAATACTTGTAGACCCCAGAAAAGGATGAAGAAGTGCTGCCATGGCCCTTTCCTTCTAAGCCACGTGCAAATAAAATTTCAGAGCTAGGCCATCAACACTCAGGTGATCATGAAGTTTAGAAGTGGAGCAGCAACTCCAGTGAAGGTAATGGCAAGGAGCATCTGCAGAATGATGACCCTGTTGGTATGCCTGCACTGTCAAACAATTTACCTTCCAGTTTTTTTCTGAGGTTGGTCATATCATATATTTGCCAATTCACTTTCAATATCTTTTTTGGACTGAACCAACTTATTTCCTCCAAGATGATAACTGGTTCTAGGGTAGTTCATTGATGTCAATATGGATGGATCTTCACCAAGTTTGTTTCCCTCTGTCCTCTACAGTTCTCCAAAGTTACGCCCCAAGCATCTCCAAATGAATATGTGCCATATTGCAAGACATGTAACACCCTCAGAAAACACGGGTCCACCGGCTGTAATGCAGCCCTCGTATCAGACATATTGAACTGAAAAAATACACACAAAAAATTATTAGTATGTGTGCTGGTTTTGGCTGGGATACAGTTATTTTTCTTCCTAGTAGCTAGTATGGGGCTATGTTTTGGAATTGTGTTGAAAACAGTGTTGATATTACAGATGTATTTTCCTTATTGCTAAGCAGCACTTACACAGAGCCAAGGACTTTTCTGGTCCTCACCCCACCCCACCAGCGAGCAGGCTGGGGGTGCACAAGAAGTTGGGAGGGGGCATAGCTAGGACAGCTGACCCCAACTGACCAAAGGGATATTCCATACCATATGACATCATGGTTAGCACATAAAGCTGGGGGAAGAAAGGGGGCACATTCAGCATTATGGCGTTTGTCTTCCCAAGTAACCATTACGCCTGACAGAGCCTGCTCTCCTGGGGGTGGCTGAGCACCTGCCTGCCCATGGGCAGTGGTGAATCAATTCCTTGTTTTGCTTTGCTTGTGTGCACAGCTTTTGCTTTACCTGTTGAACTGTCTTTACCTCAGCCCATGAGTTTTCTCACTTTTACTCCTCCGATTCTCTCCCCCATCCTGACGTGGGAAGAGTGAGCAAGTGGCTGGGTGGTGCTTAGTTGCTAGCTGGGGTAAAACCATGACAGTATGCCTTTAGAGCTCCAAGGGAGCTGTGGTGGTCCCACTTGACACAATGGAAGTCCCACCCAACGTGTGCATAAGGCACCCTGCAGTACTTGGCCTGGTGGGCCACAGCTCTCTTTTTGGAGAGAACACCTTTGGCAGATGTGTCTTGTGAACCCCTAAATCATGCTTTTGTTATCCTCAAAAGAAGTTTGAATTCCTGAAACCCTTGTTTTGGAAGACAAGTAGCAAATGTCTAGGACTGTTTTCTCCAGATGGACATACTAAGGAATTGCTAGAGATGACATAGAGAGAACCCCATCTCACATACCCTTGGATATCCTCACATACTACAATCAGTTCACCTGGCTAAGCTGATAAACAAATGATTACTGAAGCTGGTGAGAAACATAGGTTGGATGCTGACAAATATAATACTAACCTCTTAAACAGATACTGTTAAGAAACTATTATGAAACGCATGACTTTTTATCTTTTTCTTTGTCCATGAAATAGGGAAATGCCGGCATGGTAAGGCCACTGAATTCCATAAGGACAGAGTCATGTTTATGTCTCATGTTAGAGCTTTTACATACCATGGTCTCATTCTTACTTTTGCACTGGATTACTTATTTGATTACTCTTTTTTCAAAACCTGACTCTTGACACGATGAAGTCAGATTGCATATTATGGATATACACAGAGCTCTTTTTAAAATCAGGATAGGAACAAAGTTTTCAGTTTCCCCAATGTTTGCCAGTTTCACAGATAGGACGGAAAGTCAGACAGTTAGCCAGGGGCTATTTAAGTGGGTGTCTAATTGCATTAAGTTTGTTATGAGCTACCCAGATTAGATCTACCAATTCAGGCTAGAGATCATGCCACCACCAGAGTGCCGTCAGCCTCTGTGGCTTCCCTGAGAAGTGTGCCTATCTCTGAAATCTGGAGGAGACTGAGGATCAGGCCATGGATTTACACAACAGTATTCTTTGGCCAAAAAATTAAAATCTGAAGCTTGCATTCTCAGTGCTGTTTCGTAGCCATTATTTAAGGTAGCCTCCAAGTACTCTCACCTCCTACACATCAGGTCATTGCTTGTGAGTCACAGCAGCAGAAAGCGTAAGGATGTCAAGAAAGGATGTCAGCTGTGGAAATTTCCATTACTAGGGTTTCCCTTTGGCAGAATAAAATGGTTTCAGTAACTGTGAGGATTCTCTGAGATGTTGCCCGACCAGCTCTCCTTCTCACTACTGTGGAGTTTTATAACACCTGAATTCTGTAATGGCAAAAAAAAAAAAAAAAAAAAAATAATAAAAAAATCAGTCTTCATGTAATGGGTGGAGAAGCTTTACAGTGCAAGTGCTCAATGGATGCAGCTGGCCAAAATAATCCAAGCATAAGTGTGTGAAATTCAGGCATGCCAAGAGTGAAGTGCAAATGGACAATGCACCTGAAACAGCCGTGGTTGCTGCGGGGTAAGTAATGACTTCAGCTTGCCAAAGGGAAATCCTACTCATTGAAAGTTTCCATAGTCTTCATCATTTCTTGACTTTGTGAGAGACGTGGCAGCTCTAATGAATAATAATTGCATGGTGAACCTTTGATTTTATTATCTGTTGTTTGCCATAAGAATTTGAAATCTAGGTGTTGACAACGGCATACAACAAAATCAACTGACTTGACCAGTCTGGTCTCACTTGTAAGCCTGCTGAAAGGAACATGAAGTCTAAATGGTGCAATCTGCATCAGGAAACCAAAAAGTAAAGCAAAAAGAAAACCAACCCTTTTTTTTTCCAGACTAAGACGAAAATTAGTTGCTAACCTCACTGACAGCAAATAAGGGTTTCTGCATTTTTCTTAGATGTTGTGTTGTTATTGGACATATTTTCAATGAGCTGTATGAGGTAATGTTTAATGTTTCTTAAGAAATAAGCCTGGGGCATGTACATAGTTGGCATGATGGAGAATATTTTTAGTGGAAGAGGGTGGTACTGTGCTGATGATGTACATGATAAGATAAAGAGAGAAAAAGTACATTTTTCTGCATGTTTAAACCTTTTAAATTAGAAAATATGATCGACTCAATGTGATGATTCACTTGAAAAACAACACTGGGAAAACAGGCCTAATTTAAAGATTGACTTGCCTTTTCTACTGCCACTCCCATAAAATATCGCTAAATAGTGTATGCTATGCACGTTCTAAGAACCATTCTGCCTCTTACTATTCTGTCAGTGTGAAATTTCATATGTTGATCTTCAGCCATGCCGTTGCTAGATCTTACAGGAAAGGAAGAGTAGATGGGAAACCCTTCAGGAAATGATTTGTGCAGAAGGAAGTGATGCTCATGACTCACTAAGCTGTATTTTTTGTTCTGAGTCAGAACCAGATTGGTGCTTGGCAGGCTCCTGAGGGTGCATTTCTTGTCAAACAGCCACTTTTTGGGTGAACAGTCAATCCCATAGTGCTTTTCAGAGTTGTGGCTTTTGTGAACTTCCAGTTTGAAGGTTACGTGTAGCCTTTGCTCCTTGAAATTCTCCTTCAGTTTGAAATGATCATTGTCTATGCCTCCTCATACCCCCTCCATTATCATGCCGTGTCGCCCAGTGCAAAGCACTGATTTCCATCTTTCACTGTTCTTACATATCTCTAATGAAGAGACTGTTGGAGTCAATCAAAAGTCTGTGATGACCTCAGTGGCTTGTGACGTAGGTCTGAAGTAGACCAGTGACAGCCTTGTGCCAAATGAGAAAGGAAGATACTTCAGTTCTCAGATGCCTCTTTCACCCTACAATGCCATCTTTGAGAAAAAGACCATCAGCAAGTACCATAAAATAACACGCAAACGCCAGAATTATGTTACCTAGACAAAAGACTGCCCTGATGTTCCATGAACACTGAACATCCAGTGCTCAGGCACTGATTAATTTCTCTCAGCATCCCAAAGCCAGTGAAGAGCTCTCTTTTTGTTTATATCTCCCTATGTGGTTATATGCTTGACAGTCACTGAAGTGAATATGTGAACTCCTTCATTACCATTCTAGACATAAAGACACATTTTATGGTAACACATAGACAATATTATTTCTCCATTTCGGCACCAGTCATAAAATTAATACCTCTGCTTTTTGTCACAATTTCTTACTCTATCTGTAATGAAGTTCAACATTATTGCTTGGACTTTTAGATAACACAGATTACATAGAATTTTCTATTCTTACCATTCATTGTAGCTAAGTTTGACGTAAACACATAACCTTCATTCTGCTGCATGCCACCTGTTTCAGAAAGGTTCTGGTTGGACAAAATTCTGTTTGTGTTTTGATAACAGAAGTGACTTACTGTCCTTTCCTGAATACTCGGTGTTCAGACAAGTTGTTCAGTTTATTTTCTCTGTATTGTATACACACTATGTATTTATATAAACATGATTTCCTTCAATCTATCACACAGTCCATCCTGGTGAGTATAAAGAAAACCTGTTCTCCCAGCTCTGCAGATGGCAGAGAGGCATAACAGAGGTTAGAGCAGTATCAATATTGCAATCGTATTTAAACAGTTTGAGCCACACAGATGGTAAGCCTTGACTGGGTCTTTTAGTTTTTTTAAACCATAAGCCAGTATGGGCTTTATCACTTAGGGGAAACTATGAAAGGTCTTTCTTCAACCCCAATGCAGCCACCATTCTGTGGGCAGACAGCAGTGCCTTTGTAGTACAAAACTGCTGTCTCAGAAGCCCACGTACTCATGATGCAAAGAGTTCTTTGCATCATGAGTAAGCCTCTGCAGATCTGGAGCTGAAATATTTACTCTGGCACCTTGAACCAACAATCATATGAAGGTGATTTCTTTTAGAAGTGGACTCAAAATTTGATCACCGTACGTAGGATTCAGTTGCCTCAGCACAGCTGCCTACTGCTATCTGAGACAGATTCGGACACCTAAGGCATCTGGATATCCAGGACACCTGCATGGCACCAGCAGGTATAGGATATCTGTGATGTTCTGCAATAGCAGCTGTTGATCTGACAGGGAATGATACTGTTTTTGAACGGTGCTAAATATCAGTGTTTATGCAGTCGATTTGAGTCCCATGGGCAAGATTACTGAAGGCAAATGTCTTTACACAGGAGTATACATGGAAGCCTGGTGGTTAAGTTCCCGTTATAGTCAAGGTAGCTCCGTCTGGCTGGTTGCAGGTGGGGCACTTGTAGTCGCATGTAGATATCGTGAACACCCTAGGGCATCTTGTATGCTTAGAGGCCCAATGGCTATGTGTTTGTACAGGTAGATGAGACAGAATGTTCTCTGGTCCTGAGGGCAAGTGGCAAGATGTGGCTCACAAGCATGCAGCTTAAAGCTCCTCCATCCCCAGAGCACTGTAACAGCACCCACAGTTTCCTTAAGGGAACAGTCCTTGGCACATGTGATCCTCTAAACCATGTTCAGGCTCCTTCTGGCAGGTTACTAGCTTGGGCTAAAACCAGACCAGGGTGTATCTTAAAACAGAAAACAATATGGATGCTCACAGGACTGTGATGGTCCATACTTGGACCACTTTTGAACCTCTGGGACATAGCAAGAATGTTGTTTCAAGCAAATCCATTTTTTTCCCATGCTCCTGAGATAAGTATAGAATTTATTTATCTTTTAAAAACTCAAGGTATTAATGTCTCATGCATTTAATTCTCAATTTTCATATCTTCTCTGTTCAAAAGCTTTAGGAAAGGTCACCGCCTTATATATACGTGGAAGGATTGCTATATAAATATAGCTATGATTATTTCTATGGCACCACAAAACGCAACTAACAGCACCACATAGCCCTTTATGATAGCATTTTCTAAATCTCATTTTATAAATAATACAATTTATGTTTCTAGCCCTCAAATCATAATAGGGTTTATGTATTTTTCTTTCTATACATAAAAATGTAATATTGCAAGTTAGTAAAGAACCTGTTCTATCTACTTTTCAAGTGTATCTCTAATGTTCAGTGACTGCATTTCAAAGATACAGTTCCCACCAAATGTCATGTCTTGAGATCTTGAGAACATGTACTCTTGAGACCTAATAGCTACCTAAGTGAACCAGCATAAAGAATAGGAACAGGCACCCACACTAATTCAACCTGCCTCTAAACAAATATTATTAGCTTATAAGCAGAGCTGCATTATTATATTAGTATACATTTTCCAGTTCTACAGTGAGCTTGGAGAGGATCAGAGGGACTTCACATAATACTCTATTGCATCATACAGATAGACCTTTAGTGTCAATTAGAAATTTAAATTGGAGTAACTTGGGGATTCCACCATATAAAAATAGTGTAGCTAAGAGAAGATTCAGGCCAGCAGTATCTTAAATTAAAGACTATTTATTCCTTTTTTTTTCTGAAAAGGACTCTTTGTTGCTGTATCTCAAGATTTTATTATAAACCCTCATGGTAGTTATTATTTTTCTTCAAACTTCACTTTCCTCAAGTACTGTACTTACAGAAGCATCTCAGCTCTTGTTTTAAATTAAGTGGGGTTGCAGAAATGTTTGAAAATGTGAACTGTCTATAACTCAAATGTAGCTCATCTAGGTAAAAGGGAACTTTTACCACCATTAAGGTATGCCATTCACTTTTTCAACAGCCTTGTGTAGCTCTCATAGAAAGGAAGAATTTATTTCCGTGGAAGATGTTGGCATTGGAACCTGATGGAGGCATTGGCATTATAAAGTTACTGAAATCTTAATTTCAGAGAGAGAATTAGTAATAATTGGCAAATACAATGACTTATTGCCAGAAAAGGAAATGATTTATTAACAGAACTGTTCACTGATAGCAGCTGCAAGAAGTTATGCATGAAATCCTGATTTAATTCCAACAGTTACATATACTACGTTTTACTTAATAGTCTAAAAGAAGAAAAAGGTACAAAAGACAGTCCTACTTGCATCCTTTTCATAATTGTGTGGTTAACTGGCATGCTTATCACATTGGCATGTCAAAACGGCGGCTGCATAACTGCATAACTCGGGGAAAAATACACATTTTATATATAACTGCAAATGTATGAATCAATCCTGTAGTTCAAAGTGCTTTCCCCCATTATTTTCATAAAGCAAGCCCATCTAATTCTGCTTGAGGCAGGAGCTGTGTTCTGGGCATAGTAAAACTGTGTGTTGTTTTCCCATGTAACTGGCTCATAAACCAAGATACTGAAGGGCACGTTTCTGAAGACTCCAAGGGCTCCCAGTCATACTGGCAGCCCACTGGCCCTTTCTGAGGGAGGCGTCTAGTCTATACCTCCTAACCAGTCTCACCTACTGTGTCTGCCTTTCGCAGATTGCTTTGTGATTGGCATCCATTCCCCTGCATGGCCATGCCAGAACAGTGAATAAACAACGGGATACCCTGGCACTGGGATGCATTTTCATAACAATGAAAAAATGAGGATTCCACAGATGGTGTGACTCAGCTTCCCACTTCAAAGACAAGTTAGCTGAAGTCTTTATTATGGTCAGATGATGCCATGATGCCCAACCCTATGTGAGAGGAGTGGGGGTTGAGGGCAAAAGCAGCTTACTCTCCTGGTGCTTCTTGGCACAACCTGGCATGGAGGCAGCTTTCAGCCAGCAGAGCTATCCTGTTTTCCTACAGCTGATTGGGATCAGGTAAACACAATCTTTTGGATAAACAGGGCGAGCCATGCTGCCTACTCCATCACAGAGAAAATCAGGCAACAGTCCCTTTTGGAGACCAAGACGTTCAGCAGCAGCCTCCCACCTGGCTCACCTGAGCTGGTTCTTTCCCAGCCTCTTGCCAAAATGTCTGAATGATACCATCTCTAGCTGAAAGAGTGGCAAAGCTGTTGAAAAGTTCCGTTGAGCAAGTTGTATTAGGCTTTGATTCACAAGGGTCTGGATGTCAGGATTGAGAGGCATTTGCTAAAAGCAATTACAAGGATTAATTACTCTAAGGAAAAGCCTCTTTCTCTCTTTCTCTGGAGTTACAGAGGAGAAAACATGCTCTTAACTTACATGTTTTATTTGCTAAAATTAGATGAGATCAAGGTACGTAGCACGTACTTCTGTTTATTGGTTGGGAAATAATGTCCCATTGCACCTGCACTTACCTGTCTTTGAAGCCGAGATGCATTACTCCAAACAGGTAGGAGTAGAAACGGAGAAGGATATCTGATGTGGTAACCTGGGAGTGTGGTGTCAGGTGCTTGACTCCTGAATATTTAGAAGCACCGTTTCACCCATAGTTTACATGGTCAGGCTAATTTTTACTCTAGTCCCATAATGACTGTTTAGTTTTGACAGAAAGCATAAACTTTGACTGACATTAAATAAACTCTGGCAACACTAAGATAGCATGCCTTAGAGAGCATCTCAAGGCAGAGATGTTTTAAATGTGTATGATAAAACAGACATAGTTCATGATAATACAAAGAAATTAATTTTGTGGCTCTGGTGATTAATTATGTTAACTCAGCTCTGGAGGTTTACAGCATTCCTGAATCTCAAAGAGTTATTTACAGCTTTTTATTCTACATAGAAAGTTTTTACAGTTATATAAGTGAGAAGCTTTTGTAGTCTTCTATTCCAATTATGATTTCAGGAACTACAGCAGTGCTTTGAAACTGGGCTTTGATCATTTCAGAGAAATCAGCTTGTATTACAAGAAATAATGAAGCTAGGTTCCCAGGCAGTAGCATCATAACATGGGACATCATAGGGTGAGTGACTTCATATCCCTTGTGCCACAGTTTTAATCTTTCAGTCTATTTTTATGCATTTTGCCCACTTCTATATTATCTGGAACTCTTTGCAGAAAGAAGAAAATGTGCCATGCTCATGAATGTCAATATTCCATATACTTTCCAATGGAGGAGCTTGGGGGTCAGCATTAAAAGTGTTAGGTACAGCATGATAGGCCAAAACACACAGAAGTACTACTCCCCTTCTTGCTTCCTGCTGGTGAGGACTGAGTGGGAAAGAAAAGGAGACAGAGCCTCTAACCATACAAAAACATACACTGCACCGGATACAGGGTCACTGCAAGGTTAATTCTCCTCATCGTCGTCCACAACAAGGGTATGAAGAGGAGAATATTTTGATCTTGTGGGTCATCCTGCCCCAAGCAGCTCCATGGCATGTGCCTGAGGCTTCTCGATGCAGGGAGCCCATGGCAAACTACAGCTGAGCCCTTGGAGCAGGTCTTTGCTGCTGCCTGGCAGCGTGATGTCCCGCACATACCCTATTTTGCTGAAAGGGCAGAGTTAACATTTAGGTCATCCGAACATTAGCCACACTCGAAACCTTGTGGTCACCAGTTCCCCCACCACCCACGAGTGAAAGAGCAGACTGTGTCCAAACTGCAGGTGTCTGCAAGGAGACCAAGATGTTAATGCCATTCTGTTTCAGGTACTGAGCTACCTTCCTCTGCTTCTCCATGCATACCTTCTGGCGTGTGATTCAGTGCTGCTGACTGTACATGTCTAATATTTAATTGTCTAAATGTAACCTACTTGTTTTGTCCTTTAGTGGAGAGAAATAGGCACGTTCAGCTGGTGATTCACCTACCTGTCTTTGATCCCCGTCTTATACAGGAATGATTTGCCTGTCCTCTGCCATTCACTAAAGGCAGAGCCTGAACAGCTAACTTCTGAACGTTTAGAAGTTGAATATTAAATGAGAGTAATCCATGCCTAGGTGCTTACTTGTGAACTATTTGGCTATGGATCGTAAACTGGGAGAAGTATTATTAGAACAAATAAAATTCAGGTACAAGTTAAAATAGCTTTTATGTTGAGTTTTGATATCATATGTGTGCAATATATCTTGCTATTAAAAACAAACAAAAAAATTTTCATGTGTACCTATGCATAGGCTCATGTACACAAAAAAAATTAAGATGTGTTAGTGAAGGCAACTGGCTGTTGCAGCTGAATAAATGTGACAAACTTACAGGCACACAAACATTTCTTTAGTTCTGTGTATATAACATATATATACACACACACATATATATAAAGCAGTCGAAATAGAAACATGTAAACCTATTTGTCTTGTGACAGTGTACGTCTAAAGTCCAAGTACACATTTGGTGTTCTTTAATGATATGCCATAACTTTACATGCAGTCCCCTCAAAATGTCTCCTTTTTTATATAATTGCATACATGCGCATACATATACTTTAATATATGTAATAATCATTCTGATTTATTTTTAATTTGACATATTACGTATATGACATACTGGAGATGAATAGATAGATGTACATTTATGTATATCTATGGTTGATTCTTCCTTTTATCTATATGCAATGTAATCGCTGGTATGTCAAACCTGTATGACTTGTTCATGTTACTTTGCAACTAGAAAACAGCTTTGAAGTTTTCACTGAGATTATCGGGACCTAAGACGGTGAAAGACACTGTAACAAGCTCTAAACCCTTTTCGATTCACTTTGCCAAAGACTTTTACAAGAAAACTTACAAGGAGATACTGCGTGCTGCTCTATTACATTGCCAAAGAACATGCCACAAATCCCCAGTGAGATGTGTGCTTACAAACAGCCCAGGTGCTTACAGTGGGATCAACTGCTTTCAGGACTGTCCCATTCCAGGACTGGGCCGGTGATGACTTCACTTTGAACAAAGTAAGCACAGATGAGGATCGAGCCTTGTCAATGCATGAAAAAGATGAGCAAAATAGAAGTGTGGTAATCATAAAATAATTTACATGGAATATGTGCCCAAACCTTGTAGATTTAAAACATTTTTTTCTATTATGTTTATTTTATGCAGAAACTGATTGCGTTGTGACTAATGAGCTGCTGTCAAGAACAAGAAATCATTAATTGCTTAGATTTAAATCTGTACTTTAATAAAAAAAATACTATCTGCACTGTAGACTGTTACCTTTTCATATAATAATATAGGTAATCATTGATGTATAAATCATAAATAATAATAATTTTAAAAGTAAATCAGCTGTTTTCTCAGCTGTAACTCTCAGGTTCTATTTAATTTACTTTTGAAAATACATCTCAGGGCCAAATGTTGCCCTTACTTATATTTGTTTCTGATGTTAAGGGAAACTGTGTGTAGATCTGAGCTTAAAATCTAGACCTGTGGAATGGTTGTGTTTTTTCTTTTATCCTACTCGCATAAATCCCATCTGTGGACCTCATCCAAAAACTTCTGAAATCAAAGGAAGCTTGTAATGACTTCAGTGGATTTTGGAGTAGAACTAAATTATCATGAAATGTTTTTAATTGAAAAAAAATGGCAGTTCTTCAAAGCTGAAACTTTTCATGAGAAATAGCTGGTTTTGATACATTTAGAGTCTTGAAAATCATTTGGAAAGAGAAGGTTGGAACTGTTGAAATGTACAAAAAAAAAAAAAGCTCTGCTTTTTCGTTTATCTTCATTTCTTATTTAGAAGTATCGACTATGATGAAAATAATGTTGATCACAAGGTTTTAAAGCAGATGTTTCCTTACTATCAAACTGAAAATACCAAAGTGTCTGAACTAATTGTTCTTTTGTTTTCTTTAAAATGATATAAAATTTGAAGTGCCCATCCTCATCCATAATGGGTGGGTTTTTTTAAAGTATGAAGAAAATTTCAGTGGGTGAAGAAACTAGCTTGTGAAGGAGCTCTTCTTTGGTTCAGGCCTTTAGCAGCAGAATGACTGTGGAGCAAATTCAACCCTTGTGATAATACCAGCTGTGATTCCTCTGTGCTGAGTTAAGCCCACTGAAATGAGACAGAGCTTTCCCAACAGCACCCATTGCTTGTTATGCTTAAAAAAAGAAATTAAGAAAAAATAAAAACAAACTATTTGCTTCTCCCCAGCCCTGCACACACACACACACACACACACACACACACACCCCAGCTAGCATATTTGCTGCCACCCGAGGAGAGAGACACCGATAACTTGAATCTGTCAGCTCTGTCTTCCAGGTTGGTAATGAGTCTTAACGTTCAGCTGTTGCGGGTAATTCTGATGGACAGACCTTCCAGTCTTCTCACTCCATTACAGCATACAGTAAGTCATCTTATTGTGACTAAATGTTGTCTGAAATACCTCAACAGAACAATTGGTGAAGTGATTACTGAGGATGGTTACTGAGGAATGCTCTGTTGTTATAGAAGAATGCCTATTCATTATGGAAGTGTTAGGGTTTTAGGGTATATAACAAAACATAAACAGTTTTAGGGTATATCTCATAAAACTGAAATGGGATACTGTCTTAAGTGATAGGGGTTCTATCAAAAACTACTAAAGGAATGCCAGCTATTCCAAAATACAATTTTGGGGGGTTTGGTTTGGTTTTTTTTTTTTGCAAAAAGCCTTTATTTGCATGAACATCATAGTCATCTGTAAACCTAAAAAAAAAAAAAAAAAAAAAAGAAAAGGGGAAAAGAAATCCACCGAATGGAACTGAGAAGGAATTGCAATAACCAGAGGTAATTTCCATGGTGTTTTAGACTCCTAGAACCAAACATTTGAGTTAGAAATGATCATATAAACTAAGGTGCACTGATCATACTGTGGATGGGCCTAAAGGTACACATATTTGCACTGAACTGACTTTGAAATTCAAACTTTGGAGGATATGAAGTTTGGATACATGATCAACTTAGCGTTTGTTGCATGAATCTCACTGACTCTCTACACATACGCTCTTGGCCCATGCCTTATCAGAATTAAAGTGATCTGCAGTATGGTCTGCAAAAAGAGAAATCAAAGTACAGTTTCATGATTTGGCAATTCTCTAACCTATTCCAGTGTGCAATTACTTACTGTGCAATATGATCATGCAAAGGTTTGGATTTGGTATGATATTCAATTTGTATCTCTACTGCAAATCTATTAAAGTGGTATGAAGACAGCATAATTATTTGCAGGACATGAAATCAGCCAGCCAGTGCTTTGTTTGTTGTAACAACATGGAGGAGTTATTTTGCCAACATTTTCATAATGTGGGTTAATGTCGTACAACTGCACTTCATGTCATGTTTAGGAATGGGCATTTGACATTTCCTGGGGCATTTTCAAAATCTACTATTTAACAGATACCTACATGATATAAAGAAAAGAAAGGAACTATTCATTTATTGCAGAAGTCATCTTACAACCTTTAAACTCAGGCTTACAAGTTTCTCTTTGTGTGATATAAAATCTGAGAAATACAGGGGAATTCAGGAACTGCCCCTGGATCAAGTCTTTTCAAAGATATCTATGCTATATTCAGCAAATTGTTTCAACCTAGCTGCCTATTTTAGAATGTAAAAAAGCAAGAAAGGTGCTTTAACCTCCTGACTAGATATAACGTTGACACCATAGAAACCTGGTACGAATGGGGAACAAGATTGCTGTCGCTTGAACCCTGAAAAGCAGTCAGGAGACTTTATGTGAATGTTGAAAGTGTTTGGGACGATATGTACAGGAATAGACCTGCTATCAAGTAAACATGAAAAATAACAGATTATTCATCTGACTGGGCTGAGAAATATTGAAATGAGGAAAAATGATGCCTGAAATTTTCTCAGCTAGGACAAGACTGTAAAGTTACATAGGTGCCAACTCCAATCTTTGCTTTAGCTGAACAGAGTAGAGTTGGTACGGTGATTGAGACTCACGGCATCTGAAAGATGTACTCTCTGGAAATCTTTAGCGTAATTTCTGTCTTGAAAAAATTGCATTTCATGGTTCCATTCAAGTCCATTTCTCCACAATCCAAAAATGCCAGACCAAATAACATTATCCATTGCAATAATCTGCTTTGGCTCGGATGAAGATTGAGACTGAAGCAGCATTTGAAATCTAGCTCTGGAGTAGGCAAGTAGTTCCTCTGAAACAAAACCCCAGCATGGTGTAGTAAGGCTGAGACTACATCAGGTTTGTCTCCCTCTGCCTTACACAGTCCTCCAACGACATCCCCGAAGGCTCTGTGGTCTCAAACTCCTCCCAGTGCCCTCATACCACACCTCAGGATGTGCACCACCTATTTTTGATCTCATGCTATAAGAACGAAAACGCAGTGGATTACCAAGCAGATCTCAGATTATATTGGCTACTCTTACACATATATATGTATTCACTCTATTTGTATTTATACACACACACACATATATATATATAAATGCTAATAATATGCAAGGAATATGGGAGTACCATGAGACAGCTGTATGCTACATCAGATCAGAAGTGCCAAGCTCTCTCTGAAAGAGGCTACACTTGAGCAGCACAGATGTAATGGTTCTGCATCCCTTGGCTGAGGATCCTGCTGTCAGTCTCTGCAGTGAATGTGTCTGTGTCACACTATGCAGTGCTTTGCAGAAATATCTCAGCTGGCTCTTAATAACCCCTGTTCTGAAGAAGTGTGAGGTGATATCAGAGGGATGAATGTTTCCTTACTCAGCTCTTTAGTAAAAGAAGTCCTATCTTTTCATTCTGAAAGGTATGAAAAATAGAAGAGGGAAGACCATGCTTTCCTACTTCTCTTTATCTTTCTTTCAGTCACCTATCCTAACTCCATCTCCCTGCAAGGTTTTCCTTAACGTAGCCAGCAAGCACAGTGGGAAATACAGGTGAGGAATGTAAAGCTTGCAATACAAACTCCACTAATTAATCAGGGCCGAAGCAATGACTGAACAGTGTTTCAGATTTTCCATGTTTTCATAATCTTAGACAAAGTGAAAGCCCAGATATTTTTTTTGGGGGGGAAAAAAAATGTTAAAAAGTTCTAGGTTCAAATAAGGGAAAATTTGAGAACATTATGTACCAAGAGTGAAAAATGTAGATGAAAGTTGTGCCCATAGCTATTATTATACCTGCTGATTTAGGAGTAATTGCCTACACGTGGAAAGGGTTGCATTTTGATAGCTTGCCCAGAATACACGTTGGGTGATGCTGTGTCTCTCTGGATTGAATAATTCGTCTCTGAAGACAACACTTTCAGAAGCAATGAGTCAATCTGCCTTCCTGGAACTGCTCTCCTTTTCCCCTTTTTCTTTCTCCTTGTTTTTTGTTTGGATAATGCCTTCCTACCAATAAAGTGTTATGTCAGTGCTGAATATCTAACTTTTATGGGAGTAAGATATTTATTAAGTAGTTAAACTAGGTGAGCAAGGTACAGGTCTGTAAGAGAAGTGTAAACAAGAGCTTTGAGAATGAGTGTTTCCAGTGAGCTGTGTTTAATGTCTAATTTGCAACTTAAATATTAATTATTGCTCATCTGGATACTGAAGAAATGTTCATCTTGACAAGCTCATTCATCAGGGTCAAGGTGAGTTAATTTGACCAAACGGAGATGGCTTTGATGTAGATGTTTCCATCTAATCTAAGGCCAGACTTACAAGTAGAAGCTGAAATTTTATTAGATCAGTTGTTATAGCTGGGAAAAGAAAGCAAAGCTTCAGATCTACAAGGCCATTTTCAAATCAGAGACTGAAAAGTCCAGTTTTGCTACTTTTACCAGTGCTGATATTTGTTCAAATGGAAGATACAACCTCTACCTATAAACTTTGCTTCACCTTTTTCCTTAGCCAATGCAGGTTTCAGCAATATCTGAGGTAGTCACCACTTCTTAGTCAATGGACACAAACAGGAACTTCTAAAGAACATGATTCTTTTGAACCATTTCACATATCTACAAAAGTGTGAGATTAACCTTTTACTTACATTGCTTTACTTTTCTTAATTGACGTTAAGAGATGAGGATGGCCAACTCAGATCGAAATGTCCCATGTTAACTGATACCAGTCCTATGCGATACATCTACAACACAATGTACATCTAAGCTATCTCAAATACTATAAGTATTGTAACTACAATAAAATGGAATTCAGTGCAAATTAATTTATCCTATGGAATTAGATTTTTGATTGCTACCATTAAGAGCATGAACTTGCTAATCAGCGTAGCCTGTTGGAAATAATTTAATGTGCTAAAGGGTGCTGTGGAAAAAAACGACTAGTGTGGTGTGCTTTGTGACTATTGGAAAAAGGAAGATTTAAAAGAAAAAAGTTATAAAAAGAGCTTTTTTATTCACTGCCAGCTGTATTGCATGCTGTGAGTTCCTAAGTCTTCTCTAGGAGTCACCTCTTGGAAAAGACTTCCTCTTCTCCATCGTTTATCACAAGATAACAGTGAATGAAAATCCTGTGTTCAGAGAGCATTCAGGTTACTGAGGGTTGATAAGCAGCAATTTTAGGTCTTGTTTGCACATAGAAATACTCTATTTTAAATTATTCTACGTTATTTTGAATATTATATATTTATGTATACATACCAAAAGGCAGGTGAGTGTTCTGTGTTCAGAGGGCTGGTAGAAAAGAATGATTTCAGTGCCAGTCCAGGACTCGAGAAGTCAAGGTTCCCTTTCCAGCAGGCTTTCTTGGGCACATAACTTAAGCCTGTTTTTCAAAGGTATTTAGGCATTGCTCCAGTCAGTGTTGCAATGGTTCTGTAATCTATCAAAGCTGTTACATGAACTAATAGCTCTAAGTTAAGTCAACACAGTTTAAGCAGAAACTAAGATGAATTTTTTCACAAGGCTAATTAACCCTTTTTAGTAACAGACTATATACACATAGGACAAATTCTCCAGATCCCCAAGTCTAAAGCAAGGTGGGTAGCCTTTCCAAAGGAGGTCTCTACTTTAGTAATATGTCAGAAAAAAATTCCAGTGCAGTTTTGGGCCTGTATAATGAACAGGGTCATGCTAGCTTGCCATAGTCTCTTTTGAGCTTCAGAATCCACCTATCTTAATTTCTCTGTTCACATCCCTGCTATTACCTACCTCCTTCTATAATGTACCTATATGGCCCTGTCTTTGCGTCTCACAGCTTTTGGGGGTGTTTATTCTCATCAACAACCTTGTGGAACAGAGATATTGGACCTGTTTCACAGACAAGGCAACAAACTGCTATGACTTCTTTTTAAGATTTACTTAGGATTTATTCAGATCCAACACCACAGTGTTTTCCTGACGAGTGGCATGTCTACACTCCAGAGTGATGCAAGAGCAGGGGCTTTTGGCCAAGTTAACATGCTTAGTGAGATGTGGAAGTTTCTCACAAAGCACCCCCCAAATATGACATATACCTAGCTTGTGGGAGAGTGAAGCTGATATCTCTTCCCTGCTGGAAGAGAACTGAACCTCCGGTCATTCCTGAGCTGGGATCTTGGAGAGCAGGAGAAGAGCTGTGAGCTGCACACCACAAGACTTAAGCAACCCCGCACCCAGATTGCTTCTGAAAGGACCTACATTTCTAAATCAGCTGCTTCTACAATAGCTCATAATGAGCTCCATTTTTTAAATTAGAGACCTAATGGAAGTCCATGTCAGGTGGTTGAGTATTGCTGTGTGTTAGAGCAGCTCTGATGGCTGTGCAGCAAAGACTAAGCAGTGCCGTGAGCTCATGGGCATGGCTTTCATCTGGTTTTATAAGATGTATTTTCTAAATCACAGATCACTGTTGCATGACTCCTCACCAGGTTTTCAACATCCATTTCAGTGAGGGCAGCAAAACTGGATACAGGAAACATGGATTATCAATGTCAAAAACATCAATAATGCCACTGGCCAACTCCTGCTTAAAAAAAAATCTGCTTGTGTATCTGAGTAATGTCTTTTGCAACAACATGTATTGGAAATCATGTTCAGGTGGTTCTGGACATGGACCTCTGTGTTCTTTTTAATGTCACTGCTTTCTGAATTGCAGTCATCTGGTAAATATGACTAACCTTTATTTTTGTTTTGCCTATGGCTGTGTGACAATTAATGTTGTTAGATCAAATCTAGCCCTCTGTTGCACATGATTTTGAGTTCAAAGATTTTGAAACTAGGGTAAGGGGTATGTTTTAACTTGGACACATCCCTAATTGCCCATGGATATGGTTACTTAACAACTATAAATTTAACACAGGAATCAGAGCACAGCTTTATTCCCATTTGCCTAAACCTGCCCACCTTCTCTATCATGTTATCAGTGTCCAAGGAGACATGTGGGAGCTGATGTACAGCTATCACTTGTAAGTCACATTCCTACAGCAAGGTAATAAACTTGTGTATGTATAAATATTAGTATATCCTTCACACAGTTCATTTGACCCACTTGGGATTTCATCAACAATGAACTCAGAAAGGCAAAACACTGTTACCGAAGTTGCAGTTTCAGCCTACAGTAGCTATGGGTCAATGCCACCACAAAAAGTTTGACTCCTGCTCCCTGCCTTCCTGCCCAGCTTTCACGCCAGAGCAGAGGCTCCATCGCTGGCACTGACTCAACTGCTCTCAGAGCTACCAGCGTGCACTGAGTTGCTGAAATGGTCTGGGTTAAGGAAAAGCTCCAATAAAATGGGGTTCAGAGCCCAGTCTTTCAAAAAATTGTGCTGGTAAAGCAGAGTGGACCTGGCACTACAGCACTGGGAGGAAGGAGGAGGAGGAGGAGAAGGAGGAGTGAATAGCTGGAGCTGGGTGGGGTGGGAATTCCTGAAACTGGCACTGCCACTGAATCTGTCTGCTTGCAGACCACAGCCAGAAACCAAAGGATGAAAGCACCTTGGAAAACAGTAGTATAACCATTTTACAACCCTTTTTTCTGCAGCGTTGGTTATCCTCCCATACTCATTTTTTTTGGAAAAATGATGAGTGCTCTAACAACTTTCTGGGTTTTGCATGTGAAGTTTTTCCCCTGTTCAGTTTGCGGCAGTGACTCATGCTTCTGAGCTCTTCCTCACTACTCTTTGTCCTTTTTGTATGCAGACGTGACTGCTCTGACTCGTAAAAGTTTGGTACAGATCAATGTGCATGCTGGCACCTGGGCAAGGAAGCAGATAACTTTTTTCTTCCAGTTTTGTGTTTAATTTTGCAAGGTGATAGTTCCAGTTAGTCTCTAAAGGCATAATATAAGCTTTGTATAGAGGCTTTATAGTATGAAATTAATGATACATTTTCTGTATAGTGAAAACAGTTGTCTTAATCTGGGTTGCAATATTGTTCAAAAATCTTCAAACTACTTTAGGTAAGAAAAATGTGACCTCCCATTTTAAGAATTTGGGTGAGAGTTTTTTAATTGGTGCTGAACATCACAGTCTAAGCAAATAGTACTCGGATACTTAGCTTACAAGGTATTTCATTTTAGTTTTAAAGCTGGCATTCTGTTTTAAAGTAGCTTTTCACATAACCAAGCTGTCATCACTTGCAAGCAAAGACTGAAGTTACAGATCAGGTTTGGACATGTAGCTTTATACAAGGTCCCTCAAAGATCTTGATAGCATGAAGTATTCCTGAAAGACTCAATACTTAAGTCTATTTAGTCATGACAAGGATTTTGTCAGTGGTGTGAACTGTGTTATCAACTCTACAGACTGTCTATTTTCATACACATGCAGAAACTATGCATGTACAGGAGACTGCTCAGACTTGGCCTTCACATCTGCCTTTAACAGTTTTCATCTTATCTCAGTGATAAGGAATTTCCCTGATAAAATGATCAGGTAGAACCAATTTGACCAGATATTAAGCAATTGCTGTAGATACACTACTCTTTATTGGTTCATTGTGGAGTGACTAAGATTTTGAGAGATCCTGGTGACATAAAAATGAAGCAGTGAATAAATTCAATTAAAAAAATATGGAAGACATAAATTCTTGTGTGTGTGAAAGCATGAGAGAGCTAAGGAAGTATTTTCGTTACATTTATTATTCAACAAGGACCTACATCTGTTTCCAGTTTGCACTGATTATTGACACATCTGGCTATTTGGCCTTAGGAACTACAAGTTGCTGTTGTGGCATTATTCTCTGAATCAACTTTTTAGACCACCCGGAAAATAATATAGCAAGTGCTGTGAGAAGATTGTGTTATTTGTAATAAGATTACCTTTTGGCATCTAAATGTACTGTACAAATGGGATTCTGTCATCTTCTGTTTTATAAATCACAATTTTGCATTTTTTACACCTGGGGGGAAAATAAGGCTGTAGCCAAAGGGCTTACTATTTGACAAAGATAAATCGGGATGGCCTCATAGAGTTTCAAGTAGATGCTAGATACAGTAGTAACTACTTGCCTTAAATAGCAAAATACTTTTGTTTCAGTAGAAACAAATACAGCTAAAGTCACAGAACTGAGAAAGATGTTTCTTTAACCTATGGTGAGATGTATTTTTTTCTGATTAATATTGCACTGTTGGAAGTGAATACTGTCCAAGTCTTTGACCCTTCAAACATTTTTTTTTCTGTGATAAACAGTTAAATCTTCCCATCAGTGGTTTGAGAGTAGTAATCTAGTCCAAAAGCATAAAAGACATATACTGTGGAGTATATGGTGAAGAGTTTGAAAAACCAAAGGATAAGATCATAAGACAGAAGGGACCACCTAGATTACTAAGCCCAGTCCTTTCCAGTTGCGTGCAAATGATAAGATAGTCCTGAAGGATTCACAGAACATCTACTCCATACACCCCCTCAAACCACAGGCCACTTACAATACCCTGTCGCAGATTTAAGACATAGTAGTTAAAGACCAACAGCCGCAGCTTTAATGTGCCACAGGAAGGAACATGATTAAATGCTTATTTGTTTTATTACAAATACTTTTAAACGAGGGTAGTTTGTTGTTTTTGAAGAATAGTCTAGATAATCTATATGACCACATGAAGCCACGATGCAGCTTCACTTGCTATGTTGAATTACGTGTGGAATTAATTTGACCTGCATAAAACTAATACAAGCCTTGAAGATGCATAGAATAAAGATATATGGAAAACAATTTGCTGCTTTTTGATGAGTTACTGGATTGTAAATGTTTCTGTGTGCTTTCTCTGAGAAAGTTTAGAGAGCCTCAGCAGTTATTTCCATTCCTTTGGGTCAAGGATGCAGTTTTTAATGTCCGTTACTGAATTTTTAATTCCTTTAATAGCTAAAGAATATAAAGTACAGAGGGCATGGCAGCAAAATCACTGGGGGGCAAGAGCAGAGAAAGAATACTGTATTCTTTGCAGTGTTATACTACACTCTGCTATTCTCTTTAGGCTTGCTTCTTGTCCTCTTCAACATTGTGTCCCTATGAGTGGTTTGATTTCTCTTGTTTTCCCCTTAGAAAAAGAATCTGAGGGCAACCTTTGTGGTTGGGAATTGGCACCTCCTGCCAGGCACACTGCCATGCACACCGTCAACCAGTCTTCTGCCTTGCCACACCTTCTGTGCACCTTCATGACAATGACGATGTCTTCTACTAGCTGCTTAGGTAATGTTAAATGTCTGCAGTTGGAGAGACTGTACCGTTCGGAAATGACTGCACCAGTGCACAATCTGGCAGCAGCTGAACATATGCAAGAATGGTTGAGGCCATGTAATGGACTTGGGACCTCTGCAAGACCTTTGAAAAGTGTTTTAGAGCTAGTTTCATAATGCCTGTTTTGAACATTGCCTTTGCAGTGCCTACAGAGCTTCTGCCCAGTGCTGAGGGAGGAAGTCAAAGTACCTAAATCAAGTATTCAGGCAGCCTAGCCAGACAACTAGGAAAGTTAGGCATCTTGAGATAGTCAGTGTCCCACATGCTGAGCAATAACTTGCCTGGAGCTCTGAGGTCTCCCAGTTAGGGTACTCTACAGGGAGCAGGGAGATGCCTGGTACCCCTCCCAGAGCTGTTTATGCAGTTGCATGGGGTAGACACAGGATTTAGAAAAAATAAGAGACTGTAGCATCAGGAGCTCAACCATGTCTCCCCCTCTCAGCTGAGTGACCTAACCAACATGTTCCTGATTGTTTGTTGTTCGTTTCCCAGCAGCAAGGGAATGGTGTGCCTTAAATCTGGATCTTGCTTAAAGAACAAAGCCTCAGCAGGAGGGAAGCAGAGTGCTTAGCTGAACCTGGTCTACAGCATGAAGTTTAGGGCATAGCTCTAGAAAGGGGGAATATGATTTGACTCCCCTCAAGCTTCTCTGAGTTAAAAAAGCTCAGGCATCCAAATTTCCTGCATCCTGCATGAGTACTTAATCCAATAAACTGTTATGCAGAGGCAAGTTGTGTTTAGAAAAGGAAGTTCTGCCTTTGTGAATGCCTGTTCTCAGACTGGGTATAGCAGCCCGAAATCCATGTAATTAGGACTGCTTCTCTCCAAATCCTGGGTCAGCCACCCAACCTCTGGAGAAAGAACAGGTCAATGCTGGCTTTTGCTGGCTGGATCCCAACCATTTTCTTCTCAGAGGGCTGATTTATGCAGTGCAAGCACCTCATTTTATCCAGTGATTGCATTATTCAACTCAGAAGTTAACAGGCTTCTCGAAATCCCTTGGGAATGGTTGTTTTCTTACTCAGACTATGTCCGAACACCTACAAGGCTCAGAGTTACTATTTATGGAGACTTGAACTGTTGAGATACTAAGGTGCTTGAAGTTGTAGACAGGATTTTCAGGAAATATGCAAATTATCCTGGAAATTGGGACCTATGCTGTCAAGCTCAGATGCTTTAAAACATTTTTTCTTTAGATACAGTCTCCTAAAGATTCAAATGTGCCTTATTGTACAGTATGAGTAGACTTTCTTCTTTGGGGGTTATTTTGATGTCATTCTTCCAGGTGCTGTGAAATATAGTTTTGGTTTGGGGGTGGTGGTGGTGTTTGGTTTTTTTTTTTTTTTTTTTTTGGCTAATAAAACTAAAGATAAGACCTGAGAAGTTAACATTTTCAGTCAAATGGCAAAAGTTCGAAGTAGTTTTAACAGGTATCAGGACACAGTTATCTTAATGGGATCATATTCCAAAACTGCTTTAGTCAGGATACAATAAACTGTTGGGAACAAAGTGCTATAAAAACCTTCAAACAGAAATTTGGAACCTTATACAGTTCTTGGAAATAGGATCCATCTCTTTTCCTCTGAATTCAGCTCCTGCAGCATTCTGTTAACCATCTGGTGTCTTCCAGGAAAGGAAAAATGTAAATTACATCTGTCCTTTGCACAGTATAGGGGACAGTAGGAAGAAACCCTATATCCATATCAGAAAAATAACAGATTCATTTCAAGTTTGGTGAAAGCTTTGTGTTTCTTAACCATTAATGGTATACACACAGCAAAAGTTCTCTTTGAATTATTCTTATATGCAATCCATTTCCATGTGCTCCACTGATTTACATGCCCACAAACTTGCAGTCTCTCTTACTTCAGAAGATCAAACTGGATCAAACTATTTGAAATGTGAGGTCATTCACTTGTGTTTGTGCAGCTTCTAGTGCTCATGATTCAGTGTACAATTTTCTACTGAAACTCCTAGCACATCCTGGGGGGTCTTGCAGCTTCCATGCCAGCAATATTCCCAGATGTAAATGTACAAAAATTAATCATGTAAGGACAGTTTTTCATTGATGAATAAGTGTGCTGTGTATGGAGAATAGGTAGGATTCATGTTATAGTGAACTGTAGAGAATTCAGTATGTGATGGCACTTTAGAGTTTCAGTCAATAAAAAAAGAAATCCAATAATGTATTTCCTTTTATTCAGTATATATTCTAAGTTTTTGCTCTTTCTTTTTGCCTTCAGAAGGCTGAATACATCACTTTTTTTATTTCTCATTAGTTTTGTCTGGAACTTCTATGTCTTATTACCAACATTTGGTTTACCTCAGAAAGAATTTGTTTCATGGCATCACAACTGTAGATCTTCATTATAGTCTCCATGGTTTTTTTATATCATCTTTGGAGCCATCCTGGTATGTGAGAGGTCTCTGCTCCAACCTCTAACCCCTCCAACCCTGACACAGATGTTGTGCTCCAAGGGACAGAGGACCTGTCGATGACCTCCTGAATCTACCCAACTAAGTGGTTTGTAGTGATACCACTCGGTTAGGGAGCAAGAAGAAAACTGAGTCCCTGCTAGAAATCTGGAAAGTAAGTGGCCAAGAAAGCAATGCTTTCAGTGCTGCTGCCACCACCGGAGTGGTGGTGTGTTTCCACGTACCTCAGCAGTATTGGCTGAGCAAAGAGTGTTTAAAGGGATCAGAGGGGGGAGACACATATGATGAACATACCCCATGGAGGGGGGTAGAATGAGTGGGAAGATACAGCATGCACTGTAGGGGAGAAGGATAGTAAATCTGTGCTTTCATAATCACATGTGACTATACACTGAGGGTGGGATACATCTGACAAAAAGTAGATATTTTCATCTGAGCTGCTCACACTCTGCCTTTCACAGGCAGTGGAGAGAGGTGAGCATTTTTTAAAATATTAGTATGTGTTTTTGTAGCTTTATTGGTTAAGAAAGAAGAGTTAGCTCTCCACATAATGCAAAGCTTTTGCCTAATCCCTAAAGAAAGGATTTATTACTACTTTGGCAGGGAGCTGTGCTGGAAACTCTCCCGCTTCAGTTCTCTGGACAATGTCCTCTCCTGAAATATGGTTTGACTGTTCTGAACAGCACACTGCGAATTCACACACAGCAATATTGACATCTGGCTTTAGCATATGGGATACAGATAGTCCTTGATTGCTGAACAGCTGTGCTACTTTGAAAAGAAACAATTGCATTTGAAGAATACGGGATATAGAGTAGGCCTTGTCCTACCCCACACATCTTGTTGAAATTTCTTTTTCTAAATTACCAGTCTGTTTATTAGATTTCCACAGTATAAAACCACCAAAATTTATAAGAGACTGAAGTAGATGGTAATACTGTCAGATATGCCAGCAAACAATCCATTGACAACACATGTTAGGAATCAGTCCATTAGAATTAGTCAAGAACAGTTCCAGAAGATGATGAGACTGGCTAAGAACAAACAAGCACAAAGGAAGGGACAGGGAAAGTACCGAAGGTTCAGAAAATGTTCCCATCAATTTTGTATGAAAAACCCACTTTGATGAAGAAATCAAGAGTTTTTGCAGCAATCTCAGCAACCTTAATATTGTGAGCTCATTTACACAGTAACAAAAAGTGCTGCTATAAGCTACACATAGCTGTCAGTTCGCCAGGAAATGATCCTCCATTGCAAAGTGAAATGCAGTTTTACAGGGAAGGAAAGCAAATCTTTGCAACCCAAATTTATCTCAAGAAAAACAAGGATGTTGGCATATCTTGTTCTGAATTGTGCTGTGTACAGAACATTGTTAAATTGAAGCTGGTTATTCAAACTTCGCTTTATTTTGCAACCCACTAATATATATACCAACATGATTTGTTGATCTCAGGGCTGCATATCCCATTGATACATGTTTCATATACTTTTCATCTAGTAAAAACTTTTGTAGCCAGGCTAACTGTAGATACTGTAGATATATGTTGATCCTATACCTTATGCCATGACTTTTGGGTGCATAGATTCCATTATGAACACCAAGTCTGACCGACGCCTAACAGTTTCACCAATAAATTTTAGATCAGAGCCATTGTATCTGGCATGAAAGACAGTGCATCTTTATAAAGGGGTGCTCAGTACTGATTTAAAGACCCCAGGACCTGAATTAATCCCACCTAACTGAGGTGCCTGTATTAGTAAACACTTGAGGTTTTCTCTGTATTGAATGAAGTGAGGATAGGAAGAATTGTGGTGAATCAAGCTGAATTTAGCTTTTGAAGGTGCCTATTGCATATTCAGGAAGCTGTCATGTCAGTTATGTGCTTGAAAGCTGGATGGAACAAATGTAGGACTAAGCGGGCCAAAGTTATTGTAGGCAAGGTTCTAGCAAAAAGAAAATTAAGTGAAATGTTGCGGAATAATACATTGGCTATACAACAGAACCTCCTGGCAGCACAACCCTGTGACTCATCAGAATAACTAAAAATGGCTTGCAATACAGGAAAGTGAGGGGACTGTCAAAATAGAGGGATAACAGTGATTTTTCAAAGGAAAAGAAATTATTGCTATTTATTCAATTCAGGGCAATGTGAAAGAGAACAGATTTGTACCGTTCTAGCAGGTCAGTTCATGATCAAAACCTTTTAATGCAACAGATCCCTTAAAAAAATAATTTGTGCTAAAAAAACCTAATGTGACAAAAAACTATGATACCAAGCAGCCAAACAAACCAAAGATGTATTTTCAAAGTCTTTTAGATGTATTTTCAAAGTCTTTTATCTTCTTACATTTTCACTCCCACCAGATAGTAATTTTCTCTTACCTCTGCCAAGTTCATGCAAGTCATATTCTTTTATTTCATCTTTATTTGCTATTAAATTTTTCTAAAGTTTGCATTTTGTTTTCAGTATCTTTTTAGAAGCTTCTCACTGTACTCTTCAAATATATGGGACACACCCTTTCCAATTCTCTCCCTGCTCCAGGCAGAGTGGAGAAAAAAGTTTGCAGCAAAGATGCTAATTGTCTCTTTCATATCTTCTTCTGGGAAGTGTCATCAGTGGCTCAGCCTCCACATCCAAAGTGTCAGTAATTGATCTGGCAGATGATCTCCCAGAAATGCCAAATATTTTCTTTGCAGAATCTGTGGTACAGGTAATTTTAAAATATTCCATGCATTCTTCCAAATTCAGTACTGCCTTGTAGTACAGTAAACAGCTGTGATCCAAAATGCATTACAGTTTTTTTACAGATTGCAAATACAGGAATAAAGAAAAAAAAAAAAAAAAGATGACAGCCTGGACTCCAGTTTTCAGAGCACTGACATACTTTTAACCCAAATTTTAACACTTCCCTACTAGCCTGTGTGATTCATTGCTGTGTTGCTCTGTTCTCTGTTTTGACACTTGACTGGCCTGTATTAAGATGCTTTCAGAATGTGCCATAATCTCTCATTTTACTGAAACACCACAGACTAAAGAGCTGTTTATAAAGATATAAGAAGCTCCATGTTTAGCTGCTTCACTTATCTTGGCACTTGTACCCTCTTCTTTTTTTCCCACCTCATACTAGTGATCAGGTCTCCCTGATAAGCTATCAGTGCCTTAATGATAAGAAGGAACACTATAAAAACTATGTACAATGATAAATAATAAGTAGCAAGTATTCCTGCCAAATACTTGCTAGTGATTGGCTTGTAAAGCTATTTACAGTCCAAATCATCACAGGCACAGAAGATGTTTAAGTTCAAACCAAAGCAAGATTCTCAAATTAGGAATATCATGGACCTGATCCTTTAAACACAGTCAAAGTACAGCAAAATACATACCCAGGGTTTGCTTTTGTACTGCCCACTAATAATGAAATTATTCTGCTAGGTGAGTGTGCCACAAGCTCGTTCCTGAGGGAGGGCAGAGGCTGGATCCAGGCCATCCACATGCAAAAAGCCCTCTTCTGCTGAGTTCCTTGGTTCCAGCTCTTCTTACCCCAGCTATTTTATTTGGTATAAAATATTCTGAAGCGGAATTTGTACCTGGATGTCCCATCCCATAGGTGAATATCTCTCACCAGTTACTTAGAAAATCAGCCTTTTTTCTGGTCTTATGCAGGCGGAGACCCCAAATCCAAATAATTTCCAGGATTTTGGTTGATGGGCTGACTATATGAAACCTATCTGTATTAAGGAATTACAAAGTAAAAACCAATCCCAGGAACACATACACTTCTCCGTTTCCTCAGGCTGGCTTTGTTTGGACCTTCCAGGACACTTCAGGCTGTAGTGAAGGCATATTTAGTGGACTCATTAGCAGAGACTGACATTAGTGAGGGTGTGTGTGGAAACTCATGTCCAAGACATTCTCATTTTAACGGATGCCAGTCACTTACTACTTCACTTGGGACTTTTTCAAAGTCCCGATCCTATGTTTTTCATTGGAGTAGGCAATATTTTACAGGAGATTTAAGGAAGGCTTTGGGGATAATTGATTATGGCATTGTCTGTTTTGCAAGGTCAAAGCAGAAGTTATTAAAAGTAGGAATTTTATTTAAGGAATGGATGGCATATATTTTTAAGTGATAAGCCCATAGGATGCTAAATATGTCCTCCTGGAAATTTTAAAAATGTAAACTATCATTACTCTCTTCTGTTCTGCAGTTGCAAAAGCTGGTGCCAGAACTTTTTTGTGCCTGTGGTAACAAAATCTCTCTCCCTCTCCCTCTGCCCTTAGCCAGCCTTCCCAGGCCAGGAATTACAACTGATTTTAGGAGGGAGCATTTTACACTTGGTGTACAAACAGTTGTGTATACACATACATAAATCCATATACAGCACAGTGGTCATTACCTAAGCAGGCTTGGTCTTCAAAGTCCTCCATTTAGGGAATGGACAAGAATGTCCTCCATGAAAAAGCCGTTTTTTAAAAAACTGAAGCAGTAAGCCTGCTTTACAAATCAAGGAAAATCTGGATTTTGCCTCTTCATAGTGAATTATTCCTGTTTTATATCCTGTTCTTCTGCTTGCATTCTGTATGGCAAAATGTTATTGCCATCACCAGAGGCACCATACAAGAAATGCATATGACAAATGGAAGTTTCTCATATGTAGATTTTATTACTATTTTTAATCATATAAAACTTTGAAAACCTGTTTCAATGCTCACTGCAATCAATGGAAAGACAGTTACTCCTGTGGGCTTCAGATCAAGGCACAGTGTTAGGAAATGGTTGTACCAAACCATTAACACAGAACTGTGTTTTGGACTTAGCACTGTTAAACTTTCTTCTCTTTGTTTTGTGAGCCACATGTTTCGTGCTCAATAAAAAGACATTATACTGTTGTACGTGCTGTAACTGAACCAACAACTTAAGTTGCACTGTAACTAAATCATAACCTTTGGACAAGTTACAAGGAAAATGTATTTGCTTTATTGATTTTTAGTCTCTTCTGCACTGATTGATCATTTACTTTAAATACAAAGACTGAAAGAAGGATATGCAAATGCGTAGTTCTTTAGTGTGACTAAATGTCATATACAGTGAAATAATCTTCTGTGGCTTCAGGTAATAAGCAGTTTAATTTATTCCTTTATTACCACTTTCTGCAAATATATAAAAAAGTAGTAGTAATAAACTAATTAATATTTTTGCTAAGAAAATAGATGGGGACATGCTCTGATTTTTGTAATTTTTTTCTGACATATATAATCTGTATTGTAGTAGCAGCCAGAAGTCTGAGCCAGACTAGGGGAAAAGGTATAGCAGTTATGTTACAGACTTAGTGGAAAAGAGATTCTTGTCCTGGTAATACTGCAGTCTAAACTGAGATAGTTTCATGGGCTACATCTTTGTTCTCTTTGTTCTTCACAAAATTATTCTTTCATTTTTTTTGAGATTAAACATGTGGTGCTGTTTCTGCTCTTTGATTAACTGCAAAATTTTTGAAGAGAAAAGAAATCAAAGAGATTTCAAATTAGCTGTGAAAATGCTTGCCCTGCAATTCTTTAACAAATATTTGAACAAACTTCTATAAGGAATTTGAAGGAAATTATATCATGTGTTTCTTTAGGCACTGCCATCAATCCAAAACAATAACCTTAGGAAAATCTATAGAATCATATGTTGTTCTTTAACAACAGAGCTTATCTCCATGGCAAAGAGTGTTGTGCAAGGAAGGGTATTTTAGCTTAGGAGCACTCCATACTAACAGGGTCATAAAGCTTCTAGGCAGAGCTGGCTTGCACTCAGCTTGCTCTTGGTATGGGCAAAGAATCTCAGGGCTTTTGCGTGTGTGCACGTAAATATGAATACACACACCAAATGTGGGGAATGGTGTGAGAACTGCTGGTTATTGTGGATTGGACAGTAATATATTGTTGCTCTCAGAAAGCCCTTTCACAGGTAGCACTTTTGCAATACCTATAAATGATGTGGCACTATTATTTGATAGCATTTTATGGACATTGAACAGATGTGTGTGCCTTTAAATCCTGATGTAAAACATTAGAATAATATCCAAAATAAAAAGGCATTCTTAAACAAAAGTCATTCTACATTTTGTTCTTATCTCCAAACCCAACATTAAGAGATCACATAAATAGTTGATTTAGAGGGAAGTTAAACTCAGATGACAAGTTGCATGAAGGGGCTCAGAAATGGTATTTGTTTGAACTCACAACTATCCATCCTTTTGTAATGTAGATAAGGAAAAATAATAAAAACAAAAAAATAAAAGGGGAAAAAAAAAAAAAAAGGCATAGGTTCCTTTGCAGTCCATTGTTACTCTCAGGTGCTCTTTACTCCATGTGATCATGTGCTCTGCCCCAGATGCCAGGTTTACTACTGTTGTGTCTATCTGGTAACTATTTGTTCAAATGCATGATCCCAGAAAAGCGCTGACGCATATTCATTTTATTATATGTATACATGCCAAAAGCGGTGTAATTTCAACACTGAATGTAGGCAATCACATCAGAGACTTAAATAGTGAAAAAAGCATTACTTTCATCTTCAAAAGATAATGCTTTGTGAAAATCCTGTTTACTATTCTTCAGTCTTCTCTTACTATCTGAGACAAATGTTTGGATGTTGTTCCTACTTCAAGAACTTACAGATATCTCCTCTTGAATGCAAGTAGTAAGATGGCCACAGTTTGTTTATTAACTAACAGGGGACTGAACATTTATTTTTTGTTAAAAAAAGACCTGGGAGGAAAATGAAGTTTTAATCATTAAACTGGCATTGTAGGTTAGGAAAGAAAATGAGGAGGAGACATAACATATAGAAAATATGAAAGAAATTGAGGAAAAATGTTTTTGTGGACATTTTTAAGGGTAAAATGTATGCATCTCAAGATTTGAATAATGTTTCACAAGCGTAGCTTTTGCTTAAGTTGGAACTTTCTACACTCTAAGTCTCACCTGCTTTGTGTGTGTAATATTTGAGACTTCTTGTCTTATATAATAAAATTACAGGGTTTTTTTATATAGCACAAGGATTTCTAATCATTTCTCATTTCATATTATAATTATTACAATGAATACTCGCTGAAGGAACATGCTTATATTGTTATTTTAATCTTATTATATAAGATTAAACTATGTAAGCAGTTTAGCCCTCTCTGGTTAGTGAATCATGTATGAACTTACCTTCTTGCCCTTCAGAATTATTCCGATCTGTAGATGAAAGAAAAACAAAGGGAGTGGTGGAAAACTTTCGTTTCAGACTACATGTTGTTCAGGAACTGTTTGTTTAAGTCTGTTTATATTGGTGGGGTTGATATCTGTGTTACATGATAATTTTTTTTCTTCATGATTGGAAGCTAAAACTGAACCACAAAACATTTACTGGTGGCTAAGAGCAATCGCTAGCATTTTTATTATCTAGTCACAACAGCAGCTGAGGAACTTTTTAATCCCAAACATTTCCAGAGTAACCTGGCAATTGTCAGCATTCTCAGGACACAGAACGTGATTGAGGACTAACTACAGTGGCCAGGTCCATGCACGTCCACATATATTCACCGATATGTAGATCTATTTGCCACAGACCGATGTTTCTAACGATAGCTTTCCTGTCTCACCTATTTCACCACTGGTAACTTATGAGTGCAATCTGATGACGTTCTCACGTATAGCGAAGTGACCTAAGTTTATAGATCTGAGTTCTGTTCACACAAGGAAATCATGCAGGAAAGAATTTACATCAATGACAATGCAAAATCCATTGTGCCTCAGCTTTTGCAAGTAGAAACCCCCTGGGAAGTTGTTCCTGGATGATTTTCTGTTAATTACCCACTATTAATCTGTCTACCTACAGTCACAGGGTGACTATTGTTTCTCTCCAGTAAACATCCCAGCAGAAACTCTTACTGAACACCTAAAGATGCCCTGTACCAGGAAAGCGATCATAACCCGGGTGAATGAGTGCCCCAGCTCCTCTGGCACTATGGTTCCTTTAGGAGGGTTGTTTAAAATCTGATTGCGAGCCGTGTAAGCTGCATTTTTTTAATATATATTTGTGGGTCTGCCCTCACAAATCTATGATTCATGACAGGAATGCAGCTTGGATCTCTTGCAATGTAAGCAGCTGCAGATACTTCAAATACTTGGGTACATGTGATCCAGCAGCTTGCTATAAATTTGCCCCTAAAAATAAAGTAACAAGTGATTGAACAGTGATAGGAATTAAACACGGCAGTGAGTGAATGGAATGCACAAGTCCTTACCTCAGAACCTTTTATTACGGCAATTGCTATAATTAAATACAAAATGAAAAAAGAAACACCCCAGAATACTATCTTTGAAAAAACTTGCCACAAGATTCTTTTAAAGGTTTTTTTTTATACTGTTGGACACTGAAAAAAGGTATCTGCTGGTATGCAATGTCACTGAGCATGATATTTATGTTGTTACATCATCTGAGAGTCAACTGCATTTCCACTTTCCAAAGTTACTAAACTAGTTCGGTTTCAAATTTCCCCTAACTTTTTATTGTGTGAACAAAATAGGCCAGCGACTACCCTGAGCTTTCGATACTGAAAGGATATTTTGCTATAAGATTTGTGTGGACACAGACTGAAAGATTGCAGGCTAAACAGAAGAATTCCCACCGCCAACAACCAGCTTTGGATCTGTCTCTGATAACTGAAAATACCTGGTTTTATAGCCTTTTATGCCTGGATTTCTCAATTATTTGCCCTCATTTTAAGGCTGACATTGTCTGTGTTTGGTAATCCACATAGGACGAAACTATGTCAACATCTCTCTGAACTGATACTTCCATGTCATCTCAGTTTTCAAATACAGTTTTAATATAAAATATTGGAGGACATGGAAAATTTTAAAAGAGAGGTTTCGCGGCCAAATCACATAGTTAGATCCCATTAGCAAATCTCAGAATAGCTAACTGGGGACTTAGTTGGGAATTTCAACGCAGAGGCCAAAGACTAAATGAGTGAATCTCATTTTGCAAAGTGATTTTTTTTTTTTTTTTTCACTAGGAGACTCATCAGAGGAGCTGTATAGCCTCCTGCCTACACATTTCCTTTTCTGCAGGCCTTTTGCTTCTACTGTTGTCAGATTCCAATCTTACCCATGCAGAACAAGAATAAAGGTGTAAAACCTTTTGAAAGCAGGCATATTAGACCCAGATTTTTCAAGTCTTTGGGTGCCTCTCCTTGTTGTGTGAAGTACCTGAAGATGAACTCATAACTTTCTTTGTCTAAAGGCTGGGCATTTGTTCTGAGCTTGTCACCCAGGCTGCCTCTACATCAAAAGAAAGATGAAGGCACCTCCAGAAGGTACAGCTAGTGCGTTGGGGGTTGCATCAGGGAGGAATGACAAAGGAGAAAGCATAGTGAGTGTTTAAAAATAGTGCTATTTCCTGAATTTGTTGAGTTAATTATAACTCAGTTCTTATACTGACAAAATTAATTCTGAAGTGGATTTGTTTAAAAACATATCTGCCTTGGTACAGCATGTCCGCTTTTCTGATTTTTCCCTAAAGCTTTGCTTTTATCTCAGTAACATCTGTGTGTTACAGCACAGTAGCAGTATTGCACTACTACTTCAAATAAACGTCATATCATTTTTGTTGTGAAGCACCCTGTTCATGTGTCTCCATCAAGTGTGCTATGTATGCCTCTCTTTAAATGTGAAAGGACAGGGGGAAAAAAACTGTTTATTTTGCTCTTGAATTCTGCACTAGCTGTTTAATATATTTCTTATGAATTACCATTAAGAAAGGAGTCCACATTTAAAAGGAAGCTTATGAGGATATAGGTAAGTGTGAGTGTGGTCTTTTCAGAAGAATGTTTGATTGAAGACCTGTTTTTGGACACAAGGTAAGGAAAAAGATCACTTAACCTCACTTGAATAAGTGGAGATTAAAGGTTAAAAGCTTTAAAGCTTTAAAATGCATTAGCAACAGAACAGTAAATACAATCCATGGAGACACGGAGGAATTAGCAAAACAAATGTTAAACTAAGAAATGCACTCTAAGATTCACTGGAATCTCCACACTAAGTCTGAATGCAGAGCGCATTTAAATGTTTCACTGGTTGTTTTAAAATTGTCTTTGTATTCCTTACACTAGCTCTAATGGAGATGATATTAAACCTTGCCATAAATTATGCAAGCAATTTTTATGTAGATCTTTCAATGTTTTAGCCTCCCTGGAGAAGCATGATTTGTACCATATACCTCATTTAACCTATTGCATATTGGATGATGTATCACTAATGTAGTCACAATCCTGTTCAAAAAATTCCTGTACAGTATTAAGGAAAACAAAGTTACAGTGATCAGTGATGTAACCTTATTGTATTGTAGACACAATATAATTTTTTTATGAGTACATCTGCTTAATAACTGTATTTGACTTAGACGTTTATATTTTAACTTCTATCATGGATACCTTCAACAAATGCATTGGTTCCCTGTTCACTTTGCATAGATCAACAGACTGATTCTTACAGCTCAGTAAAACCTGTGAACAACATGCTGAATGCTGTGAAAACACAGCTACCTCCACAAGAAAGAGGATGATCCCGGGCAGGGCATGCTGCAACAGCCTAACTGTAAAGCAGGGAAGCTGTGTACCATCAGGGAATATCTATCTGATAAAAGGCTGAGCAAAGTGTAACAATGGAACTTTTAACTGTTTCCACTAATGAAATACATAGAAGCACCTGAGGTTCCACCAGGACTGCCAAACTGGCAGTCCTCAACCAAGGCAGCAAAAATCAACACCTCTACTCAATCTTCTGCACACAGGGCAAAATCTTACCAAAGATGGAAGTCTTGTGCTTGTAGATGGAGTACATTTGGCATTTTCTGTGTAGTTGGTGAAAACCTGCCCCCGCCCCCCCCCCCCCCCCCCCCCCGATGTCAATGTCAAAATTTTGATCCACTTCAAACAAGTGAGGACACTGTGTATAGGTGAGAATACAGAGCAGAAAGCAATCAAAGACTTAAAAGCACATAAAATAAAATTATATTCAGTAGTCTGTGAGTGTAATTATAACTTATGTTATTTAAAAGTATGGGATATTAGAAATATGTGGTAATTTTTTTACTAGCATGAGCAACAGCTTTCTAAAATTTGGCTTCTTAACGATTCCAGTTAATATATAACAAATTACTCTCGTTGAAGAATGTTCAGATATAAGAGCTGCTCAAGAGTGACTGAACTTATTTTGAACTTTTATTTTCATTTAAACTCTCCATTAAGGAATTTGGGAGGGTGAGCAGGGGAGAAAGGCATTTGTTTAGATTCTGCTTTTAATAAAGTTTTAACACTTTGATATCAGTCTCTGATTAGATGCAGCATCCCACATTCCAGAGTGAAGAGAGGCTATATGCTCCTTCCTTCCTCCGCCCAACACATATCTTACTTGTGACTTTTAAGCAGAGCCTCTGATTCAGCCTAATTATTGTTATTAACAGCAGTTTGCTGTGGAGCAGCATTCCTTGCTGTGGCCTCTTCTTCTCAACTCAATAAAGGATTACACTAGCCCCCAGTCTAATAATCCTATTTCCAGTTATATACGGGGGTGGGTGTATGGGTGGGTGTGCTAGATTCTCAGTGCCCACATTCTGTGTTTGAAGCTTGACCCAAAATAACGGATTTTTCTCTTGTTTATCAAGTTACTCCGTAAAATGCCTAAGGATGGGATTCATGTGCAATGTCGATGTCTGCATCTAAGCAAGTCCTGTTTCCTTTTATAGTCAATAGATATCAGTAGACACTCTGAGTGTGTGATTCATCCCATCTCAAGATAGACGTCTAATTTAGGTCAGGTGACGCACTCCCTGGAAGTACTTATTGACTATAAAGGGAATCCAAATGACTAACTCCAAGATTTTTAAAGTGATTTTTCAAAGTGAGGTGAGATGAAACTCATTCTGCATGCTTCGCATCTTCTGGCACAACATCTTCATGACCCTTCTGCTCCTTGAACAGTTATTCTTACTGTATTTACAACCAGATGCTTCATAGAGCTTGCTACCACGTTCCAGCCCTTTCCTGTAAAACCCAGTCACCAGTTTTCATTTCAGTTCTTCCCACCTGGGAAGATACCCCTCAAGCCTTGCCAGTCTTCTTTTCCATGAACACTTAATGACTCCATTATCTGTCCTTCCTTGTCTATTTTCGCCCAGGACTTCAGCCCTGGTATCAAATTTTGTTTCATTTTTCCATGCTTGCTTACTGAGGCAAGCTCTTTTCTTTTTTTTTTTTTTCTTAATTCACCTTCAATTCAAAGAAAGAAAACCTGTTTCTTCACTGAATATTATGAAATGTTTTAGAATTTCAAAGCTCCGTAATATTAAATCATCACTAATAAGAAATAACTGATTTTTGTTGTTGTTTTGGTTTACATTGTGAGTTTTCATCAGACATTTCACTGGTTACAGTAACTTTCCCCATGTGTGGCTTTCTGGCTATGCTAATTTGGTCCTACCTCCCTCTCCAGCTACACTGTTATTCATCAGGAAAATCCCAGTGGAACTTGTATGTGTATTTTCAAAAATAAATAATAGATTTGAATTTTGGCCAAAGTCTTCCTCCAGTAGTGAGCAAGAGAGTTGCTGACTGAGAGTCTCTATCTCTCATGTGGTCACATAAATTAGAGTCCTGATCAATGATGACAAGCGTTCTGCTAGCTAGACAAACATTAATCTGGTTAACTCCCCTTCTTCCCACTCCTTCCTGACACAGAGGAAAGAAGTGCCTTTGGAGAAAGTTTGAGATATGTAGGCTGATTTTGATGTAGCTATAATGTGACAAGGGGGCTCCAACACCTTTGGGAGTTTGTGAAAATTCCAAGCAGAAAACAAACAACCTACACAAAGCATAATGCATCCTTTCTTGCTTTCTTTTACAATAAACAATTAAAATAATTATTTTTATTGTCTACGATCTCTTGAAAAATATTTTTTTCTCACACATTCACACCAATATTTAAATCTGAAAGTCTGAGATTCTCAATTCTTTTAATGTTATTTCCATTAAAATAATTTTGCTTTCACTTGTATGAACAAAATGAGCAATGATGTTAAGTCTTAAAAGATAGATCTTATTAACCATACTGCACTGACAGAGCTGTACTCTTTTCAGGTGCTGACCCGTTATTGCCCCCAAGTGCTCCACTTTGTCATTGGACATACATGTTCTTGTTGGTGCTGTTTGCCATATTTCAATCTATGCAATATAGCCCCAAAGTTTGACTGCAAAACCCATCTGGAGGATGTGGTCATCCAGGAGGTCGCCTGACTTTCAAGATCCAAGCAATATAAATAAACTTTTTCTGTAGAAAAAAAAAAATTATTTGTATAATAAAGTGAACGCCACATTTAGGATTGGATTCTTATGCTGTTCGTATTTGGTAGCAGTTCCTTCAGATACCTAACTGACAGTGTTATCCAGCATGCGTTACTCATACTTAATATAAAGATGCACAGCCTGTGGATAGTTATTTGTAACTTAGGAGGCAGAGAGCATCTGGAGGTGAAGTCACCTGAAGTCCTTTATTTATCAGGCGTAAGGGTTTGCAATCACTTCATTCCATTTAAGGGTTCCACAAACTCCTTATCAGGGGCTCCATACAACTATCATCTTCGTTACCCATTAAAATCACAAAGTGATGCTGGTGCTCTATAAAAGGCTGAAACTCAAGGTGGTGTAATCTTCAGTCTACCCTATTTGTCACATATTTCTACCTGACCTGATTTTAGAAGTGCCTTTCCACCAAGGGGAAGAGTTGATATTTTTTGTTGGTTTTGTTTTTATGTTAGGGGAGTAATTTGAAGATTCCATATACAGCTGACTTCAGGAATGAAAGACTATTGTTTTGATCCAGAAAAAGTTTATAGAAGGGATAAGGAAGGGAAAATATTCTTGAAAAAACATACCCCCTCCTCTTAAGTTGTGTATCTTGGAACAGAAGAGACACAATCAGGATCTTCTGTTTTGATTAGGAAAAAAAAATAATTAACAAGACAAAGCTCATGGTATTTGTCTAATTTTCATAGCTCATTACAGACTTTATGCAAAACTGAGAGCTGCCACCAGCAAATATTGTTTCTGTCTAGAAATTGCATAGACACTGTATTTTAAAAGATTAAGATATCTGTAGGATAAATTTCAAAGTTATTTAGGTTTGAATTAGGCTGTGCAAAAAAAATCCAACTAAAAAAACAACTCAAGCTCCCTCCAAAACTCAACACCCACAACTTTCCATTATTCCATTCTGAAATATTGTCTTGTTTAATTATATTTTCTCTGCCTCCTTTTCCTCTTTTATCAAAACCAGATGTATTACTGCCACATTGATCTTAATGTTGAACATCCTATGTGGTCTTTGACAAAATTGTTGTAACTGTGGCCTTACTTGGTGTATCTCCCTGGGCCACTTACCTGCTTATAGCTGCCTCTCAATTCCCAAGGCACTAGAGAACACTGTTCTCAAAACACCTAATTTCTGGCACTGAGCAAGCCCTTTACCATCTAAATCTTGAGAATACCAAACTGGTAGTTATATAGATCATTTGATCTTATAGCTCAGGTGTTAGAGCAGTTTTCCTGGAACTTGTGCAGGAGATATAATAATTGTATTCTGATAAAAAAAAGAGTAATTGCACCACCAACATCACCACTACCACCAGTTGCTGCCATGTTTCAAAAGAAACTATGATCCTTGTATTTGACTCCTGAAAACTACCGTTTTCAAAGCCCACACAGCATCTTCCCAGTTACAGGTGTGCCAAAGCTTCACAGATCCCTTTGGTCAGGACCTTCAAATTTCTGCTTACTTCAGAGTTCTACAGCTAGAGCAGCTTGCTGCTTGTTCATTCTTTTGCCCAAGCCACAGTCAAACCTCAGCCAATACACAACCTCAGGTGTGTTGGGTAGCACCATGTCTCCCTATGGATGCTATATGGGCTGCTGCTTTCTTCTCAGTCACTAATGGGGAAGACAGATTTCACCTTCCTTACTCACAATTCCTTGCTTGTTCCTATTTTTAAGAGATACAGAGGAAGATAAAATTACGGGATAATTTTGGTGAGACTTGACTGCTGGAAGCCCTCTGGTCCAATCCCCTGTTCACAGCAAGATCAGCTCTGAAATGACAAGGCTCGGGGCCTTGTTCAGTTGAGGACTATAGATTACCTTCTGGATTCTGCCTAGGAAGTCATCCTTTGCTTGGATTATTCCTTCCCTGTATTCAGAATCAATTTCCACTTACTATTATCCTAACACATGTATTTCCATCTTTGTATCATTATCAATTACCAGCTAAAAAGGGAAACTTGTGACCTCTTATATTACTTAGAATTTTCATTACTTCAGTTTCTCTCGAGAAATGAACATACATTTTTCATCTTAATTTATCCTGCTCTAATTAAATTGCTACCAGTTTCTGATCATCTTTGCTATATTTTGAACTCCAAAATGTGTTTGCCAATAGCTTGTAAACACAATTAACTTATTTATAGTAATGGCTACAACGAATTTCCTATTGAAAGCTCAGCTTTAGAAATTGGCCACCACCCACTTCAATTAAAAAAAATATCAATTTAAACAGCACGGATTAAAACATGCCCAATTTGTCACTGCTATACTTGTGGGTGTTGCGTTAAAAGTCTGATGAGTGGCCGTGGCAAGGACACACAGCCCTCCCGTTGAGTGACAAGGTTTGGGAAGGATCTCCTTGCTTCCCAGACTCCTTCTCAGAGAGGAGTCTGGGTGCAGCTGGACCCAATCCTCATCTCAGACTGGGTCAACTGTTTTAAGTCTGAAAGACCATATGTACAGCCACTCCTCAGAGCTGACATTTGTCTGCCAAGAGTCCAGTTAAGAACTTCTACTGAAACAGTTTCGCAAAGTTAAAAAAATAGAAAAATAGGTGATTTATTAAGGTGGAAAATATAACAAGTCTGGAATTGCTGTTGATAAATACACTTACTGCAAAAAATGGAGCTCAAGTGAAGAGCACAGCACTTTTGGTAGCAATATTGTCCTGAGTAACATCTGACATAGTCAGGGGCACAAATCTCACCAAAGAGGTGTCCCTGCCTGGGGAGGAGAAAGGTCTGGGCCCATCAACCCGTCCCATGGTTAGAGTTCTCATCCTTGGAAAAAAAATAATTCTAAAATGCCAGATTTTATGGTGGTGGTGAAGTGGGATTAGGTCAATTACTGAGTGATGATTGGCCCATAACAAGCCAATGTTACGGTTCGGGAAGATCATTTGGGCGCGATGGTTCAGCGCGGGGGATTTGGTACGGATACAGGTTTGTGGTGCAGGGGTCTTTCTGGCCTTGACTGAAGCAACAGCAGGCTGTGAGGCCCCTGCCTCTCCCTGGCTGTCCTCCCTGGCAAGTGGGTTTGCTTGTTAGATTGTGTCCATTATCCTTTTTGTGAGACCAACATGCCTCTCAAGTCAAACTCCCGACCCCGCTTTGCGCTGAAGGCAGTCGTCCATTGTTAGGTGAGGGAGGGCTGGGGGGAGCACACCACCACAGTGGGACGCAGCCTTACTCGCTTGCACAAGAACAGTGTATGGAAGCTCTGTTCATCTCTTATAAGAGCATGGTATAAGGACAGCCACACTGAATGTGACCATAGATCCTTATAGCACAGTATCCTGTCACAAACGGTGGCCGATAGAAAAAACATTCTGGAAGAAAACGGTAAAAAACAAGGTAACCATTCAGGATGACAGAGAGGAGCAAGGTTCTTTGAATGCTGTTAGAAAGTGCCATGGCTTTTATTTGGTAAGTGTGGGCATTGTGAAATTCACTGGGGAATAAGATAGCAAAAAATGAACAGAAGAGAGGATGAAAAGAAAGAATACTTTATTCATTTTAAGTATTACACTTGGGGAAGACTACTTTTGTCCTAACAGGGCAAAACCAGGTCTGGGTGTGGACCACTGGTGAGTCCTGCTCTCTTTCTGAAGATGATTTTCCTCACTCGAGCCTTTCCTCAGGTAGCATACAGTGTCCTGCGCTGCTATGTCATGCTCAGCCTCTTCCTTGCAAGGGGAGACTATGTGGAGGTTACAGTTTAAGGTTTCTTTGGGTTTTTTAATCTTTGGATTTATAAGCTGTATCATTTCAATATCTCTGCATGTACGTACACCCTCTTCAAGAACCAAAATCAATTGCTGCTGAGGTACACTGGGCCTGAATTACTAATAACTGAAGGTTTTTCACAGCCATTCAAGAGTGCTTGGAATGCACAATTTTTCTCAGCATCTTTTTAATCAGCCTTTGCTTAATTTATTATTTAAATAATTTATTATTATATGCTTAAGACAAATGCATTTTTCCTGTCCTGTGGAATGAGTGTCTTGTTCAAAAGGAAAACCAATTAAAGCAACTACCTGCAGCTTTGCATGCCATAACTGTAAATGCTTTTGAGGCAAAAATCTGAATTATTTGGAGTACAATTGATTAATGGCAAGCAAGTAGTATTTTGTTTAGGACAAACTATTTTTATGTAAGTAGGTATTTCTTAACCAGATGAGAAACCAGCTTTTGTATTTCTTACAGCATTTGCTTTTCATGGATTTTTTCCCAGTAGCTTGGTTAAAGATTTATGGGGTATTAGTATCTTTGCTTTAAATTCCAGAAACAGAAAGCTGATATAAAACAGAGATTAAAATATCAAAACCAAGTCTTTCTACTTTTTTTGCATAAACAAAGATAGTAAAGAATTTAGTACAAATTGCAGTTGATTGCAGCAAATTTTTAGCGTATTTTTTTAATTGCTTTGTAGACTAGGTATTTATAAGTGACACCTTGATTGAATGAGGGACTCTACCAATGTACTACAATACATTTCTATTCAGTAAGCAAACCCTCACTGACATTATTTAGTATCACAGTTCCCTTTGACTCAGGATAATTTTCGAACACAGTTGAGCTTCTTTATGGAAGGTGTAGCTGAAACAGCAAAGCTCTTCAGCCAAAATAAGTCCATTAGCAAGTCACTAATGTATGATGGAAAACTTAGCTATGTTTCCCATGCACAACATCCTGCATGATACAGATACTTACCCAGGTTTTAAGCAGTGCAGCCACACTAACATCCTTCTGCTGCTCTCTGTAGCTCAGAGCAAGCATGGGGTATGGCTGGCCTTTGCTGTCTTGTATCATGAGGACGTGCCTCCGGGGCAAAGGGATTAGCGTACTGCATCTGTGCATAGGAGTGTGAGGAATACCACAGAGAGACAGAGGAGATACAGAAAACCAGAAAAGGGAGGTGGCTGGCCAAAGAGTCTCAGGACAGGGTGCAGACCTTCTTTCCCTTGCCTAAGTCCTCCTGAGTGCAGGAAACAACAGCCTGAGTGTTTGCCGTAAACGGGAGTGAAACAGGAATCTGTAAAAAAAAGGTGGCTGTGCCCATCATAAATTCTTCATTAAGCACAACAAAGTGGCAAAACATTCACAACTGTCTCATCAACAGGATCAACATTTTGAAATGGAATTGGGAGGGTGCCATAAAGAGAAACCAGTCTATTAGTTCAGCTTAAGCTGCTTCCTGCTAGTTGTATGTTTGAGAATTTTGCCAAAGAAAATGTCACCAATTATTTCTGATCTGATTGCTCATAGTCTTTTAGCTAACCATCACAATGGAGTTACTCCTTTCAGTTATTCATTTTGACACCTGTTTTGGAGGGAAGTAATTTAATGGAGGATGGTAGAATAAAACATGCATGCCAAGTTGATTAGATCAGTGCTCAGACCTGCACACTGTGGCTGTCTGTTAATTTATCTTTCCTTAAAACAAATCAGCATGCATGCATTCCTCCTGCACTCTTGTATATAGTCTGCCATGCCAGGCTTGTCTCTAGACCATGGCCTGGTAGTGTCAAAGGAAAGTCTTAGGGAGTTGGATAAACTTCACCTGGAGGCTTGTGTAGGTATCTAGAGTAGCTTTACTTGGTTTTTCTGGTGTTACAAGTGATGTCAGCACATCTTGGGACCTCCACATGGCCATGTTGAATCCCTCTCCTAAGGTGTGATGGAGTGGTCAGAGAGAGAAAGCCATCTCCACTGCCTTGTCTACCTGCACAAAGGTCAGTTATCTCCAGCAAGTGCTCACTCACTTCTGCACAAATTGCTTTTAGTCAACATCAGCTGGAGATTGAAAGACCAAAAAGAGACTCTGCATAGGGAGGCTAAATAATTAATAAATTATTGATCATTACTGGATATATCCCCTCCACATGGCCTACCTGTTACATGCTCCAGAAGACCAGTGTCTTTTGCAGAAAATGCTTTTGGAAGCAGTCCTATAGTGAATATGACTTAACACCACAGTAAGACCAACTATTAGAAAGTCTAATCCTTTTCTTTGAAGAGACAGTCTTTGTCATTAGAAACAGAAGCAAAGATGGATTCAAATGCAGTGACGGTTTGGGAAATCCAAAACTTCCTCCCTGATTATTTAATAAAGTCATGCCCTTAATTTCAGAGGTTTTCCTTCCCTCCAGACTCAATAATTTGATGCAAGGAAGCCACGTTGTGGACTGCAGCCTCCGGGTCCTGGATTGCTCATTCCTTCCACTGGCCCTGCAGCCAGAGATTTGTCTCTTCTCCCGTGGGAGCCAGGTGGTATTGTCTCAATGACCATTAATCACCTAAAAATTAAAGACCAAATGTAAATAATTTATCTTGGCTTTCTGCAATCAATGGAAAGAATGAGATACCTACAAAGGGCAGCTCATCTACCTTAGACAATTATAGTAGAATAAGATGAATTGTCACTTCCCCACTGACTTCCCCAGAGAGAATCGAAGTGACAAGTTTAGATAAGACAATTCACTTTTAGACGGCAAAAATAAGGAGAGGAATCTCACCCCACCAGAATCATGGCCTCCAGCAACCATATATTTTTCTAAAAAAATGTGTCTTCAGTTGTTAGTGACATTATTTGTTTCTTTTCCTGGTTTAAGTCAGATGTCAGAATTACTGGTATCCCAACTGTGCACTGCTTCAAGCAATGCAGGAGGAACATAGAGTGGGGTTTCGTGGCTGGCATCCAGAACATGGTTTTCATATTAATATCTTTTTTAGTATGACTTTTCTATAGTCTTCCGTGTAGCATGACTAGTATAGCAATTTACAAATATATGCTTTGAAAACCTATCGTGATATTTTTTGTTGTTGTTCAGTTTTTCCCTCATAGATCTAACTCAAATGTGCATGTGAATACATATGTGCATGTACAATATTTAAAGAATAAAAGACATGTGCCTTCTGCAAATGCTTTGCTGTGTTTGCAGCAGAAGTGATTGCTACCCCATCTCGTGCAGTCGGTAATATAAGCTGCAACTATAAAGGTTAATGATTGTTTCTTTGCCACAAAAAAAAACCCAGAACAAACAAACAAACAAAAAAACCCCAACAAAACCCAACCAGATAGCAAAAGCTGCTTTTCTTCTAATGATCTTTATTAATAATAATTTGAACACTTTTTGAGTGGGGGTGTTGGTGGAATAATGATTGAGAGTGGGATAGAAAGATACTGGTAGATAAGGACTGTTTTGTTTCTGAGTAGTTAGAGAAATATAGCCAGGAAGGGGAAAAGCTATTCCATGGAAAATGCTGGCTCAGTTTTCTGATGTTAAAATTGTCAATAGTTACCCATTTCAAGATCTGTAATGTCAAAAGGACAGAGCTTCCTAGAAGGGAATGTCTAACAGCATGGCTAATATGTATTGCTTTACTCTTTGTGATGCCTGCCAGGTTTTCAACAATACTTGAAAGGCCAAGCAGGATTTTTAGATTAAGTGGGGCCAAGATAAGGTTTGGAAATTCCATCCTTTTCTTCAAATACTTTTTTTTTTTTTTTTTTAAACCACTGACTAAGTGGATAAGTTGACTTGAGGGCACTTTCCTAGCGTGAGGTTTTCTTAGTGGCAACCACATAAGACTGGGGTTTGAGAAGCTTTCAGGAACATTACAACAAAAGATAGATCGGAGGGAAACCCCCACCCCCATTTCCCTGGGCAGCACATGATGTATTATTGAACAACTTCTGCTTTCTAAACAGGTCTATAGTTAATTGTAATTAATCAGCTTCCATCATCTTCAAGTAAGAACTCTGTCAAGCCTGCAAAACTGTATCTTGTGAATATGTATTCAGGGACATTTCAAATGTTCGTTATTGATACAGGGGCCATTAAGAGCTAATCTTTACATATTTTGACACAGTAATGACTTGTGATGTAATTCTATACTCAGGAATTTTTACGTGATGGCATGTGTTCTCCAGGAACTCCTCACAATATGGATTTTTATGATATATTTTAAAAGCTCACATGCAATTATTTCCACTTGTGCAAATGCACATGCCACAGGTTACACTTCTGATGAAGGAAGGAAGACAAACAAAACACATATGTTCCATGAGAGGCTGAGAGGTCAGTGACTCATCCTGGAATATTCTGCAGATGAATTAAAATTCTTCTGCTTTAAAATATGTATAACGACAACTCCTTCCCATTACATAGCTACACAGAGAATACATTGGGTTTCTTCTCTTTCAACTGCTGAGTTTTGTACAGCACAGCGTAGCAGCAATCCACACATTACTAATAAACAGAATTTAATCTACATGCTATAGGAATTCTGGGAGAGCTCCTATATTTAGGCTGTATGCCACTTTCCATTACAAAAGATTCTTGTGACCATTTACGAGGAGCTATAATGCCTCCTTTGTATATAGTAGACTTTGACTTTTGGCAAGGGAGAGAAATGCCTTTTCTAGAGAACGGGCTGACTTGTATGCTGCTAACATTTCCTGCTTTCCACCCGACTGAGCTTCTCAGGATTATGTCGGCTGCACGGCAAAACAACAGACTACACAGCCCTATCTAAAGCTGGGATGATGCCACCAGTGATGCAGCAGCAGTCGGGGCCACACCGGGAATGCCTGAGAGCTGCCACTGGGAGGGGAGCCAGGCTGCAGCCCTACCAATTAACCACAGCACGCTTACCCTTCCTGCTGCCCAGCATCCCTCCAGGAATGCCACATGGGCAGCTCCAGAGTGGAGGAAGTGGTATGGCTAACAGTCCAGGTTATTAATTTTCATGAATTTTTCAACTGGCTTAGAACATTTTGTACTGGCTGACAGCAGTGACTGAAACCTTACCTAACAAAAAACTCAGGAGCTGGATTCTCAGCTGTGTAAAACCACAGCCACTCATTTATATGGAGGAGAAAATGATCCAAATTATTTAAAGATATTCAGCCAGGCTTTGAGGCTTGACTGAGCAATTCAGTGACTCTGGAAAGAGTATTACTCAAGACTAATGACACAGTAATCTGCAATTAGTTCACTGGCACATAATGAACCAATAAAACTAAAAGATTGTGTGTGTATATTTGCATATCTGAGTCCTCTGCGAATAACATTAATGATAACCGTACGGTGCATCTATATGCAGCTTGCTGACCAGCGATCTTGTTGTCCTTTACAAGTCTGTATTGGTGGGACCTTACGGTAGCCTTGGGCATTAGGCCAGTTTTGTTATCCTATAATTACAGGTGAGAAAACAGAAGCACCCACAGTTCGAGTGGCTTGCGCAGGGTCCAAGTCAGGAACAGGAGCCAGGAAGCAAATGTACCTTTGATTTAAGGTGGGTGTGCCTCCAACTGATTGCAGTTATGTGTTGCACCTGCCTACGCCTGGGGTGCTTGGCTCCATGATTTCTGATCCCTATTGGGGCTAAACCGCAAGACCATTATTCAGCATTTGAATGATAAAAAACAACAAGAGGAAAGATTTTCTGGTGGTTAGGGTGCTAGCCAAAGCCTTTGCAAGACCTGGGTCCGACACCGTTCTGCAATGCAGCTCCTGGCAGAAGTCCTCAAAAGTATGTAGGTGCCTCAGCTGGGAGTGGGCCTAGGTGGCAAGCTTGCACTGGGTCCCGGGTGCCTAGGCGGGACTCGGAATCCTGCTAGAACGGCCTCCTAGGCAAACGCTGATAGCTTGTTTTTTGGTCCGTCCCACAGTCACTCAAGAAAAGGTCTGTTTCCCCCCTCCTTCTGCAGTCCCCTGCGGGTGCTGTGGCTCCTGTGTCACTCGCGTCTGTCGGTGCATGGAATATATGTTCAGTATGGGCACTATGTAATTCCAGGCATAGCATGGTTTGAATGTCAGACGGCAATTTGCTAGAAGGCAGAGATGTATATGGGGAGGAAAAAGGGAGGAGACATTCCATTTGGTCACTATTTTTTTAGTTGCTGAAGAAAGTGCTATTTGCTAATTAATGACATAGTTCTGTGCCATATTTCACAACTTCCCTGTATTTACTTTCATGATTACTTCCTTGAATCACATCTTAAGCTTTGCTACACATTAACTTCATAGTGTGCTCCTTTCCTCTACTTTTCAGTACAGGAAAGCAGATGAGTGGAAAAAAAACACAAAACAACCCACAACATTATTCTCAAATCCATATGGGATAGATTAGGTTCTCAGCCCAATTATGGTGAAGTTTCAGATAGAGGCATTATGGAAAAGTTAATGGGAATTTAGCAGATATTAATCATTCTGATGAGATTTGATATCCATCTGAATGGGAGCTTGGCTTTTCACCCCAGTTTGGTTTTGGAATCCATTGAAGTTCCTGCAGATTTCAAATGAGCCCAGATTTGAATCTTTGTGTTTGACCCACCCTGAGCAGTGATACTAATTTCATGCTTCAGGCCACATTTCAATTCAAAATAGAAAAATGGAGTATTTGCGAATTACAAAGAGGAAATTATGGTATCAAAGGGTACTGAAATTTGTCCATTGTATTTACAGTTACATAAACTTAAAAGAAATAAAGTATTCACATATGTAAATGTTAAAATATGGATTATTGTGTAGGAATGAGCCATTCTGATAATGTAGGTCATGCTCTTTGTAGGACCTTGATTTCCTTTAGTGCAAAGGAGAACTAGTGGTTTACTTTCCCTTGCAAGGAATAAAACAAAATAATATCGTTTCTGCTTTGTTTTGAGATTTTGTATGTTTGAAAATTCAGTGTGAACTTTTATGCTTGTTATTCTCATCTGAACAGACTAAAATTTCTATGACATATACTGACAGATGATCCTTCAACAGCTTCTGTGTCATACAGTAGTAGTAAAGCTCCTCTGGCCCTGCGTGGGGTGAAATGACTGACAAGAGTCCATCTATGTTATGCATGTCTCTGGTTTACACACCCTTATGGTTCTTTGGTATACACACCCTTATGGTAACTACCCACAGTCATTATATCAGATTTAAGTATGTAAGAAAGACATAAACGCACCAGAACAAAGTTCTTTCAAAATAGGTACTGAAGTCAAGGAAGCAGTTTCTGAATGTACTTTGCTGCAGGATGAATATAAATAGAGCAGTGCTCAAAACATCCGTGCAATGAAATTCTTTGGAAAGGATGAACTACATATGTAAGCACTGTAAGATGCTGAAATATGACTGTTTCAGCACACATGTATATTTGCAATATAAATCCCTGGCATACAAAACCAGTGCCAGGCCTTTTTTTATTTTAAGACTTCAAAACATTTTATATAACATGTTTACATTGTAATTCCAGCAAAGTAATAGTCAGAAAAGAACATTGTGGGTTTTATGCATAAATCACATTTCAAGTGCACTTATTTGATAAACCATACATGCAAGTAAGTTTGACAGAGCTGCAATTGTTTGCACTTGCCTCCCAGGCCAATGAGTGAGTATTTTACTATCCTACTTTTTATCACTTCGTGTTAATTATCACATTGTGTTGCAGCACTGAGGGGAAAGACATACTGATACTGACACCTTTATCAAGGAAGTGTAGTGCTATGAAAAAGCATTTCTTGAGGAGGCCTCTGATATTTCATAGACGTGTGCTTTAAGGTATACAACATTTGCAGATACTGCTAGCAGTGCTCTCAACCTTTCCCTTGTATGCCAGATCATGACTAAAGAATGCTCGTTTTATTTCTATGTCTAGTGGAAGCCATGTATGCCATACAGTTAGGCCAGCTGTTGCAAGGGAATATTTGGGATGGCCGGTGGCAATTTAGTTTCTTCTGGAAGACTTTCATGCAACCCCAAACGTGTCATTAACATAAATTCCATATACGCTAGAAGGATTTTTGAACATTTAGGAACATCTTCTGGAGACCCTGAAACTGAGGTATTCTTAGGTGCCAAGAAACCAGTTCACAACGGTGAGGAGTGAAAGACCAGATCCTTCTGCTCCTGAAATAACTGCAGTTCAGCTGTCAAAGATCAAGATCCAGATGTGTAGACCTTCTCTACAATAACAGTATTGCTAATATTTATGTGAGGGAAAAAACCCAATTAAATTTCACTGTGTGGCTGGAAAAGGCTGAACAAATATATTCCATAGTCCTCTAAGCATCTAAATTATGTCCTGACTCAGAGTAGTATTTATAGTGTGATAACGAGGTAGACAGCAATGAAGAAAAACCTAAACTGAAAATTAGCCATAATAACTCATTGAACTTTTAATGCCTTCTGTTTGTCCCCCTGCTTGGGAATCTTCCTTCTAAAAGCTGCTGCATCAGGTCCTGCACATGTCCAGCTATTTTTAGGTTTGCAACAGGCTGTTTACTGGGGATTTGAAGTCTGGCAATCCAGATACTCTAGACACAGTTGGAATGCTCTTGCTCACACACTCGCGCCTCTCCGCAGGTTACACTTGGAATTAAAAACTGCGATGTGGTTCTGTCATTCAAACCTTACGGTGTCTGGCATTGGGTATCAAAAAATCATGATGAAATAGAGCACTGTGGGTTTAATTTAACCTGCTTAGTGCCAAAAATATTCATGGACAACTTATTGGCCAGTGGGCAAGCAAAAAGTTTTGTGTGATCTTCCATTTAAAGACTATCATTTTGGTTCAGTTGGGGATCGAGATTTTATTTTAAATTTAATAACCTTTCTTCCTTTTAAAATAGTATTTCAGACATTCATGTTCAACATTTAGCAGGCACTTCTTGAAAGTTGGTATTGCCTCCCTCCTCAAGCATGGATTTCAGCAAATTTCTCATTCTCCATTACATGTAATACTATACCTATCCACATGATCAGTGTATATGAACAGACAAGATCAGCATAACAAGTCATTTTAAATTCTGAGTTCTCTTTGCCATTCTATCTCTACAAACTTTTAAAATGAAATATCCTCAATGATTTGGAAATCCCTTTAAAAAATATAAATTATTTATAGCATTAAATACATACAACTTATTGCTCAAGGCATTATACTACTTGGTGTTTATTTTTAACATTTATTGTTAATTTTTACAAGTTATAAAAAGAAATTATTTTTTAAGCTTTTTGGACTTTTCAATATTTCCCTGTTACGGAAGTGCAATTCTTAGGGCATCCTGGATTCAACATATTGAGGAAAACAAGGACACATAAACTCTTATTCAAATTAGAAACTTTAGAAAAGCAGATAGAATTGAATGAGTTATTTTCAATATATTGAGAGAGAGATTCTGTAGCTCCAGTATCTATTTTCTATCAATGTATTTCTGTAAAAGCAATTCCAATTTAAATTGGCTTGTAGTTCACATATGGCTTTAGCATTTGTATGTGTGATTTGTTTCAGCAGTCATAGGAGTATGACCAAAGACTGCAACAGAGCAAAATAATTTGACGCTAGTTGTTCTTGTTGGAATTTCACCCAGAAACACAAAGTGGACACGATGTTGTTATTACCTGTCAAACACTTTGCCTTGAATTCTGTCATCACTGTTTGATATAAGTTATAAGCTGGAAACAAATAGAAGGTTAATGTTGATTTTAGAGAGATTTGAGGAACATGTTTATGCATTTGGTTCCAAAATGCTGAAATTTGAAGCCTGAAACCTTAAAGAGAGGTCAATGGGAATTTAGCATCTGAAAGTCTGAGGATCTAAGCTTTGCTGCAGTAAAAACAGAGCTTTTTATTCCAAAGGCAGGCCTGAGGCCACCATCCTGATTTACAGATAGCCCTGGCTCCCTTAACCGTCTTCGTGACTGCCTCTTAACAGGGGCTGTGACTCTTCATCAGCTCTGTTATTTAAGCTAGCTATGCACTGTGGATGCCAGAATACAAGTTTAAGATCCAACTGCACTTACCACTGTTTGAAAATATTGGTGTTTTTACTTTGTTTCTGAAACACCATCCCTGTCAGAGGCAGCGGGTAGGGTGGGAGCATGTGTACTTTACTTTGTTTCCCCTCCAACTTGAACTCTCTGTTGTGAAACACAATCAGTCTGGTCATGGTCTACACAGCTGAGCTTTCCTTAGATACAAGAGCATTCCTCTAAAGGCAACAAGCATTTAAGATGATGTAAGGGGGTTTCTTACCCCCTGTGAGTAGTAATGGCAGACAAACGGGGACTATGTACGCTTACCTTTTCTGACCTTCCAGAAAGCCAAGGGGAAAAGTCTAGTGGAACAAAGTCCCTACTAGAAGGACACAAATAGATTTAACATGCAAGAACTTGTACAATATTGCTATCTCTTAGATAGTCTTCTGCTGAGTATGGAGGGCTTCTGTGTGTACAGTGTATAAGGTAAAAGTAACATCTTCTGGTAACTGAGCTGCTCCATCCCCACCACGCATCTCTGGGAGCTTGTTGCCTTGCGTAGTTTCATGCAATGACTTCAGCTTGTGCAGGTGTCCCTCTGCCAGCTTCAATCTGTGCCTCCTTCTGCAGGCACTGATAGCAACCATGCCCTTGTAGCACCTAACACAGCATGAGCTAACTACCCAACTATTTTGTCAGCTTTTTGATCAGCCTTTGCACCTTGCCCCAAGTTCTCTGTTGCCACAGCTACGTTGCTAGATTTGCCTGAGCTAATGAGCAGCTCTGATATGTTTACCTGAGCTTTAGCCCCTGAGACTTACCCTCTCTTCGTCCCTTCCTCACTTTATGTGCATTGTGCAGAGTCCCTGGCAGGCGAGCAGCTCAGCTAGGTGGTGACAGAAGGAAGGGCAATAGTCTTCTCTGTGTTCTGTTGGTGGGACCATGGCTGCTGTGAATATTTGCTCTGAAAAGTCACACAGGGCTAAATTGGTTTCTTGTTTGTGTGTCCAAAAGTGAACTTCAGGATGGGGAGGGCAGTCTCTGCAGTCTGCCTTTGTAGATAATGCAGAGGAGAAGCCTAGCTTTAAGTGCCCTGAACCGGTCCTGGAGGAGTGGTGAACCTCTCAGACTCAAGTTATCCTGTCTGGGTACTGCCTTTATATCCCTGTGCAGCAGTCCCATCACTAGATACTAACCAGTCCTCATAGCTTTACCTGGAACAATCCTTTACTAAACTCTATTTCTCTTGACAGTCTCATTATGTGTGCTGAGAAGAAGTGATCATAGCTTTGATGTGAAAGCACATTCGTATCAATTAATCCTTTAAACAACTTCATATGGCTACATAATCAGAGCTACGGCTATCCTGTATCTAAACGAAAGAAGGTACTACCTCACCATGACAGGGACTGTAGGATTTTACATCTAGTGAGTATAGGGACGCTTGAAATATACATCAGACTAGTGAGTATAGGGACGCTTGAAATACCTGTGAGATTCTCCACACACCACTGGAATTGCCAGTGCGAGCTCTGCAACACCTGTTTCAAATGTTTCTGGGGAAAGGATCTAGACCATCCCCAGCAGAGAGAAGTGAGTTAAACTGTCTCCTACAGAGAGAGAGGCTGAAACTATCATACAGGTACCCATAGCTGCCTTCACGCTGGCTACCGTGGTTTTATGTGACCAGATATCCAGAGAAGAAGAGGGAAGCACCCAAGGAGGAAAGAAGGGACTGAGACAATTTCAATGATGTTTTCTTCTGGGCACAGCTGAGCCAGGGATGTCCAACTGCTACAGGTATGAAGAATCCACCAAAAATATTGGTGGATCAGCAAGAAACTTGCTGTAAGTGACTCCCAGCCTGTAGACGCAGAGTTGGAAATGCCTGGTTGCATAAAAGGGGGTGATACTTTGATGGGCGAGAGCAGCAGCAGGGACCAAGTGTTGTGTGAATCCTACTGGAAGGGTCTGCAATGTTCTCCTGAGGAGTTAACAGCACATGGGGTCCATACCATTTTGCTGCTCATTTTCTGTACTCTTCATTTTGCATTGCGCTGGAGTTACTGAGTCCAGCAGTGGTATCATAAATGCATCACATCACTGTGAAGTGGTTGAGGTACCCTGTACAGATCCTCGCAAGTATAGTCCAGCTCACACTAGCAGCAAAGTAATAACCTTTATTCTCCAGATATCCTACTAAACTGGTTTCATCTCCATGGTACACCAACAGCTTGTCTTCTGGGAGTATTATTTCAGCTGCCTTTTCTCAGCTGCAGCAGCACAGAGCAGGGAAAGAGGTAATCCTCGAGGTAAACACTTGTCAAACCTTTCAGGAGTTTATAGGTCAGAAACAACACTGTCAGTCTGAAACAAGGAAGTTGTGATTACAGGTCTACATGGAGGAAATGCCAGAATTAATAAGGAGTCTGCTCTGCCTTCGAAAAAATCAACAGACTTGGCTCTGAGAGGTCACAGGAGCAAGTTACTTCTAGTCCTGTGAGGTTTCCGTGAGGAATGTGCTGCTGCTTCTTTCTCACCTTGAGGACACAGAGCAATGGTGATTCTCATAACTGACCAGAGAAAGGCAGCATGGGACACTGTGAGTGAGATGACCACAAAGGGCAGAGCTTTTACAGCTCTCTAGAAAGCCACTGCCTCCCTCACTGCATCCTTGAGAGCCAAGGTTGCTTGGATGCAGAATTCAGGCCTTATGCTAACTCAGAACACAATACCATCTATAACTGAAAGCACTTATCCTGCCCTTGCTTCTTGCAAAATTTAGACCAGTGGCAGGCTATGTACTCCTGGGTGTCATCAAGTCATTTCCACTCTGACGAGCACCTTACCGAATACACTGATGAGCTCTTCCACTTGTCTGTTGTGCTTTCGCAGTCACCCAGGATTGCATCAGAGCTCTTTAGGGTAACAGGTTCCTTTTTCTGCTCGAAATCCTAGACTCACCGACACATGTTCGAAGTGTGCTGAATAAGCACTGCCCAGGCCCCAGTAAAGTAAGCGCTTGCCTTTCTTAGTAATTATAACCAGAAGAGAGAAAGTCGGTCTGTTGCTAATGAGTACTATTAATACCTCTTTTGTGAGAACAAGCCATCTAATACCCTGAAGCTAGAGGCAGTTAGGTTCTTGCTTGGGAGACCATATCATGCGATTATCATTCTCATCTGGCAAGCAATGAAGAACTAGAATGAAAATGGTGAATTAATTATGCATTTTCATTGCAGTTCTTAATCTCATTAGAACTTTTGCAACCAGTACTGAATTGTATGGCAACCTTGGTTATTTATTTCTTGTTAACAGTGATCAAACCCTTGAATCTGAACCCTCCCGGAGGGAGGCACTGACCAGCTCAGGCTGCCTGGACTGCTCTGCGCAGGGCAGTGCTGGAGATAGATATGCCTGTCCTGCTGTGCTCATGCATCCACTGTGCTCGGGCAAGTTTTCTGCTCCCTCCTGTTCTGGTTTTCTGTTTGCCAGGTGACTGTCTCACGGTGTGAGTGGCTCCCTATATTCATCCCGAGACTTTTACATTTTGAGAGCAAAGTCAGGTTAAATGGCTATTTGGGAAAAGTGGATAAATGGGTGGCAGGAGTTTGCTGCTCTTAAGGAAGCTCCACTAGGAGTGTAGCGTCTGGTGCTCTGACAGTAATGAGCAAGTTTTGAAAGGAAAAGTAGAATCTGCATGCTTTCATGTAGCTTATAGTTTCATTTCTTTGTTTTTTAGTCTTGATTTGGATACACTGCATATGTAGCAGCCCCATGAGTTTCACGAACAAGATTTCTGTGTATTAATTACAGCAACTTTATTATTTCCTGAATATTCACATTCAATTCTTAAAATGTCATCTGGATGCCAAACAATTAAAATTCAAATGTGGTGAGTTTAAGAAAGACTCTTATCTTACGTTACAGAAATTGTGCTTTTTCTCTAAGGCAAACAGTTATCACTGAAGTCATTTACAAGTAGATTCTTTTTGGTTGTCTTAATCAAGCTTTTTAATATACATGCAAATTGTAGTAGCAAAATGGGTACACAAAAGCAAGAAATAAGTGCACATACTGTATTTCTTTCTAGGTACTGTGTAAGCACAAGGTGTTTTTTTTGACTTTCACAAATATGAGCATAAATGCATGAAAAACACACTCAAAGTTTGTAAGCTGAGTTAAGATTTAAAATCTCATTCAAATACAAGGTAGAAGTGAAGACTAAAAACACTGAAGAACTGGGCATTGAACAATAGTATTTAGCATTTACAAAAAAAGGACATTTTGTAATTTCTTGTTTTGAATCTTAATGTGGGTGGAATCCTGGCTCTGCTGCAGTCAATGGGAGTTTTGGCACTGACTTCAATAGGTCTGTGTTTCACCCTGTATTTTTAGGATAATTCTTCAAGGGATTTATGAGATATAATTTTAAATCATAACAGAAAACACCCACTAAGGAAGCTACTAAATATTTTTTTGGGAAGAACAAATAATTTTAAGATGGGAGCAACTTGAAATAGTCTTCCAACTAATTTTCATTTGCTCTTCTTGTTTAATGCAGCTTGAGTTTTGTACCATGACAGGAAAAAAGAAGTCATGTGAATGTGCACGCTGGAGAATTTTGCTCTTTTGAGACTTCTACAAAAGTTGCAGCATCTAATTTTTTTTAGGTTTTTATTTGATGAACTTTAGTGAACTTGATACCCTTGGCTATTAAACAAGAATCACATCACATCTCATCATTAGTCAGTCAGATAATTAATGTTTGCAACTGCTGTAATAAAAACTGATATTAATCAATCCTACCATGGTCTGTTTATTATTGCGAAGCAATTCATGTACGACAAGCTGACAGCAAAATATGGGAGAAACAGAAAAGCTATTCACGCAGATGTTTGTTTCGGTGAGTGACATTTTATATTGGTTAACACCATCTGACACAAAGCAGGTAGCCATGTGTTTTCAAAGGCCTGCTTCAACGTCTGTGGCAGACAAATAGGAGCCTTTATGTTGACTTCCGTGTGCTTTGAAGTCACTAATGAGTATGTTTTTGAATAACATATAATGTGAAATCTCAGCTGAAGCAGTAAATACATTAGCATTAGCGTGACTGTTCTCCATTCTTCCTCCTTCCCTCTACTTCCTATTTTTGTGGTTTTCTGATGTTACATCTTGTCTGTGATTACAGTATAAGCTCTTTGAGACAGGAGGACTGTCTACTTATGTATACACATATATGCGTGTGTCCGTGTGCCTGTTTCTGTACATGACATCTCACCTATTCTGAGCCCTTTGCACACTCCTGTGCGTGAATTTCCCAAAGCACAGCTGTATGGTCCTGGTGACAGTATGTCTTATAGTTCCTCAGTTATAAAAATAGCTTTTTTTATTGCTCAGGGTCTGTATTTTAGTTTAACGTCAGTCACATTAAAATGTGAATCCTGTGTGCTAGCTAGGATTGAGGCAATGTTCAAGGAAGCATTTGCTTAAGGGGCGCAGAGTCATACCAGGAGATGAATGCAACAATGAGTTCAGATCATCCTCAACTGTTTAATAATAACATTCTTCTGCAGCTTTCACCAGAGGGGTCTGTTCATTGAGGTCAACATTTTCAACCTAAGAATTAAATTTAGATTCTCCAGCCTATATTTATGTATCTAAATATAAATGGTTTCATTTTCAAAGGTGCAGATTACTCTGGACTGGTGCTGACAGCATCTATTCCCATATTCCCTAGTAGAACTATTAACAGGCACCTTTGTGCCGTGCTGTGCCAAGCAGGGATTCCTGACATGCAAACACATGTAAATATCATGGCTGCCATCTGCAAACATAGAAGGACCAGGATGAGGAAAGCTGTATGGATGCACTTCAGGGGGAATGAGTAAGTAAGCACAGAAGCTGGAAAGATCAGAGTGAAGACTGATTGTTGGGCTTGATTTTTTATGGCAATGAAGATCTGGTTAGACTACAAGTAAAAATGAGTCAGTTGATCCAAACTAAATCTTGAATAATGAGGTGTGCAATTACTGAAGCACCTTTTTAAGGAAACGTTTGTTCATGTCAGAGAAGAGCTGCAAAATGGAGTAGAGTTTGTTGACTTCAGCCTAGGAGAAACCTTAAGACAGAAGGGCAAAGAGCTGGTTGTTCGCATCGAGTTTTATTGATACATTTGCATGAGGATGGGTACAGAACATCTGTTCTAATTAGAATGGCTCATCATTTCCTTGTGCAGTGTGAGTCGGTGATAACCAAGAATCATCAGGCAAAGCATGCAAAAAGACCACCAAATGTAGGTCAAGCACCTTCTGACTGAAGTATTCTCACTAACTTTAAACAGAATAAACAATATTTATGCTGTTTGTCTTGAGAGAGCTTAACTATATGTGTTGTTATACCTTATCCAAGCACTGCCAGGATTTGCTTTTCATATACACAGTAACTAACAATAAACAATTAAAATAAAATATCGTTTCTCCGAAGAAAGTTGGCCAGTTCAGGTAAAAACACTTTCGGTTCCAAACTCCTGTATGTACATATTGCTGTTCAGATTCACAGATCAGGTGATCTGCCTGTTACCAGGCATCTTGTACTGTGATAAGCCTCCTCTTTCCTGCCACCACTCCTCAGTTTAAGTTGCTTTGTGAAGGTAGACTATAATACCTTTCCCCCCCCCCCCCCAATTCTCTATTATTAAAAAACAGTGCGTGTTCATACTTCAGATGAGAAGTTGTTACCTGAAAAATGCTAGAGGTCTTGTAGTCTTTGAGGGTATTTGGAACAAACCATTACTGTTTGCAGACTAATTGTTTGGTGAGAATAAGGCAAGCTACTTTAATGACAGCTTGTGAAATAACAATCTATGATATAGTACTTGGATGTAGCAACAACTGTGTTTCAAGCCAAGTAAAAAAACTGTCAGTATCTTGTGCGTGAGAAGCTTGTAGATACCCTGAGGTGACTTCATATAATTCTAAACCAGCAGGTAGCTTCTTGCATAGCTAATCATGGCATCAGTGCCTGGAGCAAGTGGAGGTGGTTGACAATGTACTTTAGTTTTAGATGAATTCAGCTCCTTTTGAATATCATTTTAATTCTCTTCTCTAGTTTCTGAAGTACGCATTTGCATGCTTTATTTTTGCAAAATACAGGAGGTAACGTTGAGGAGGGGAAAACATAATTTATATTCAAAAAACCACAGATTTTGGGAACTCTAATTAATGTTTTATACAGCTGGGAAAACAGCTCCTAGAAAATAGTCCAAAAAACTTCTTTTTCTCTCACATTGAAACATCTCTAAAATATTTCTGAGGAAGTTTCCATGTAAGTCAGTTAGGCATATAGGTTATCCATAAACTACTTAAACTGTACACACCTCAAACTATTTGCTAGAAACTATTTATGGTGTTTGACTGGTTGTGTGGTACATTAATATCTGCTACTTCATAGAATAACTGACATTTTTATAAAACAATAGGAATAGGAATACAAGTGACTTCAAGATGACTGTCCAAAACCTTTTCTTTAAAATAGTATTTTTTTTTTAGACAGTGTGTAAGAGATGTTAGATACAGATAGCTCTTTAATGGGGTTAAAGATGGGTAAGCACTTAAAAAGTTACCTTTGAAAAATCCATTAACTCATTACCTTTTAACACCTTTAAAAATCTAGGTCATATTTACACATTGGCTTGAGACTTTTGCTTCTCAGCAATACTCTTGTTATGCCAAATAACAGCAAATGAATACTACTTTGACACTTCGTAGTGAGAATTAAGAGAAAACAATCACTTGTTTTAATCTCTGAGAGAAATATTCAAAAACATGGATCAAAGTGGATGTTTTATTCAATGAATGCTGGAGAAAAACTTGACTATTCTCCCACCTCTGTTGTCTTTGCTATACCTAGACTATGTCTCAGTCTGAACTCTGAAATGGTGAATATGTAGCACAGCTTGTGTACACACGAAGTCTGTAGCTTACTAAAAACTTGGGTTTCAGCACTTGAGCTGACATTGCTGGGCTAGTTAAATTTTTTTGGTTAGTTTCCTATTTCTCCACATCATGGCAGAGGAGAATAAAAATGCTGAAAAGGACCATTCTATGATCATGTTGTATCTACATGTAAGTCAGTCTCAAAAGTCAAATCATATAGACAAGTTACTCCTTGCTGCCTGAATGTCCCAAACTTCCCACTATGCCTGCAGAGATTTTCCAGAGCTCTACTTTCTCTCTTGTCTGTTCAACTATCTCTAGCTTTACATCTACTGAGAACTATTTTCTTCTCATCTGCCCATTTGGAGCAGAATTGACACTGCAAAGGTTATCTGCTGGTAGCTCTTTCTCTGCCGACAGACCTATAAGGTGGCTTATGACAAAGAGCAGCTCATCATTCACCCTCATTACACCAGCACGTAAATCTGTTGGGGGTTACTGGGGAATTCAGAACCTGACTAAACTTTCAGAAACTTTCCAGAAGCCTAAAGAGGCTCTTCTGTTTGTGTTCTCAGTGTTTTCGGACACAATGCTATAGAAGTAAGCTAAGGTTTTCAACAAGAACAGGAGGGAAGGGCATTTTCCATATAAATCTACTTAAAACCTCATGCATGAAGCACTTAGGAAATCTGGTGGAGTATAAATACCTGCAGAGACTTTTTGCCTTCCTTCCCTCTGAAACAGTATTGTCTGGCTGGTTTGGTGTAGCAGTTGAAAATCACCTCTCCTGGGGACAACATTAACAGGCAAAAACTTATATACTGTGGATGCAGATTTAGCTTGCTTGAAAATGGAAAGTAAACATGAGAACTGGATGAGATGTCCATGTAGGCTAGCCAAAGATGCTCAAGAAATAAGACATTTTTAAAGCAGAGAAGGTCTGGGTTATATGTCCTAGGCACTATAAGGAATGCAAGTCCATCTTAAAAGACTGAGCTACTAAATATAGTTTATTGTCATTTTTCTTGAGGAAAGGTGAAAAAATGTGAAAAAAAATCATTTGGGTAAATGCTAAATTTTTCAAAAGACATCAAAACAAAAAAAATATGACTGTTCCTTCAATAATGCTTCAGCTTTTCCTCTTTCCCTTCATTTTCTCCCACCGAAAACATGGAGAATGTAAGAGGAAAGCGACTAAACAGAACAAATAATGTTCTTGTACCAAGACTTTTGCTAATATAAAGTTTAAAAGGATTCAAGTTAAGAAATATGTTTCCAACCATTAAAAAAATCTCCAGTGATTTTTCCAGTCAAAGAAGAGCATAAAAATCCCGACCCCAAAATAACAGGGAGAGACAGAAACATGAAAATGGAAAATTCTAAATAAAGCAGAAAAAAATCTTTTTTCCCATTAGGATCAAACCCCAATTTTAGAATTAAATTAAAACGGTTTAACTGGTTTTGAAAGCATAAAAATTTAATCAGAGATACTAAGAAATTGAGCCATTTGGCTCAGTTCATCACAGCCAGTCATAACTGTGAAGCAGAACAGCCTGAGAAACAGTCAGGGAGTCACAGAGAACAGATCATCTGCAGATAATCTGTGGGTCATGACTGAGGTCATTTAGTACAGAACCATCACTTTTTTGTTGGTATTATGAGATCAGCTATCATAATATGCTTTCTACTGGGCTTGAGCAAGCACTTGTATGTATGTATGTGACAAAATGAACAGTTCAGACTTTGTGTGGTCAGAAATTTGGCATGCCTATATGAAAAAGTTAGGATATGTGCAAAGGTGATAGTGCATAAATATTATGTGCATTATAAACAAACAAACAAACAAAAATTAAGTAGGCAAAACAGAAAGAGTTAGAATAATGTGTAATGTTATAAGAGTAAGAAAGGGTGGAATATATTCACTGTATGTAGATGTCTACATATAGTCTATAGAATATATGTTTACATCTCAGTTAATCAGCATGGTCCTCCTCAATAGTCACTGGCGGGAAAAAGGCGCTTGTAGTATGTGGCGCATCTCTGTCATAACAGAAACATCTAAGCCAGTTCAGATTAAATTTGTCCTGTGTGCTTATTCCTTTCATCAGCAACAAGTAGCATGACTAGATCAGATGTAGATGTCTACATGGTGCAACTGCAAAATTCGGTGAGGAGTCTCCTTTTCCAAATGGGTCACTAGATCCTTAGCTAACTGTCTGAAATTTGCTTAGGAGCTTCTAATGAAAGAGGGAGCTGAGTATGGCAAACTGGCAGAAGATCCAGGTCTGTCTGTGATCCTTTTTATTAAAATTCCTAGTATCAGTAATGTTTATCTTTCCCTCAGAGGAAGAAAAAACCCAACACTGTAATGACCGCTGGTCTGATAATTCATGCATTGTTTGGGATACAATCTAAAGACTCCATAGACCTATGTTAATCTGAGTTGTGCCTAAATCCCAGGGTTAAGTGTGGCTGTGAGCGGTTGAAAAGGTCATTCTTTTAAAATTTGTTTCTGGGCTAATTCCAGCATTCACATTAGAATGATTGCTGCCTGTTCAGTCTCTATTAGGACACGCTTTTCTAGTGTTAATGTAGCCACACCACGTAGCTTAATCACCTCTTCAGTTTTTACCAACCAAAACCCACTAGTGATACTGTGCCTCTGATTATGTGATACGAGATACGGGATGAGACTAGTCATAAGCATTCAGCTTTGTTAACTCTACCGTTGAAATTACAGTCAAATGCCCGTTTCTGGCCATACTCTGATTTGTAGAAAGTTAACTCTTTCTGTTTATTTCTAGGTATAGCAATTACTATTTCTGTATTTACACTGGTTAAGGCTGAGCTTCACCTACATGTCATCCCTCACCACCTGCCTTCTCCTTTTCTACACCTCTCATGTGTACACCTAACTCGTTAAGGTTTCTTCAGCACCTTCCCCAGTATTGTCAGCTGTGGGCAAGCTGTAGCCACAGAAAAGGCTACAGGGGTGTTCGGCATGGCTGACAGGGAACAGATGGACATGAAACATGTGGACAGCAAAGGCTGGTGGGAAACATGAGGGCTGTGGCCCAAGGTCCATGTTATCAGATAACTCTTGTATGCTGGAAGGAATCCTCTGCTAGGGAAGGACGTACCAGCTTTGGAGCTAAAATTGACTGAGTTAACAAAGTGGCCAGCTACTCGGTGTTTCTAAGCCCTCATCTGAAGTAAAAGAAAGGTCAAACAGCAAGATGCCTAGTGTGTTTTCTAAGCAAACAAATAATCGCTCAAACAGAAAATCCAATCATCCCTTAGAAATTTAATTAAAAAAGATAATTCAAAGATAGTTTAAAATTACTATGTCAGGTGATAGAGACAAGCCTACTGTGCTCAATAAATCAAGCCTAGCTAAAACACTCCGTGGGTTTGGCTCCCTTGCCTCACATGAAGCAATTCTCAATTAAAAGTGAGTTTTCTTCTTTAAACAATTTCCATGGTTTGATTTTCTTTTTTGTGGTTATTTGTTCCCTTGGAAGGTGTGCTAGTCATGTTGCTTTTGAACTAAAATTCAGCATACCATATACTTTTTATTGGCATCAATGCAATTGCTTCTCTTTGGCCTCCAGAAGTCCCAGACCTCCAGACTAGAACTGGTGCAGAGTGCTGCTGGCGCCTCTTCACAAGTACAAAGAAGTGCAGGCACATCACCCCCACGTTGAAGCAACTGTAATAGTTTCTTTTTTATTTCAAGATCCAGTTCAAAATAACCCCCTTGGTTTTACAGACTTTTCAGGCACTTGCTCCAACCTATTGTACCTCATACATCTTAGGCTAGATCCACTCCTGGATCCACACAAAGAGGCTGGAAAATCAGCCAAAGCATGCAGCTGACCATGTTCCCAGCTGGAGGGGTTGTGACCAGAGCAAGCTGTTCTCTAGTGATCTCTGCTGTGCAATTCCCATTTGAGAGAGGCTACTATCCAGCACACTTCTAAGCAGCTGCTGGACTTCTAAGTATGCAGAAGGTGTCATGTTAAGAAGCCAAAAGCCTCTTTCATGATGCAGAGCTTCAATAGGTGCGACATGAAGCAATTTCTCATGAGAAAGGATCTCCTTCACAGCAATTCTCAAAGCTACAATGTGAACACTGTTTAGACTTTCAGTTTTTCCTTCTAAATTCCTTGTTTTTTCTAAAGTCAAGTTCTTCTCTGGACCTCCAGGTACTCCATCAACAGCCAAGTGATGCCTGTTTTTCTCCCTTAGCTCCTACCTCCTACAGCTTTGTTTCTATAACTCAGCACTGCTGACTCTTTAGATGTTATCACAAGTCTCATAATATTTTGTATTTTTTATCTAAACCTCCACTGAAGTCAGCTAATTACAAGAAAATCCCATCTCATTTTTTATGACATTGATACACAATCCCTGCAGTTGCAGGGAAAAGGTCTGGTCCATGAAAATTTTTAAAAGTCAAAAGCTACATGAAAACCTCAAGAAAAAATTTTAATTTCATAGCTTTTATGGCTGTTCTGCTAATTTTGGATTCTGGCTTATAATTTCTGAATGCTTATACTGCCTCATCAACATGCTACCCATTTTCATGAGATGACTCCGTGTTACATCATTTAACTTTGTGCTGAGCACCTGAAATGTGTGCTACTTTCAGGTCAACAATAGTGTAGATGAATAACTAAAAATAATTAACCATATATTCATATAGTTGTTCATCTATAGTCTGAGCAAAATGTAATTTCTTCAAGAATATGATACATAATATACTTGTATATGGAGGTAAAGGAGACTATGTTAAGAAGGAAATATACACCCAAACTTGGGATAACTGCTGTATTCAGCAGTAGAAAGCTGTGGGTAAACTGTGGAGATCGTTCTGTCAAGTGGTAGAAAAATTTATAGCCCAAAATATATTCTGTGTGTGTTGTGTATGTTAGAGCAGAATCTTTTAAATGTATTTTACTAGTGGATATTGAAAAAGTTAGCAAAGATCTGAGGGCATGTGATCGTTCTCTATAAATACATTAGGGAGGTAAATACAGGGAGGTTAAAAAGCTATTAAAAATAAAGGATAAGGTTGGCATGAGAACAAATGGTATAAACTCACCATGAATAAATTGAAGCTGGAAATTAGAAGGAGGTTTGTAACCATCAGAGCAGCGAGGAGTTTTGCCTGTTTTTACTGAGACTATGCTATGTAGCCTTGAAAAGCCACATGTCCCACTTACCATGAATCCTGCCTTTCAAGGGTCAAGAAGAACCATAAAAATCTTCAAAAATCTCTACTCCAAAACATTAAAATGTCACAATTATGAGGGCTAATATTTATTGTAGGACCTTTTCAGCTAGAAGCAATAGTATGAAGTTCTTGTTTCTAGCCCTGCAGGGTTGAACATTTTTTTAAAAAATAGTTATTGAACATGTGTTTTGCATAAGGTGCCTTTTAAATTCACCCCTCCATATGGCTGAATATCACTTTTTCTGAACGTCCCTTTTGCTTTGCCATCATTTGGAGGGGAAATTCCAGTTTCAAGGGAAAGAAGGAAACGGTTTTCAGTTTTTTAAAATGGATACTGCTGTACTGTTAAATTAGCGAAATCCAAAACTCAGGAAGTTACATTTGCCACTTTAAGAGGGAAAAACTGTCCACGTTTTAATCTTGAGATCTCTGGGTATATTGTGGTAAAATATGTTTAAAAAAATAATTGGAAATTTCTCAATACAAACAAATTATGGTCATGATATCAGAGGCATGGCCCGATCCCATTTTTAGTACATTACAGGAAAGTAATACAGAGTAGTGGTTGCAGTAAGAAAATAATAACTTTGCGGTGATGCTTACCAACTTTCAATTATTTTCTGTGAAACAAATCAAAACCTGCCTCAGTTTGCTAAAACTGTCAATTCAAGTTTTACGTCTGTAAGATCTCCCAAATTCACAGAATTTTGCAGGTTATCACTTCAAAATAATATTTATGTATCATTTGTGTCACATAGTTGTTTAGAATTAAACCACACTTAAACAAGTCTCAGAATAAATAATTTCAAATATTATTTCTTACTATGTAACTTGATTTCTTTGTACCTCGTTGCATCCCTTACCCAAGCTAACTCTTCTGCCCATTCAGAGGCCACCATTTGCCTGTCTGAATGTGTAGTTCTGTGTTAGAAAGCTGCCTTAGTTCCACCTTAACTTGCCTTTGTCTTTATTGCCTTAATTTCTGCAGCCACATAACAGGGGCGGCTGCTGCACCTGACTGTGCCTAATTACCTCTGGAAAGCAACGCAAGTAACTCCAGCCTTACTCTGAAACTCTTTCTTGTTTCCTTGCTGACTCCTTTGTTCGTGTCATACTCATTTGCTAGTTCTGAAAATTCATGTTCAGACTCAGCTATGCATCCAACCCACTTTGTTTTTATTTATCAACCACCTAGCAACATTTTCTTCATATGGGATCCACAATGACTACGTGTCATTCAAAAGCATTGTGTTGTGTTCAATGTTTGTAGCTGTGCAACCACCTCTCTTTCTTCCTGAAGTTATTCATCTCACAGCACACACTATGAAAAGGAGAGGTAAGATCTGTAATCTTTTAAGAGAAGCCGCTTACATTTTTCTAGGAAACGTCTTTCAAGCCCAGGCATTATTACTATCTGTTAGCAAAGTTAAGAGGAATATTGAACTCCCACTTTCCAGAGTAATTTGATTACATGAGGCTTGTAGACTTCAGCTGTAGTCTTCATTAGAAGGGAGAGCTTAAATACATGACCAAAATGTGCCTTAAAGGCTGAACCTCCCCCCACAACATAGAAGCTAAATAAAAAAAACCCCAACCAATCTAACATATGTTTCATCTCTAAATATCTTTGATATTAGGGCCAAGTGCATAATTATTAGCAGGTATGAAAGAAGTGTTTTGAGCATTTATGGCACCAAGACATCCTAGTCCAGAAATAAATATTTTGTTTACACCTAACTTCAAACATCTATAATATAGACATCTGCAATGCTCTATACTCCTTTTATTGTCAGCGTAGAGAAACAAACACTTGCAGGGAGCCTGTTCATCTAGCTGCTTTCACATATACACCAGGGTGGGATGCAGAACATCCTGTCCATTACTTACTCTACTGTATTGAGCATAAGGAAACTTCTACTGACTTGATTGCATCTGACTGTAAAATAATCTTTCCTACCTTTATGGGGCTGTTACTCTTGCTGAAACCATGGCACTCAGGCTGTGGTACTTCAGAACCTGAATACTTTGCTTTTCAGAGATATTTTTTTTCTGCACTGGCTATTTTATATACAATAGAGATGAGACATGAATACATATTTTTACACAATGTCTGAAATACAGAACAATATTAGATACGTGACTAGGCACATTAAAAACATACACCTTTTTGCAGAAAAAATGCAGACAATAAGAAAACGCTTTTAGTTTTGAACTAACCATTTACACATTTTCTTGGTTTAGTTTCAAGATTTGTGACCTAAATCTTGGTAACAAGATGGCAAGGATCTGCGCACAGACCCAGCAATCCACATAGCAGCTACAGATTTTCAGCATGAAGAAGGAGAGGAAGAGGAGACCCTCCAGCCCAGGTGGGTTTAGGGAAAAAATTGAGACATTTTTAGGGAAGGAAAAAAGTGGAGGGAAAAGCAGTTTGTTTAACTCTTTAGGGACCAGCATGTGTGAGTTTAGGCTCCTCCACTGCTCTTCCATAGTGGCAGGTGGCACACTGAGCCCTCTGCTTTTTGTCCCATCAGCCTGACAACTGGGATACTGCCTTATATCAGGTGTCTTTAGGGCTTGCTGGGTGGAGGATGAGCTGAAGCCAGGTAGGGGATCCCCCCAGGCAGGCTCTTTGTGTCTGGCGAGGAGCAGGGCTTGGCAGGCGCTATAGCTACACTACCAAACAGTTTAGCTCTCCAGGGTGCTCCTGGGCATGGGTCCTGATTCTCCACTGACATAAGGCCTGAGCACTGCTCTCAGATAATTTGCTCCAGAAGCAGTATAACTACATTAGGTGACACCAGCCTTGGCTACCTCCACTGTCCTCTGTATCCTTAAACACCACCCACCTTCCATCACTCCATACCAGGGAGCATGCAACATACATCCTTAGTTTTGTGGTGTAGAACCACTCCTCTGGTGGGCTACAACATTGCCGTTGCAATATACTGTTGGGTGAAAAAAAACACACAGAAACGAACAGTTGTATGTCAGAGACATCTAGGCAGCTTGGAGGGGAGCTGGAGCCATGTGCTTGGTTGTGTGGGCTCTGGCCGCTCCTCCTAGGACAAGTGCTCTGCATTTTGCAGGGTCAGGGATCGCAGCACTCCATTCTGCTGTACTATACTGTTGTCGTCACAGTGTCGACCTGGTCTGACTTTATTGTGCTGTTTTTCAGAGATAATACTGGTCTCAGAACTGGCTTTGGGCTCTTTGCATCAGCTTTCATTCTGGTTGCAAACATGTCCTTAGTCATGGTCAGCCTCATGCTATATAAACATTTCATTGATTTGGATGAGGGTTCCACTGCTACTCCGTATAAATAAAGCTTACAAAATCCAGCCCAGATTAAATAAGTGTGCACAAAGCTCCTATGCCCCAGACTTGGCCACATAGCTGTGTTAATACCCAACCAAACTGAAAGCTGTTTACCTTTACGTTGCAGCATGTTTTGATGATTTTTCTAAAATCCTTTACAAACTGTGTTTTTGTTGTACCTGTACGCGTTACACTAATGCTCTGTCTAGGCCTGGGGTCTAGATGTTATTTCAATATAACCCAATAACAGTTTAACAATGATGTATGAAAAATCACTGCCCATAACAGCTAAGGGATCTGAGTTTTGCAAGATGCTGAGAGACTTCAAATTGCATCGACTTGAATAAAATACACAACATCATTTCCCAAACCATAATTCCAGGGTATATTATACATGCCTTTAAATAACAGTTGTTTTTATTTATAAGTACTTTTAATGAAGTCAGTGACACCACTTACATCAGTAAGAACTTCTAAACTGGAGATAAGAACTTGGAGACATTGTGTCATTGGCATTTTTTTAATTGAAAAGTGGCTTTTGACCACAATAACAATTTTTAGACAGCCTGTTTTGTCTGACATTTTCTATTCTTTTTTTTTTCTTCTTCTTCTTTTTAACGGGAAATCTGCAAATTAAAGCTTTTCCCTAGTGACCTTTGGGGACTTTCAAAAGAAAACAAGCTATTTTTTTCTCTGGAAATGCTTTTTTGAAAACACTTTTCAGCTTTACAGTTCCTTGAAGAAACAAACAAATGAAAAAGGTAATATAAACGTTTAAACAAAATGCTCAGAAATCAATTTTCTAGCTAGATTTGCAGGGTTGGGTTCTGCTGCTTGGAATGAACCCAGTTCCTCTACGGTACACACTTACATTTATTATTCTAGACAACTACTAGACATCCATTCCCTGCAATTATGTGGTGAGCATTTCTCATGTAAATGCTCATACGAAAGCATAGCCCTAGATTTATCCTACCTAAATTTAAGCAACTAGACGTTGAGGGAATTGAGAATCCTGGCTGCTCGGCAGCCTTGAGGTGACAAGAGAGAGGAATCTCTAGAGAGCAGTTCAGGTGTCAGGCAGGTGCAGTGGGTGCCTCCCTCTCATCCCCTCTCCAGGGGCAATGGGGGCACCTCGGTGCATCTTGTTTCCTCACTGAAGAATCTCAGTTAAGTGATCAAATGTAGGACAGCTGCCATGCATTTACAGCTTTGTGAAGTCATGAAGCAGGGCAGAGGGTAGGAACCTCTGTAGTGGTCAGACCAAAGTCCTTCTCCCATACCTGGCCTCCACCAGTGGCCAGCAAGGACTGGTGCTGTCCACCTCTTGCAGATAGGAGGTGTTTCCTGAGCCAGAAGTGGTGGCTTTATGTTTAATAGCCTTCAGAGTGTTTGTATATCATGCATTCAATCAATTTTGTGTGAATAAATTTAAGATCCCACATCTGCAGCATCTTGTGGGAAAGACTTCCACAGCTTAACCGTATAGAGTAGTTCAATAGGAAGGAAAGGGAGGGTGTCTCTCGGTCTGGTAGAAGACTAAGGAAGATGGGAACTGTGATACAAATAGTGGTTCTCAGCAGTGCACAGATGCAAAGGGCTAACCCTTCAGACTGTGTACATCTGTATATCCACATAATACAGAAAAGCTTGACACACGCTTTTTTTTCTTACTCTGATTCTTGGCAACAAATCAATTCTTAAATCATTACAAAGTACATGGAATACATAGTCCCATAAAATATGCAGCCCGTTTAATTCATCTGCTTGTTTCTGTACCTGTAAACTAGCTTGATGCCAGGGCAATCTGCCAAGTTTGGGTTGGGGAGGGGAGAAATGGTTCAAGGTCCTTATTCAGACCTTCTCATGTCACGCTACTCCTGGACACAGGTTGCAGTTACCCTCTGTATTGTTCTCAGATATCCTTTATGGACTGTGCAGCTCAAGGGGATCAGAGTTTGTTCTCGCTGCACAAAACACATTATGCCCCTTATCTACTGGAACTTTGTTCTTCCTTTGCAGAGAAACGCATTTTTCTATTGTATCCATGGGAACTACCTTCAGCAAGGGTGGATGTCCAAACAGACAGTTCAGCTCTGCCCCCACTTCCTCCCCCCTCCTCTGAATGAATTCCTATCTAAATAATTCCTGTCTCTACAGGTGTTGAGACAGGCAGTTCTCACATGAGGGGGGTGGGGGGGAAGAAAAAAAAAAGAAGGAGAGAAGAAAAAAAGCAAAACAAAATGATGACAAATGAGTTTACCTAGTAACCATTTGGAAACACTACCTCCTACCTCCATCTAACTATAAAAGGAAAAACGTGTTTTATTCCTTCTCTAATCACAAGGTTTCAATGAACATACTGTAAGAGTACATTCAGAGCTATTCATCATCACTAAGTCCTAAGATTTAGGATGTATGTGTGCTTGAATATCTTAGCCATAGAAACCTCAGAAACTGCTGTTAAAGTGCAAAAATCCTTTGTTTAGTATGCACAGGCATAACACGCATAATCCTTTATCTCTGGCAAAGCTGCTGGGTTTTCGCCAAGGGCATGTTCTGTGGTGTGTGGAATCTGAGGCTGCTGCATGACATTGCTGTTGAAGGTGCACAGATACCATGGTAATGGGAGTGATATAGGTGCCTGAATAGATAAATAGATGGAGGGATGGATGTTTTCTTTACCCACTCACCAGTATTTTGATTCAACCAGTACAACTTGATTTTCCAGATTATTTAAATGAGGAGGCTCAAATCCATCTGTTTGAGAAATCCTGGCAAGCAATCAAGCCCCCTGCAATTCTCCCCCACTGCCATCTCAAAATTAAAGGTAAACACTGAGCAGTTCTCATTTAAATATGAAGCATCTGATACAGCCTTGATTTTTCTTTTTTTTTTTTTTTCCTCCTCTTTTTTTTTTTTTTTTTTCTTTTCAGTTGCTGGAGAATAAAACCAACAGTTGAAGGAACTGCAGTTTCTCTGGCAAGGCGGCCAAACTAAATAATGACACCCAAAGCAAAAACATGCTTCACTGAAACTAAACTTTAGTCAATTCACTCTCTGAAACAAAGGATTTTTTGTAATTTCAAAAGTGAACATTGTACTTTACTCTGGCAGCCATTTGTATGTTTTTCAATGATCTGATTATGTATAAATCCCAATTTAGCATGCCTTTCAGCACCTAAATCCTATGAGTGATTCAAAAACATTAATGAAGTTTTCTATAGACTACAGCTGCCCTTCTCTTCCTTCTATTTTTTTTAAATGCAAGCTCTAGTGACAGTGTTTTGATGTGCCTCATTTGTTGATGTGTATTTTCTTTCCCTTTTTTCTAATTACTTTGTAAATATTTATAAAAGATACGAGATCTGTTTCACATTCACACAGGGGTTCTGTGCTTTTGCCTTCATTCCTGTCCTCTGCAATCGCTGGGCTTTCATGTGCGCTCTCAGACCTTTGGTGGAACCTGCACTCCTTAGAAACGCAGTCATCAACGCAATCTGAAATTTAGCATAAGATGAGTTCAAAGGTTGCTCACTCGGGGGATAAAGACTCAGCTCCTACTCGGAGCCTGAATAATCAAGCAGTTTGCAAGATTGGCTAGATTTCACTCCTGGCTTTGCTCTGCGTCTTTGTCTCCGTGTCTTTACAATTTGTAAAACATCTTTAGTCTCTGTTTTCAGGATTGTACAGCTCCTTTACACTGGCCTGAAGGGGTACTGTAAATCTATCCCTCAGAATAATTTGAAATGCTGCAGGTGAAACTGCCTCCCCTTTGCCTTCTCCCAGGCTTTCCACAGGGGCTCGATGTCTGAGCACAGAGAGGTGAAGGCAAGAACCAAATGGGAACGTCTCGTGGCTATACAATATGCCTTGGGATAGCTGTGTTTTTCCTGTGTCAAGTGCTTCCTACTGTTAGTGGGGCTTTTTGTGCTCAGGGAGCAGTGGGGACCATACCAACACTTGTGGTGTTCCAAAGGGCTCTTTAAAAATATTTGTATGTATCTGAAAAAAAAATAAAAAGAAATACACACAGGGTCAACAAGAACATATCCAATTTTTATCAACTTTCCTATGGAGCCTCTGTCTTTCAGAAATTGTTGTGAATTCATTTTTTCTTCTTTTAAAAAGAAATTTGTCTTCACTATTGATTCCAATGTTATTAGCAACAGAAAAACAAATTTTGAAAATCACTCTTAAAAGCATGTAGGTAGAAAAAAACCCTGTGAAAACCAGATTTTTCCAAGCAAAGCTTTCCGTTGACTGACTCGTTACTTTCAGCTGAAAGTCTGAATTGTTGAAAATTCCTACTCAGCTCTATCCCTACTTACCCTGTACTTTTCCTGTAGGAGGAAAACCAAAACCTGAGTTACTGGGAATCATTTTCCTAAAAGTTATGTTTTCTTTTACTGAACTGAGAAATCATTTGTAATACCCTGAGTCCTCTTATTTCTTCAAAATAATCCCCTACCTTATACACATGAAGTAGTGTAACCACATTCCAACAGTCATATTTATTAGAAGTTCAATGTCCCATGTATTTTAAGCAGAAGATGTTTTTGTTTAAGAAATAGTGGAAAATGTTAAAATAAATGTTGTTTCAATCATTGCCCAACCAGTGCACTTAATTAATTTTACAACCAGGTGGTGAAAATGAACTTCCTTTTAATTTTAGGGCTATTTGGCCCTGCTGAACAAGGGCATGGTATGATCGATACCATAAGTCCTACTGCACAGGGCAAATCCAGCTGCTGGTGAAGCTGGTGAAGGAGATTTTGGGCCTCACTCCGTGACTTAGCACCTTGTGTGAAATGCCCCTTCATTTCTGCCTGATGAACCCAGATATTTGAAAAAAACCAAAAAAAGATATCTGTATTTTTCAGTACCACAGGTAAGCTGCCCCACTCTCTTTGCTCTGAGGAGTAAATCCTTAAGCCACTTTTCACTGATGAACAAATTGCTAATGGTTGTTTTAGCCTTTCTTCCAGACATGAGTCTTCATTCCAGTCTCAGATAAAATAGTGTAAACTTGGGGAAATTCCAGACTAAAATGTTAATGGATTACCAGATCCAAAAGCATTAACTTGATGGAGTTATTTCAGAATAACACCAGCATAACTGAGATCCAAATTAGATCTCTGTAGTATTAATAAACAGATAGGTAATACTCAAAATATCAAATTCATATGCAGTTCTACATAAACTCACAAATAAATAAATTGTACTGTCAGTGCCTTATTTCTAGCTGATTTTTCCTCAGGGTTACTTTTTTGATGGTAATAAATGTTTTTATTATCCTTCATTTGTGGGTTACTGTTTTGAAAACACTGTCCAGAGGCGCATACAAATGCATGTGATTGTAAAGAATATTGAAATCGCTCCACTGTATTTTTCCCAGTGCTGGAAAGGGTGGTAAGTGCATATCACCCATCACCCAAGGAGTGAGCAGCAGGCAGGGCTCAGTGCTCTCTGCTCTCCACATCTAATGCAGGGGAGAAGAGAATGCTGTGCTTCTTTAAGGACATTCTTGCATCACTCCTGCATTGCCTATGCCCATCAATGACTCAGGGGCAGAGTAGTCTGACGGAAAAGATTTGATTAAACCTTTCTGGGAGTAGATCTATCACAATCCTGCTTCTTCATGTTGCATGATAACATCCGGCCCCAGGCAGACTTTTGATTAAAAGTTCCCCCTAAGATTTGTGGAGAAATTCTGTTCATTCCCACAACTCTGAGAGCATTGAGGTTATGTGCCCACATTTTGAAGTGCAAATTACATAAACTGCAATTTGGCAAAGGTGTTTCTGGAGCTGGGAAACTGACTGGGGAGACCTATAGATGTTTTCCATTGGACTATGGTCAGGAAAAAAATTCCCATTTTAAAAAGATTTCTTTATTTTTTTAATTTAGCCCACACGATCTTTAAAACTGGGAATTATGAGAAAACAGTAGGCCAGAGCTTGGAGTGCGGGATGGGAACTGGAAAAACTTTAGAGAATCCTTTTTCAAAGGAGAACCACACACTGAGGTCACAACCAGACTCCTGTGATATGATTTATTTTCTGTTCAGCACTAGCTGTATTCTTGCCTCTTTTTTTTTACCTTTGTTTTAAAGACAGCAAATGAGTAAAATTTTTTTCTTGACATTGTTGCTTAGTTTTAGAAGAATCTGGAAAAGTGTTTGCCAAGTCATTTTTGAACTGCACACCAGCAGAGTGACTATTTATTACACTTCTCACTGTTACAAGTACCAGTCAATTTGGCCTACTCATAATGCAAAAACAGCTTGATTGTGCAAGTTGAAACTCTTTTTCACTGACTTCTTCCAACTAGACCATAGGTAAGGGATGAGAATAATAGGCCCATGAAAAATAAAAAAAGTATTTGAACTGTTAGATTGTAAGCAGTTAAGCACCAGAGGCACAGACTGAAATATTTCATTGATGGTTTGACAGCTAACACTACGGGGGATGACTCAGGACTTCTTGTTCACTCTTCTCTCAGACTGAACCATGATGATTTTTATCGAATTCAGGAGTTAGTAGAAAATGCTGACAGGGTCTCTTTGATGCCAGTGTCAGTCTTAATTCCAGATTTCTCTGAGTCTGATATGCTGTGGAAAATACTTGAACCAATATGGAAACTTCTAAATTTCTGTGATGCTAATCCTCTTAATCCTGCATGGGCAGTACACTGAAGGGTCGCTAAAGATCAGGGTCCTGATGCGAGGCATTTTACAGAGGTAATGGGATGCTGAGAAATCTTGCTCTTCCCTCAGCTTCTGTGAGCTTGATGGTCTGTGCCAGTAGGGTAAGACGGTTGATAGTATCCCCATTAATAGAGATTTGCTGCTGAACACATTGGTTCAGATTTGCTGCTGAACACAATGGTGAGTTTCAGACTTTCTGCTTCTGCCATTAAACCATCAGAAAATATCTCTAGGTTGAAAAATTTCTGGTGTACATATAGCAGAACCAAGGAGCAGTTCAGGACAGAGAGAGAAAAGACAAAGATTTCTGTCATCGACGTTAGTGAATACAGGCAGTCAGCATGTGATTACACAACTTTTAACTTTTCCTGCTGTTTACAAAATCTTGGCATTCAGAATACCTCACTGTGCTGTGCTCCAGGGATTGAGCAGAGCTGACTTTGCTTTTGTTGTAGGTCACTTGATTCACCAGGCTCCACAGTTCAGGGATTAATTTTTATCAGTTGCACAAGTGAAAGAGATAAAGACAAAGAGATAAAGGAAGCACATTTCTTCCCCCATGTTCCTGGGTAATTTGCCTATCCCCACAGGTCTCATTTACAATAAAAGAGATCAATAACTATACCAGTATAAGCAGGAATTCTTTCAAGAGTCTTTATCCATGCAATTATAAAACAGTCTCTTCCAGGTGACATATATACTTCACCTTTGATCTCAAAACACCATGTTTAGCTATAACAGTCATGTTAACTATCTGTAGCATTTTGAATGTGTGATTCTTATCTATGTGTAGAGATTAAGCAGATGAGCACACAGCAGTCCTGTGATTATTCCCTTTTAAATACTTTTCATTCTCAGAAAAAACTACGGGAAAGGGTATCAAAGAACAATTTCCAGTTGAACAGTTGGCTAAAAAATCTGGAGCAAATGGACCATTTCTAATGACTCAAGCACTGAACCATAGAACAAAACACAGAACCACTTCAATGCAACAAGCCTGTAAGTAAACAGTAAAACCCAAACATTTATGGGATACAGGACATGCTCTTGTGTTGAAAATAAAGGAATACAGGTAACACATCTGATGTGGAAATAAACCAAAGTTGGCTGAACCTTGATCTAATGGAATTACTGAAACCCACAACAAACACATCCAGATGAAGCTCTGTTACTGTTTTGGAAGATTCTGACAAGAATTCTTACCAATTCACAAACAGCACACCAAGTATTAAAAATCATGAATCAGACTGAAAAAAAACCCAATAGATTTAACAACGAAGATTAGATTTTCTATGAAAACTTTTTAAATTATTTTTTCACTAACCACTTGATCTCTTTAATGAAATCCAAGGATCATCTTGTGCTGTGTTACTCCAGTAATTTTCATTTACAATCAAATCAATATATCAGGAGACATACTCTTTGTTCTATATTCTCACACACACCAGTTTCATAGGATCATGGGATCATAGGATTGGAGGACCCCTCTAGCCTAATCTCCTGCTCAAAGCAGAGGCAGATGTACCATCAGGCCGGGCTGCCCAGGCCTGTGGTCAGTTGGGTCTTGAAAACCTTCAAGGACAGACACTGCACAAATTCTCTGGAGACCCTTCACCCTGTCTGGTTTGTCCTCGCAGGGGAAGAGGTTCTCATTCAATAGCTTGTGGGAAAACCTGTATATATAAGCTGTTGTCAATGTTGTTGTTGTTTTTAATTTCTCAATAAATATTTCATGAACCATCTGCCAGTGACTGCAGAATGAGTAATGCTGGTCTAGAGCAGAAGGGCAGAATTTCTCAAAACAGTTCCTTGGTCACTTTTTTATGCCAAACTTGGATTTTTTCAAAGAATTCTAAAAATATTCTGTAAATTATAATTAATACAGAGGTGTATTCAGCCAAAATACTAATTAAAACAGAAAAAAAAAAAAACAAAACCAGTTGGGGGGAGTTAAGTAGCTTCCCACACTAAAGTAAAGACATCCACCTGGAGGCAGCATGTAAAAAGCATGTTGTTCCAATACCCAATCATTTTCTGAATTGGACTAATTATCTGTAGCTAGTAACTGAGGAGTGGATTGGAAGGCTTGATAGGTATTTTGCTAAATAACCTGAAGCAAAGCTCCTTGTTGGTGTAAATCCACCTTTGACTGATATTGGCAGAGACTGGGTATGTAATGGATTGCTATTTTTGGCATTTCTCAGAAATCTAAATAGTAGTGTACAGGGCAATAATAAAACTGGAAGGGTCAGCCAGGGCCGTAGACCAAGTTTGAGCATTGATGGTTAACATGGCTTAATTGCTGCTGGTCTCTGCTGGGCTGCTCCAGTTACTTCTGCCCAGAGGAAATCTGCTGTAGAGGCAGCGAGCCTGAAGCAGAAGGGATGCGAGGCAAATGGCATCACTTGCTTTGGGACCAGGTCCCAGACCTCTTCTGTTTGTTAGTAGAGACCATGTAGCCAGGTCCCTGTGGGGCTCCATGAGAAAGCAGCTCAAGGGAATGCAGTCTGGCCTGTTCCATGCTCTTCTGCCAAGGATCATGTAGGCCTGAATTCCTCCCCAAAACACCTTTAGCAGAAGCATGCTAGCCAGAAGCTTCATTGCTCCAGGCCTCTGGAGAGTCAAGGGAGAGAGAAAGACACATCTGGAAGCTGAGTCAGCACCCTGAGAAGTGCCTGATTCTCCCTGTTGACTGTTGGCAGTGTTTAGGTCACCTACACATCTCATGCAGCTGTCTCAGATATTTTTTAAATTACTCATGGTTAATTTGGGCTACAGTTAGTCAAAGAACACTGTGAAGAAAAGCTCAGGATAGCTCCAGCTAAGATTAGGCAGGGCTGCTTGAAGGGCTCTGGACATCTGGGCAGTAGGCATGCACCTGACTGTGAAACAATAAATGCAATCTGTCAGACCTACCAGTGTGACCGTGCATGGTGCACATCCAGACATATTGCATGGTGCATGCAGAATTCAGCATTTCTGGTCTGCGTTAAGTGAATGACTGATTGAAACTGTGCTGTATGATTACACACAAAGCAGTGCATGCTCTCCTTGTACGTGAGGGAAATGTATGAAGTATTCATGGTCTTCTGCTGCACCCAGGTTCAATACTTTAGTTAATTATGTGGTCTGTCTTTCCAGCAATTATTATTTCATATCACAGCACTATCAAGTCAGGTTTCAAGCTCCCAAATGTGCAGCTAAACAGAAATGCTAGACCATTTATCATGTTCATGTGTGACCAGTCAAGGAAGCTCATCTTTTCCAGACTGATGATTACAAGTTTATTTAACATTATTTATTTGTCCAGTTTTTTAATTATTTTTAATTAAATTTAATTATTAATTAATTTAATTCTCTTAATCTCCACATATTGATGAATTTATGGACTAAAATATTAAAACAGTGAATTAAGGTGCATTGGATCATCCAGATACACTCTTTCTGCATAGCATGGTGACCACTAAGCTATGCATTTATGCTGTACAGCCTCCACTACAGAATCTTTTACCATCTCCATATGAGTCTGCCCAAAAGCCATCACTCATTCAGACCATCCACTCTTTCTCGGCTCAGTCAAAGCCTGGGAAAGCAGGTGCATCTTCCAGTTAATCCTGAAAGTCATATATCTTAGCTGTAAAAATCAAGAGACATAGAAGTGGCTTGTGAAGCCTGAGATG